>NW_027250723.1:1800000-2100000 GCF_044704955.1 Pristiophorus japonicus | reverse complement strand
TGTGAGCTGCGAGGAGGATGCTGTGAGGCTGCAGAACGATTTGGATAGGTTAGCTGAGTGGGCAAATGCATGGCAGATGAAGAAAATGTTGATAAATGTGAGGTTATCCACTTTGTTGGTAAAAACAGAGAGACAGACTATTATATGAATGGTGACAGATTAGGAAAAGGGGAGGTGCAAAGAGACCTGGGTGTCATGGTACATCAGTCATTGAAGGTTGGCATGCAGGTGCAGCAGGTGGTTAAGAAAGCAAATGGCATGTTGGACTTCATGGCAAGGGGATTTGAGTACAGGGGCAGGGAGGTGTTGCTACAGTTGTACAGGGCATTGGTGAGGCCACACCTGGAGTATTGTATACAGTTTTGGTCTCCTAACCTGAGGAAGGACATTGTTGCTATTGAGGGAGTGCAGCGAAGGTTCATCAGACTGATTCCCGGGATGGCGGGAGTGACCTATCAAGAAAGACTGGATTAACTGGGCTTGTATTCACTGGAGTTCAGAAGAATGAGAGGGGACCTCATAGAAACATTTAAAATTCTGACGGGGTTAGACAAGTTAAATGCAGGAAGAATGTTCCCAATGTTGGGGAAGTACAGAACCAGAGGTCACAGTCTAAGGATAAGGGGTAAGCCATTTAGGACCGAGATGCGGAGGAACTTCTTCACCCAGAGAGTGGTGAACCTGTGGAATTCTCTACCACAGAAAGTTGTTGAGGCCAATTTACTAAATATATTCAAAAAGGAGTTAGATGAGGTCCTTACTACTTGGGGGATCAAGGGGTATGGCGAGAAAGCAGGAATGGGGTACTGAAGTTGAATGTTCAGCCATGAACTCATTGAATGTCGGTGCAGGCTAGAAGGGCCGAATGGCCTACTCCTGCACCTATTTTCTATGTTTCTATGTTGTGGATGGCGCTTAAAAGAGCCGTTATGTTTGAGTTTGATCTCTCAGGACAGCGTGCAGTTTTACTTGGAGCTGGTGGACTTGGTAACCACCTTTGTCCCTCGACACGGCGTGCTTGGCCAGCTCCCCGGGCAACAACAGGCGCACGGCGGTCTGGATCTCCCGGGAGCTGATGGTGTGGCGCATGTTGTAATGGGCCAGGCGGGAAGCCTCACCCACGATGCTCTCCAAAATATCGTTCACAACCGAGTTGATGATGCCCATAGACTTGGAGGAGATGCAAGTGTCGGGCTGAACTTTGTAGATGTAGATGGAGTAACTCTCCTTCCTCCACCTTCGACGTTCCTTGCCGCCCTTCGGTGATGTTTTCTTGATTACTTTCTTGGTGGTAACTGTTTTCCGGGCAGGGAGCGGGCTCAGCGGCCGCCATCTTGTTCAGGGCGGGTCTCACGGCGCATGTGTGCTCCTTTGTGCAGGGACTATGTGTGGGCGGGGCTAAAGTGTGTATGTCAGTTTGATTGATCACATGTTTGTGCCCAGGTCAGTGGCCCCTGTAAGGGAGCCTTGCTGTGCTGATTGTTGTCTGGTGACCCTGGGCCTGGGCTCATCCTATTGGTCCAAGCCTGGCTCACCCTATTGGGCCATCCCATGCTCACCCTATTGCGCCATCCAAAGCTCACCGTATTCATCATCATCATAGATAATCACTCGAAATCGAGGATGTCTTGATCCAACTCTAAAAGTGAGCTCTCAGGTGACTGAACAGTCCAATACGGGAATTACAGTCTGATCCCTTTTGGGATGGACAGTGGTTGAATGAAAGAGTGTGTAGACTTGTTTGCTGCACGCTCCTTCCACTGCCTGTGCTAGATTTCGGTATGCTCTCGGCGATGAGACTCGAGGTGCTCAATGCCCTCCCGGATGCACTTCCTCCACTTCGGGAGGTCTTTGGCCAGGAACTCCCAGGTACCGGTGGGGATGTTGCACTTTATCAGACAGGCTTTGAGGGTGTTTTTGAAACGCATCCTCTGCCCACCTTAGGATCGCATGCCATGTAGGAGTTCCGAGTAGAGCATTTGCTTTGGGAGTCTTGTGTCAGGCTCGTGAACAATGCGGCCCGGCCAGCGGAACTGGTCGAGTGTGGTCAGTGCTTCGATGCTGGTGATGTTGGCCTGGTCAAGGACGCTAACGTTGGTGCATCTGACCTCCCAGGGGATTTGCAGGATCTTGTGAATACATCGTTGATGTTATTTCTCCAGCAATTTGAGTTCAAATCTTTCAGCAAGCACATTGTCTCCAGGGCTGTTTAGTACATCCCCTCTGTATGGCTCAGAGATGTGGACACTATACAGCAGCCAATGCACCCGATTGGGACAGCACTGATACAACCTATTGGGGAAGTCCAAGTGCACACTATTGGGCCAACCCGGGCTTACCCTATCGGGCCAGCCCAGGCTCGCCCCATTGAGCCAGCACAGGCTCACACTTTTGGGCTAGCCCGGCCTCACCCTATCAAACCAACCCAGGCTCGCCCTATTAGGCCAGCACATTCTCACACTATTCAGCAAGCACAGCCTCACACTATCGAGCCAGCACAGGCTCACAATATTGGGCCAGCACAATCTCACCCTATTGGGCCAGCACAGTCCCACACTATCGGGCCAGCCCAGGCTCACCCTATCGGGCCAGCATGGTCTCACACTATCGGGTAAGACAAGTCTCATCCTATCGAGCCAGCACAGTCTCTCCCTATCGGCCCAGCACAGGGTCACCCTATCACGCCAGCACAGTCTCACCCTATCGGGCCAGCACAAAATAGGAGGTGGGTGGGGTGGCTTGACCCATCCACCTCCACGGAAGTATGTGGGGGGCCTGACCTATCCACCTCCATGGCACGAACCTGGTATTGCAGTACTTCCAGGAACGATGCCGTGGCTCTCGGCCTTTTGGCTAAGAGCATTGGCGCAGAGTGATCGTTGATGTGTGAATGGTGACCTCGGGCGTTTGTGATTTGACAAAGAATTGGAAAGATTGGCAACGAAAAATGTTTTTAAAAAAAAATAATTAAAAAAATATTTTTAAAAAAGTCTCACCCTATTGGCCCAGCACAGGCTCACCCTGTCGGGCCAGCACAGTCTCACCCTATAGGGCCAGCACAGTCTCACGCTAATCGCCCAGCACAGGCTCACCCTATCGGGCCAGCACAGTCTCACCCTATCGGGCCAGCGCAGTCTCACACTATTGGGCCTGTGCAGTCTCACGCTATCGGGCCAGCCCAGTCTCATCCTATCGAGCCAGCACAGTCTCACCCGATTGGCCCAGCACAGGCTCACCCTATCGGGCCAGCACAGTCTCACCCTTACGGGCCAGCACAGTCTCACCCTATCGGGCCAGCACAGTCTCACCCAATTGGCCCAGCACAGGCTCACCATATCGGGCCAGCCCAGGCTCACCGTATTGGGCCAGCACAGTCTCACCCGTTTGGCCCAGCACAGGCTCACCCTATCGGGCCAGCACAGTCTCACCCTTACCGGCCAGCACAGTCTCACCCTATCGGGCCAGCACAGTCTCACCCAATTGGCCCAGCACAGGCTCACCATATCGGGCCAGCCCAGGCTCACCGTATTGGGCCAGCACAGTCTCACCCGATTGGCCCAGCACAGGCTCACCCTATCGGGCCAGCACAGTCTCACCCTTACGGGCCAGCACAGTCTCACCCTATCGGGCCAGCACAGTCTCACCCAATTGGCCCAGCACAGGCTCACCCTATCGGGCCAGCACAGTCTCACCCTTGCGGGCCATCACAGTCTCACCCTATCGGGCCAGCACAGTCTCACCCTATTGGCCCAGCAGAGGCTCACGCTATCGGTCCAGCCCAAGCTCACCCTATTGGGCCAGAACAGTCTTACCCTATCGGGCAGCACAGGCTCACACTATCGGGCAGCACAGGCTCACCTTTTTGGCCCAGCACAGGCTCACCCTGTCGGGCAGCAGAGTCTCACCCTATCGGGCCACCACTGGCTCACCCTATTGGCCCAGCACAGGCTCGTCCTATCGGGCCAGCACAGTCTCACCCTATCGGGCCAGCACAGTCTCACCCTATCGGCCGAGCACAGGCTTACACTATTGGGCCTGCACAGTCTCACACTAATGGGCCAGCACAATCTCACACTATCGGGCCAGCACAGGCTCACACTATTGGGCCAGCACAATCTCGCCCTATTGGACCAGTCCAGGCTCAAACTATCGGGCAATTACAAACTCATCCTATTGGGCCAGCACAAAAGTCCCAGTGGCCAGCAGAGAAAATCAGCATCTCATTGATTTTATTCTCACTTTGCACACAGCTGGTGCAGGTCTGAACCCAACTATATAACGTAGAAATGATCAACATCCTCGGCCTTTGAATGTTGAAGCAGGAATGTTTGTCTTTTCTCTCTGTGGGAAAATATTACAAACATCTGGCAAAACACCGCGACACACAAGCATATGAGTGTAATTGTTCCAGTGCACTAGAAAGAGCTTCAACCAGTTACACAACCAGTTACACAGCCTGAAAAAACTTCGCATCATTCACAGGGGAGAGAAACTACATATATGTTGTGTGTGTGGACGAATTTTTAACTGATCCTCCAACCTGGAGAGACACAATGACACCAACACCATGGAGAAACCGAGGGAATGTGGAGGTAATGGGGAGGGATTCAGCTCCCCGTCTGATCTAGAAATTCATGGTCACAGTCACACCAGGAAGAGGCCGTTCACCTGCTCCGTGTGTGGGTAGGGTTTCACTCCATCATTTGCTGAAACTCCAGCGAGTTCACACTGGGGAAATGTGGGAAGAGTTTCATTCAGTCATCTGAATTGCGAGTTCACAAGTGACTACAGGGGTTGGGTTCTACTGTATTACTGCTGCTAATCACATTCTGACTGAATCATGTTTGTCCTGTCAGTTGGGATTTGTTTCTGCTGATGTTAATCATACTGAAAACTGGGCTGGAGTTTAATATTTTGATATTTGAAATTACACAATATGTCAATATTTGATATCTCTATGATAAGAGGCGACTATTGATGTCCTGTTACTGACTGCTCCATTTTGGGCCTTTTCTCCATTCTAACTCTCGATTGTTTCAGTTCTCATGCCATTGGTTACTCTCAGGGACAAGTCCCAGTTCCCCACAGATTCCAGAGTGCCTCTCTATGCCTTGCTGTCCAGATTAGGGATAGCTAACAGGCCCGGGTTCACTGAACACAAAATCCAGTCTGTTAATCACTTTCACTTAGAGGATTTAGCATGTGCCTCCAGCAGTTGTTGAGATAAGCGACTGCATCTCTTTCCACATTCAGCTGGTAAACGGCCTCTCCCTGATGTGTTTTCACCTGACGTGCATCTGCATCCATTCCCACTGTCCCCACATTCACAGTGTTGAGTCAGCTGGGCACACGAGTCTCACAGGCAAGATGACTTGTTGAAGGCACATCCACACACAGAACATATGTACTGTTTCTCCTCGCTGTGATTGGCGTTTTTCCAAAGACTGATGATAAGGTGATCCTGATGAATCCGATGATTCCCTCAAATATTGACGTGATGATTGGTTTGAGTTTCCAAGCTGCAGATCCTCCCCTTCTAATACCCTGCAAATGGAGGTTACAAAAGTTGTTACTTTAACAACAAGATATAAATTTCCACTGTGTTAGGCATCAGAGCCGAGTTCAATCCTGCCCTCAAGTGACATCCACACACTTCGCAGTTGATGTCACTGGATCGGTATCAAGAGCAAGGGAACTGGATAATTTTTACTTATATTTAACCCAGTGGTAGTGAGGACAGTTAGAACCCCTGAATTGCTGCCTTGACTGAGAACAACTAATAGCCCAGATCAAGGACCGAACTTGGGACCTTCCCAGTCAGTATTGCAGAGTGTTCCAAAATTTGTGGGGTTGGGGGAGGGTTAGAAAGAATATTTTCAAACAAATGTAAATCCACCTTTAAACAAAACCTTCGTCACAATGCACAATTCTTAAATCCTTTCAAGTTAGAAAAGCAATTCAAATGGATCATCAAAAACAATTGAGACATTATAGAAAGGCTCAAGTCACTGAAAATAAATAGCTTTACAATCACGGCACAATATAGAAGGGAGCGATTGTTAATGCGAGCTCGGCTTGTGAAGTCCTCCGACACTGCGAGATAAACTGGACTGTTCTTTTAAGTATAACTAGGCAGAGAAAAGGGAGTCCATGTCCCTTTAAATATCTGCTCCATTCCCCCAGGCAGCAGTTGGAGCAATAGCGTGCGGTATCTTTATATCCTGACGCAGCAAGACCTAATAAAACATATTGCATCAGCTTAAGCACAACAAATGAAAAGTGTGCACACAAAGTCTTTGCTATATATATATGTGTAAGTGTGTGTGTGTGTGTAAACTAAACACATCATTCTTATTGTTTGCTCGTGAATTTCACAGAGATAAGCTATTATCTTCGCCAGTTATTTTTCAGCATTTATTTCCTATTATTTATGATGTAATTGCAGAGTGTTTAATCCCTTTACCATTTATTGATGACCCATTGTCCTGTGTGCCCTTGATTAGAAAGTGATGTCACAATGACCATTCCGTTAGCAAGGTTACTGTCTGTCCGCAGTATTCAGTGGTAAGGGGATTAAATCTCACCGAGGGAAATGAGCAGCACCCATCAGATTCTGCACTTAATTTTCCAGTGATCAACTCACCAGCACATAGACGCTCCTCAGATTTACCTCCAGTGTGGATGACTTGTGTAAGTGATGTTGAAAATGAAATTGTAGGAGTGAAAGAGGAGTTGGTGGAGGGGTTTGGAGAGAAGGGTGAAAGAGGAGCTGGGGTGAGGGTTTGAAAGAAATGTGGTGATAGAGGAGTTGGGTGAGGGGTTTGGAGAGTAGGGGCGAAAGAGTAATGGGCGAGGGTGAGTTGGAGAGTAGAGGTGAATGAGTTGTATGATTGAGGGGTATTTACTGCCCATTAATCGCCTTTCTTGAAGTATGATGGGTTTCCTTTTTCTTTAAAATGTTTGGTATTGTATATTCCACCGAAGCTAAATGCGGGGCTGCAGTTCTTTGCAGGCACGGGGCTGTTTCTGGTGAATTAATGTGGGTAGTGTTAATTGGGAATAGATTTCAGTGGGATCATTCTGGGCTAAATGCGTTGCTGGTCTGCAGGGTTGTCCACAGTCCCAATGACGACAACAAATCCAGGATTCCCTTCAATAGTGACACCAAATCTAGGGACCACTTTCATTGTGACACCAAATCTGATATGTCCTTACGATACTGTATAAATGCACACGAGGCCCAGACTTGAGAGAAGGTCACTCTGTGAGCAGTCTCCTTTTTTACCAATACCTCAAGTGATGAAGGTGGGTGGAGCTCCTCCTTTTATACTTGAAAGTCAAGGTTAGGAGTGTCTCCCACAAGTTCATCCCATTGTGGTCAATGTTCTCAAGGTGTACCACTTCGGTCAGCTTATACATGGGTGACAATGATTGTTGAATACATGACATCACCTCCCCCCAAAGTCTTATTGAAATCACAGGTTAAGTCTCTCTGGTGGTTTATACTCCCTTGTAGAGCGCCTGAGTTGGGGTTCTGGTTGTTGGGCGCTGGCCTGAGTGTCTGCTGTTTGCGATGCCTCAGGCCTGTCCGGACTGCCCACAGTGACTGGGCTCTCCTCCACTTGGTTCCGATGTTTGGTCACCTGTGGTGGAGTAAACTCTACGTCGTGTTCTTCCTCTGCTTCTTCTATGCGGTTGCTGAACCTCCTTTTAGTTTGATCCACTAGTTTACGGCATATTTGTCCATTGGTAAGTAAACCTCCAAAACCCCAATTCCCCTCTTTGGCAATCACAGTGCCTGCAAGGCATTTTGGCCCTGCAGCGTAATTAAGAAAAAAAAACAGTGTATTATCATCAATACATGGCGCTTTCGCATTCCTGTCATGCTATTCACATTGTGACTCACGCCTGCTCTCAACAATTTCTTTCATAGTAGGGTGTATAAGGGATAACCTTGTTTTGAGCGTCCTTTTCATTAGCAGCTCTGCGGGTGGAACCCCTGTGAGTGAGTGTGATCGGGATCTATTGGCCTACAAGAGGCGTGATGAGCGGCTTTGTCGGGAATCCCCTTGGATTCTGAGCAACCCCTGTTTGATTATCTGCACAGCACGTTCCACCTGGCCATTTGAGGCCGGCTTGAACGGTGCCATTCTGACATTGTTGATTCCATTGCCTGCCATGAAGTCCCGGAATTCAGTGCTTGTGAAGCACGGGCCATTGTAGCTTACCAAGACATCCGGTACACCATGGGCAGCGAACATTGCCCGCAGACATTCTACCGTGGCAGAGGATGTGCTTGAATTTAAAATGGCACAATCAATCCATTTAGAGAAGGCGTCTACTACATCCAAAAAATGTTTTCCCATGAAAGGACCTGCGTAGTTCACATGGTTGCGTGACCATGGCTTGGTGGGCCAGGACCAGGGGCTAATGGCGGCTTCCCTGGATGCGTTGAGCAGCTGAGCAAACGTGTTGCACCTGCGAACACAAAGTTCCAGGTCTGCATCTATACCTGTCCACCAAATATGTGACCTGGCATTGGCCTTCATCGTGACAGTGCCCGGATGCCCATTGTGAAGTTCACTGATAAACACCACTCTGCCCCTCTGGGACATGACTGCTCGCTTTTCCCATAGTCGGCAATCGGCCTGAATCGTGAGTTCATCCTTGTGCCGATGAAACGGTTTAAATTCCTCAGGGCATGCCCTGCACGTGGCTGCCCAGTCCCCATTCAGGACACATTTCTTAACTAAAGACAGTAGGGGGTCTTTATTTGTCCAGTCTTTAATCTGATGGGCTGTCACAGGTCAACCTTCGCTTTCGAAAGCTTCAACAGCCATGACCATCTCAGCATGATGCTCAGTTGCCCCCTCGGTGGTGGCTAGTGGGAGGCTGCTCAGTGCATCGGCGCAGTTTTCAGTGCCCGGTCTGTGCTGAATTGTATATACATAGGCGGCTAACGTAAGTGCCCCCCTCTGTATGCGGGCCAACGCATTCGCATTTATGGCCTTGTTGTCGGCCAAAAGGGACGTTAGGCATTTGTGATCTGTCTCTAGCTCAAATTTCCTGCCAAACAGGTACTGGTGCATTTTTGTTTACTGCATATACACATGCTAGCACTTCCTTTTCTACCATCCCGCAGCCCCTTTCTGCATGGGACAGTCTTCTGGAGGCATAAGCTACCGGCTGTAACTGACCATTGGCATTCACATGCTGCAACACACACCCGACCCAATCGGACGACGCATCGCACGTTAGAACAAGTTTCTTACATGGGTCATGTAATATTAACAGTTTGTTGGAGCATAACAAGTTGCGTGCTCTATCAAAAGCCCTTTTCTGGCTGTTCCCCCAGACCCAATCGCGACCTTTGAATGGGAGTATGTGCAGGGGCTCTAACAGTATGCTCAATTTGGGAAGAAAGTTACCAAAATATTTCAGGAGACCCAGTAATGAATGCAGCTCCATCGTTTTACGGGGTCTGGGTGCTCTCCGGATCGCTTCCGCTTTCGACACAGCAGGTCTGATCCCGTCAGCTGCTACCCTCATCCCGAGGAATTCTACCTCTTGAGCTCAGAAGACGCGCTTTGCCTTTTGCAGTCGCAGACCTACCCGGTCCAGTCTGCGTAGCACCTCATCCAGTTCATGGAGGTGTTCTTCAGCATCGCGATCCGTGATGAGGATGTCGTCCTGAAAAACCACTTGAATCGACTTGGAATCGACTTGAGGAGGCTTTTCATATTTTGCTGAAAGATCACGGCGGCTGAACGAATCCCGAACGGACATCTGTTATACTCAAACAACGCCTTGTGTGTCGTAATGGTGGTCAGGCTTTGCGACTCACTCGCCAGTTCCTGGCTCAAGGGAGCTGAGGTCAGGTCCAATTTTGAAAAAGGTTTGCCAGCGGATAGTGTCACAAAGAGGTCCTCCACTCTCGGTAGTGGGTACTGGTGTTAGAGTGACACCCGATTGATGGTGGCCTTGTTAGCGCAACATATCCTGACTGACCAATCCGCCTTGTGCACCGGCACGATCGGGCTCGCCCAGTCACTGAATTCAACTGGCAAGATGATGCCTTCCCTCAGCAGGCGGTCCAATTCACATTCTATTTTTTCCTGCATCACGTACGGCACCGCTCCGGTCTTGTGGTGTACTGGCCTGGCGTCTGGGTTTATGTGAATCACTACCTTAGCCCCCAAGAAAGTGCTGATGCCGGTTTGAAATAATTAGTCAATTTTGTCCAGGACCTGTGAGCATGTTACTTGCTCTAAAGAAGAAATGCATTGACATCGCCCCATTTCCAGTTCATGACAGCAAGCCAACTCCTCCCCAGTAGTGTGGGACCGTCCCCCAGGACAATCCAGTGCGGCAACCTGTTCTCCGAATCTAACACCGGAATTATCTCCTTTGTATATGTCCGTAGCTGTGCATCAATCGGCAATAATTTTGGCCTCCTGGTTTTGGACACCCACAATCTTTCAAACTGGTTGATATTCATCAAGGACTGGCTGGCCCTCGTGTCGAGCTCCATTAATAATGGGATGCCATTGAGGAGCACTTTCATCATTATTGGTAGCGTCCTGGTATATGAACTGTATATGTGCTCCACATGAACTCGCTGAACTTCAGCTTCCAGTGATTTTCCCCAGTATTCATTTGGCGTCGTAGTGCTAACAGCAGGCCCGCCGTCCTCGTACATTAACCTGGCTGCAGGCTTCCTGCACATACGCGCCAAATGACCACTGAAGTTGCAGTTTCTGCAGGTATATTGCTGATACCTGAAGGCTCTGGCTGGGTGTTTGGCTCCACACCTCTAGCATGAGGTGGAGGACCCGTTGTTGGAAACAAAAGGTCAATTACCAGTCGATCGTCACTAACTGTCTTTGTAACTGTCCTTAAGTGCACCATTAACAGGTGTTGATTGCCCCATTACTGGCCGCATTGTCCATTGCAATGGCATGATAAACCGTTCAGCTCGCCATCGTCTCTGTTGAATTCGCCTTTTGGTTTCTACTGCATGCTGGGACATGTCCGATTGCCCTTGTCTGTCGAGAGAATTGTGTGTGCGTTAACAATGTAGAATCCCTGGTCATTTGCCGCATTCCGGAGATGAGAGGGTTGGGTACCTTATGATGATAGATTGAGTAGACTGGGTCTTTACTGGTTGGAGTTCAGAAGGATGAGTGGTGATCTTATAGAAACATTTAAAATAATGAAAGGGATAGACAAGATAGAGGCAGAAAGGTTGTTTCCACTGGTCGGGGAGACTAGAACTAGGGGGCACAGCCTCAAAATACGGGGGAGCCCAATTTAAAACCGAGTTGAGAAGGAATTTCTTCTCCCAGAGGGTTGTGAATCTGTGGAATTATCTGCCCACGGAAGCAGTTGAGGCTAGCTCATTGAATGTATTCAAATCACAGACAGATAGATTTTTAACCAATAAGGTAATTAAGAGTTATGGGGAGCGGGCGGGTAAGTGGAGCTGACTCCACGGCCAGATCAGCCATGATCTTGTTGAATGGCGGAGCAGGCTCGAGGGGCTAGATGGCCTTCTCCTGTTCCTAGTTATTATCTTCTTATGTACTGCAGTTCTACAGGGCCTTGGTGAGGCTTCGCCTGGAATATTGTGTTCAGTTTTGGTCTCCTAATCTCAGGAAGGACGTTCTTGCTATTGACGGAGTGCAGCGAAGGTTCACCAGACTAGTTCCAGGGATGGCTGAACTGTCATATGGGGAGAGATTGGATCAACTGGGCCTTTGTTCACTGGCGTTTAGAAGGATGAGAGGGGATCTCATAGAAACGTATAAGATTCTGACGGGACTGGACAGGTTAGATGCGGGAAGAATGTTCGCCATGTTGAGGATGTCCAGAAGTCCCGATGTTGGGGAAGTCCAGAACCAGGGGATATAGTCTTATGATAAGGGGTAGGCCATTTAGGACTGAGACGAGGAGGAACTTCTTCACTCAGAGTTGTTAACCTGTAGGATTCCCTGTCGCAGAGATTTGTTGATGCCAGTTCATTGGATATATTCAAGAGGGAGTTAGATATGGCCCTTACAGCTAAAGGGATCAAGGGGGTATGGAGAGAAAGCAGGAAAGGGGTACTGAGGTGAATGATCAGACATGATCTTATTGAATGGCGGTGGAGGATCGAACGGCCGAATGGCCTACTCCTGCACCTATTTTCTATGTTTCTATGTTTCTATGTTTCAATTTGAGCCAATATTTTTGTCATACATCATTCTGGTCTCTTCCTCCCCTGAGTTAAAGTCTGGGCTATCAGAGCCGCCGCTTCCAAGGTCAAGTCTTTGGTCTCAATCAGTTTCCCGAAAACCCCAGCACGCCCGATGCCCTCAATAAAAAAGTCTCGCATCATCTCCGCTCTGCCTGCATCTGTGCATTTACATAGGCTCGCCAGTCGTCGGAGATCAGCCATGAAGTCAGGAACGCTTTGCCCTTCTCACCGCCAATTCATGTAAAACTAGTGTCTCGCTTTGTGCATGCTGCTCGCAGGTTTAATGTGTTCCCCGATCAACTTACTGAGCTCTTTGAACGTCTTGTCTCCGGCTTCTCTGCTGCTAGAAGGGCCTTCATCAGGGAGTATATTCTGGATCCATAAATCGTCAGGAGATGAGCTCTGCGTTTGTCGGCCGAATCTTGTCCCAAGCATTCCTTAGTGACATAACTTTGTTGTAGTCTCTCAATAAAGTCATCCCAATCATCACCAACACAGTACCTCTCTTCGGTGCTACTAGTGGCTATGCTCACGTGGTTTAAATCCTACTTTCTCGTCGCAAATGATATGTACTTATTATACAGTATAAATGGATACGAGGCCCATACTTGAGAGAAGGTCACTCTGTGACCAGTTACCTTTATTACCAAGACCTCAAGCGATGAGGGTGGGTGGAGCTTTCCCTTTTATACCTGTAAGTCCAGGTTAGGAGTGTCTGCCACTTGTTCACCGCCTTGTGTTCAATGTTCTCAAGGTGTACAACTTAGGTCAGCTTATACATGGGTTACAATGATAGTTGAATACGTGACGAAATCCAGGGACCACTTACATTAAGACACCAAATCCAGGAACCACATGCATTGTGGCTTCAAATCCAGAGACCACTTGCACTGAGGCATCAAATCCAGGGACCACTTGCACTGAGGCATGAAATCCATGGACCCCTTACACTGAGGCTCCAAATCCAGGGACCAGTTACAATGAATCATCAAATCCAGGGACCACTTACAATGAGACTACAAAATTATAGAATTACACAGAAATAAGCCATTCGGACTAAACAGTCCGTGCCAGTGATTATGCTCTGCTTGGTAATGAGATAGCCTCAGTATGGAGAATGGTCATGCCGGTGAAAGGAGCTCTGTTTAGAGGGAATGGTGGGTAATGAATGAAGAGACGATGGAGGAATCAGACGGTGACTGGTGAGGCCTGGTGACAGATTATTGACAGAAGTCCTTTTCAGGCAGGTTGATGATTCGATGTAACCAGTGCAACAACTGTATCCATCTGTTATTGTTCCAAAATACCAAAATCTAATGTCACTAATTTATTTTTCCATGAGAAATGTAGAGGTTACGATGTGTTGTTGACAGAAAGAAACGAGGTTTGTGCAGGAACGATGGTTCCTTGAATGAACACATTGTGAGGCTGTTTTGTGACTCGGCTCTGTGAGGTTAAAAACATGAAATGGAAAAGAGCATGTCCAATAACACCTATATTGCCAATAGTGCTTTCTAAGTTAATCATTAAATCCTAAGCCGAATATCCTATTGACGATCCCAATCACTAATCCCAATTTAAACAAATAACCACAAAACACAACCACTAAACTTACATCTAAACCCAGCCCCTAACCAAAGCTAAGAATATAAGAAATAGGGGCAGCAGCAGCCATCAGGCCCCTTCAGCCCACCCCCCCATTCAATAACATCTTGGCTCATCTAATCTTGGCCTCAATTCCGCTTCCCTGCCATCTCCTCATAAACCTTGACATCACTCTCTTTCAAAAATCACTCTATCTGCAACTTAAATATTTTCAATGACCCAGACTCCACTGTTCTTTGGGGTAGAGAATTTCAAAGATTCACGACCCTCTAAGAGAATAAATTCCTCTTCATTTCCATTTTAAATGGGCGCCCCCTTATGCTCAGGCTTTGCCACCTAGTTCTGGATTCCCCCACAAGAAGAAACAGAGATCAGAGGGGAAGCTAAAGACCTGATAAAGGAAGTATTTAAACAATTATTTTGATGCAAGAAATACTGCAAGGTATGTTAGTAATAAGTAATTGTAATCAACTAACCCACCAAAATTAGCAAAGGCAATTTCAAAGGTCAGAACATTTCAAAGTTGATCACATGCAGTATGTGTCAAGATCTATTAATCGCATTCAAAAATCGTTAAATACAGGAAATAACAGATTTACAGTCTTACGCAAGATAGTTGGTTGAAAGGAACCTTAAATGAGTGTAAAGTGAGATACGCCGGTTCAGTCTGAGACATGCACAAGCCGTATACTCAAATGAAACAAGCTTGGGATTTGATGTGGTATAAGATCAATTACGTGAGAAGTGAAATAATCTAGAGTAAGAAAAGGCCCAAAATGGAAGTGAAGGGAACATTAATTAGTCTCTTATTATGGAGAAAATAAATATTGGACACTTGGTGTTTGAAACAAGCTGATTGATTCAATATTGAGACAGAACATTAATCTCCAGCTCAGGTACAGGGTTATTCAGAGCAGCAGAAACAAAGTCGAAGTGCCAGAATGAACATGGTTCAGTGCCCAATGGGGGCCCAGTAAATCCTGTCCCATTCAATAAAGTGGTCTTGGGTATTTACCCAGCATTCCTCGCGATGGAGAATGTGCCGAGCCCAGACTACAGGGGCCCATTGCGCAGGCACGAGACCTGGCTGTATTTGGAGCATGCGCGGTGCATGTAATGGCGGAGCGGCTGTGGGGAAATGTGCTCCGCAAAACAGCTCAATCTACGCGGGGCGGAATGGAGTAATTGACCAGCGGGTAGCCGGGGAGGCTTCGTAAACAACTGGTGCCCGCTGCAAGCCCGGAATCTCGGCGACTGCAGCCTCAAGGCTTTCTCCCGCTCACAGGCCCGGGGTAACTGCGGCCATCTTTGTACAGGAAGGGAGGGTCAGTCCTCCGCCATCTTGGTTCAGTGAGCAAAAAGCGCATGCGCGGCCATCTTGGTAAAGTAACAGCTGAGTTATTGTATTCTCACACCTCGGATTTCTCTCATTGTTCAGAACTCCAAAGTGTATCGTCCCAACCTTCTCAACCTGTCCTCATCAGAGAACCCCCTCCTCGCCGGAATCAACCTCTGAAAAGCCTCCAATGTTAGTATATCCTTCCTTAAATATACAGTATTCCAGGTGTGGTCTCACCAATACCCGTACACTTGTAGCAGGCCTTCTCTGCTTTTTATTCTATCCCCCTTACAATACAGCCCAACATTACATTCGCCTTCCTGAATACTTCCTGAACCTGCATACTAACTTTTTGTGTTTTATGCACAAACACCCTCAGGTCTCTCTGTCCTGTCGCACTTGCAATTTTTCTCCATTTAAATTATAATATGCTTTTCTATTATTTCTGCCAACGTGGATAACCTCCCATTTTCCCATATTATACTCCATCTGACAAATTGTTGCCCACTCATTTAGCCTGTCTATAATCCCTTTGCAGATTTCTTGTGCCCTCAATTTGCTTTCCCACCCATCTTTGTATCATCAGCAAACTTGGCTACATTACACTCGGTCCCTTCTTCCAAGTCATTAATATAAATTGTAAATAGTTGAGGACCCAGCACCGATCCCTGCGGCACCCCACTAGTCACCATTTGCCAACCGGAAAAAGACCCATTTATCCCGACTCTCTGTTTTCTGTTAGTTAACCAATCCTCTATCTATGCTAATATACTGCCCCCAACCCAGTGAGCTTTTATCTTGTGCAGTAATCTCTTATGTGGCACCTTATCAAATGCCTTCTGGAAATCCAAATACACCACATCCACTGTTTCCACCTTATCCATCCTACTCATTACATCCTCAAAGAACTCCAGCAAATTTGTCAAACATGATTTCCCTTACATAAAGCCATACTGACTCTGCTTGATTGAATCATGCTTTTCCAAATGTCCCGCTACTGCTTCCTTAATAATGGACTCCAGCATTTTCCCAATAACAGATGTTAGGCTAACTAGTCTATAGTTTCCTGTTTTTTGTCTGCCTCATTTTTTAAGAGAGAGGCGTTACATTTGCAGTTTTCCAATCTGTTGGGACTGCCCCAGAATCCAGGGAATTTTGGTAGATTACAACTAATGTGTCCACTATCTCTGCAGCCACTTCTCTTAAGACCCTACGATGTAAACCTCAGGGCAAGGTGACTTTTCTGCCTTTAGTCCAATTATTTTACCGAGTACTACTTCATTATGAATAGTTATTGTATAAAGTTCTTCCCTAACTATAGCCCCTTGATTATCCACTTCGGTATTACTCTCAGTGACCGAGTGTTTTACTGTAATTAAACTGATCTCAGATTGTTTCTGTCAGATATTAACTCCTGCACGGTCCCAGCAAAAACTCCCACTCCCTCGCCCCGCTGATGTTTCTGCAGAATTGCTTTGGGAAGACCGGCTCATGGAGAGAAACATCCTGCACGGAATGATCCCAAATTGATCATCTCCAAGGGACAAGGCTTGCAGCTTTAATCATTCTCTGTCCTTTCCCCCAGGCCCAGTTCCTTATTCTGATAAAAGTAAATTGGGAAAAGTGCACTTTGTTATTTACAGATTGAATTATTGCAGAGAGCTGCGCATGCACGCTTCAGCCCCACCTCCTGTGTCAATTCCCAGTGATCAGAAGAGCACATGCACCCTCCCCTCCCACAGCCCTGCCTGTGATCGCCATTCGCTCAGTGCGTGGAAGAATATGGTTTAAAACAGCCAGTAATGGAGACACCACGGCCCCGGGGTAAGGCAGCGAGCTGCAGCCTCCTTGCAGCAGCGCAGTGCTTTGGGAGTGTGTTCGCAGATGGGCTCAGAGATCAGCATTGAATCAGGGGGGAGTTCAGGGAGAGTTAGGGGCTGTGTGTAAGAGGCAGAGTGGACCAAGAATCAGTGTCTGTGAGTGCGGGATGCGAGAGGCCATTCTCGGACTGTGTGTGGACAGCGTGTGTCCAGGGTAAGGGAGACAGAATTGGCAGAATCTGCTTTTTACAATCTGCTCCTTTCTCTCTCCAAACCAGTCGAAAACGTTCCTGGTTTAGTTCCCTCGGGGGCTGTGTGTAAGGGGCAGAGTGGATCAGTAACCAGTGGCAGTGCGTGGTGTGAGAGGGGGAATGGAGAGGCCATTCTTGGGCTGTGTGTGGACAGTGTGTGTCCAGGGTAAGGGAGACAGAATTGGCAGAATCTGCTTTTTACAATCTGCTCCTTTCTCTCTCCAAACCTGTCGTGAACGTTCCTGGTTTAGTTCCCTCGGGGGCTGTCTCTAAGGTGCAGAGTGGATCAGGAAATAGTTCCGGGACATGGTGTGAGTGGGGGAAGGGGGAGGCCATTCTCGGGCTGTGTGTGGACAGTGTAAGGTAACAGAGAAAGTAAACCACTCGCTGTTTCAAGTCATTGCTGCTTTCTTTCCCCAAATCAGTAGTGAATGTTCCTGATTCAGTTCCAATCTCACCGTGTCTGTTTTTCTCGGGCAGTGAGCAGTGGAAACACAGCCTGACAGTGAGGATGTGGGGAGTTTCAAAAAGTGCATCTATTGCAGGCACCAGGAGAGGAGTGTGAGTGAAGATATTTTAAAGACGGGTTATATTGTTTTTGTGAGCTGAGTTCTCCAGAACCATGTTGCTGGTGGTCTTGAGATACATTGTCGCTCCCTCATATGCTCCCCCGCATCCATCTCTTAGAACTAATAATGTTCTCGTATTATTATTCTCAGAGCAAAATACTTCATCCAGAACAAATGTGATCTTTCCTCCACCCAGAACACAAGGAACAGTGCAGGCAGCTCCTTCTCACACACAGTAAGTAGATTATCACACACAGAGCGCAGAGACACAGAACTGGCCTCAATCCTGTTGTCACAGACAGCAGAAGCTGTCAGTCCCACAGTGATCCGAAGTAGCAGAGTTACATTGTGAATCTTACAGCCACATGGAGCAGTAGAATCACAAGCTGTTTCACCATTGAAACTGATCACACTGACGCTACATTAAACACACACACTCACTTGCCCGAAACTTGCAGGTAGAGAATAAAAGACAATCAACTATCAGAAAAAATGTCAAACAGGTAGTATAAACCACACTCGCATATCAGAAGCTGATGGTTACAGAGCAAAAGCCATATTCATGTTTCAGAATCTGACGGATTCAGTATTTAAACCCCCCGAACTTACCAGAAGATGACAGGTGCAGAATAATCCTCACATTCCTGTACCACAGACTGACAGATACAGTATACAACTCACACCCACATATATGAAAGTGACAGTAACAGAATAACATCCCCACTTGCATACCGGAGAGTGACAGGTAAAGTGTAACTCCCATGAGCACATATCGGAAAACTGAAAGTCAGAAAGAACAATTTTTACTTGCATCGCAAAAACTGATAGGGGCAGAGTAAAACCCACACCTACATCAGAACAAATGACAGGCAGAAGTCAAAATGTTCACTCACATATCAGAGAAAAACAGGTTAAAGTAAAATTGATTCTCATGTTCACGTACCAGAGACTGGCAAATACAGAGTAAATTCCACACTCGCATAGCAGGAACTGACAGGTACAGTCGAAAACACACAATCAAGTAGCAGGAACAAATAGGTACAATCTAACATATCAGAAACTGAGAGGCACAGATTAAACCTCAACACACGCCAAAACCTGACAGTTACAGAAAAATACACACACTTGCATATCAGAGACTGAGTGATACAGTATAAAACCCATACTCACATATCAGAGACTGAGAGATACAGTATAAAACGCACACAAACATATCACAGGCTGAGAGATACAGTATAAAACCCACACTCACATATCAGAGGATGACATTTTAAAATCCATATTCCCATAACATAAATTGACATACAGTGACATGCCCAGACTCACGAACCAGTAATTGACAGGTACAGGGTAAAGACCTCTCTTTCATTCCAGAAACTGACAGGTACAAAGGAAAGTCTACTCACAATTAAGCAGAAACTGGCAGGTATAGAGTAAGGCGCACAATCACATGTCAGAATGTGACAGGTACAAAATAAAACCCAGACTCCCATAACAAATGGAGAGATACAGAGAAAGGCCCACATCCATAGCAGAGACAGATAGATGCAGAGTGAAACTCAGATTAATTTACCAGAGACCGACAGATTCAGCATAAACACTCACCTCCATAACACAAATTGACAGTTAAAAAGTAAAACCAATACTCTATCAGGAATTGGTGGTACACAGTAAAACAATAATAATATACTGGAGAATGACAGGTATGGAGTAGAGCTCACTTTCACAAAAGAGATGGACAGATGCAGCGCAAAATACACATCACACACCAAGAATGGAAAGAAACATAGAAAATTGGTTCAGGAATAGGCCATTTGGCCCTTCGAGTCTGCACCGCCATTCAATATGATCATGGCTGATCATGCAACTTCAATACCCCACTCCCGCTTTCTCTCCCTACCCCTTGATCCCTTTAGCCGTAAGGGCCACAACGAACTCCCTCTTGATTATATATCCAACGAACTGGACTCCACAACTGTGGTAGAGAATTGCACAGGTTTACCACTCTCTGGGTGAAAAAGTTTCTCCTCATTTCATTCCGACATGGCTTACCCCTTATCATTAGACTGTGACGTCTGCTTCTGGACTTCTCCAACATCGGGAACATTCTTCCTGCATCTAACCTGTCTGAACCCGTCAGAATTTTAAACGTTTCTATGAGGTCCCCTCTCATTCTTCTGAACTCCAGTGAATACAAGCCCAGTTGATCCAGTTTTTCTTGATAGGTCAGTCCCGCCATCCCGGGAATCAGTCTGGTGAACCTTCGCTGCACTCGCTCAATAGCAAGAATGTCCTTCCTCAGGTTAGGAGACCACAACTGTACACAATACTCCAGGTGTGGCCTCACCAAGGCCTGTACAACTGTAGCAACACCTCCGTGCCTCTGTACTCAAATCCCCTCGCTATGAAGGCCAACATACCATTTGCTTTCTTAACCGCCTGCTGTACCTGCATGCCAACCTTCAATGACTGATGTACCATGACACCCAGGACCCGTTGCAACTCCCCTTTTCCTAATCTGTCATCATTCAGATAATAGATAATAGTCTGTCTCTCTGTTTTTACCACCAAAGTGGATAATCTCACATTTATCCATATTATACTTTATCTGCCATGCATTTGCCCACTCACCGAACCTATCCAAGTCGCTCTGCAGCCTCATAGCATCCTCCTCACAGCTCACACTGCCAAGCAACTTAGTGACATCCGCAAATTTGGAGATACGACATTTAATCCCCTCGTGGAAATCGCTAATGTACAGTGTAAACAGCTGGGACCCAGCACAGAACCTTGCGTTTCCCCACTAGTCACTGCCTGCCATTCTGAAAAGTACCCATTTACTCCTAATGTTTGCTTCTTGTCTGACAACCAGTTCTCAAACCATGTCAGCACACTACTCCAAAATACATGTGCTTTAAATTTGCACATTAATCTCTCGTGTGGGGCCATGTCGAAAGCCTTCTGAAAGTCCAAATGTACCACATCAACTGGTTCTCCCTTGTCCACTCTCCTGGAAATATCCGCAAAAAATACCACAAGATTTGTCAAGCATGATTAAATTTTCACAAATCCATGCTGAATGGCCCTATCATGTCACCTCTTTCCAAATGCGCTGCTATGGCATCCTAAATAATTGATTCCATCATTTACCGACTACCTATGTCAGACTGACCGGTCTATAATTCCCTGTTTTCTCTCTCCCTCCTTTTATGAAAGTGGGGTTACATTGGCTACCCTCCACTCGATAGGAACTGATCCAGAGTCAATGGAATGTTGGAAAATGAATGTCAATGCATCCGCTATTTCCAAGGCCACCTCATTTAGTACTCTGAGATGCAGTCCACAGGTCCTGGGGATTTATCAGTCTTCAATCCCATCAATTTCCCCAACCCAATTTACCCACTAATAAGGATTCCCTTCAGTTCCTCCTCCTTACTAGACCCTCTGACCCCTTTTATATCCGGAAGGTTGTTTGTGAATACTCAGTGAATACCGAACCAATGTACTTGTTCAATTCGTCCGCCATTTCTTTGTTCCCCGTTATGACGTCCCCTGATTCTGACTGCAGGGGACCTACGATGATACAAAGATGGGTGGGAAATCCTTTCGAGGTCGACGTAAAAGATCTGCAAAGGAGATAGAGAGGATAATGAGTGGGCAAACATTTGGCAGCAGGCGAATCTTGTGGGATATTGTGAGGTTATCCACTTTGGTATAAATAATCGGAAAGCAAATTATAATTTAAATTGAGACAAATTGCAAAGTGCTGCAGTACAGCGAGACGTAGGGGCCTTGCGCATGAAACACAAAACAGTTATTATGAATGTAGAGCAAGTAATCAGGAGTTGGAATGTTGGCATTTATTACAAGTGGGATAGAATATAAAAGCAGAGAAGTCTCGCTACAAATTTACAGGTTATTATTCAGGCTACACCAGGATTACTGCATCCAGTTTTGATATCCGTTGTTATGAGGGATATACTTGCAATGGAGGCTGTTCAGAGAAGGTTCACTGTAATGATTTCGGAGATGCGAAGGTTGAATTATGACGATAGGTTGAGTAGGTTGGGCATATACTCATTGCAGTTCAGAAGAATGAGAGGTGATGATATTGAAACTTGTAAGAGAATGAGAGACGATATTTCCACTCATAGGGGAAAGTAAAACGAGGGGAGATACTCTCAGAATAAGGGGCCACCCATTTAAAACAGATTATAAAGTTGTTCTCCCAGAGGGTTGTAAATCTATGGAATGCTCTGTCCTAGAGAACTGTGAAGGTTGGGTCATCGAATATATATAAGGCAGGGATGGACATAATTGTGAGCGATAAGAGAATAAAGGGTTGTGCAGTGCGGGAAGGGAAGTAGAGCTGAGTCCATGATCAGATCTACCATGATCAAATAGAATGAAGTTGTGGGCTAGAGGGTCCAAATGACCATCCCCTGCTCCATTTTCTTATCTTTTTATGCTCTTATGGTATAAAATTATAATTTGATAACGAGCCACATCAGGAGAAATCAGAATAGGTGATCAAAAACTTTGTCACAGAGCTAGGTTTCAAAGCGTCCTGCAGTAGTGGAGAGAAGTGGAGAGGTTTAGCTAGGAATTGCAGAGATTAGGGCTCAGGCAGCTGAAGGGATGTCCCGCGATTGTTGAACGATTTGAATCAGGGATGCACAAGATGGCGGAATTCGAAGATTGCAGATATCTCCAGTGGTTATGGGGATGGAGGAGATTAATGGCATTGGGAGGGGCGAAGACATAACGGGTTGTGAAAACAGCAGTGAGAATTTGATGCATTGCTTCAGCGCGAGCCAATATCAATGAGCGAGCATCAGGGTGCTGGGTGAATGGGTTGATGCGGGTTTGGATACAGCCAGAGAGTTTTGGAATGACCTCAATTTACGTAGGGTAGATCGTGGGAGGCCAGTAAGGAGTGCGTTGGAGTAGACAAGTCAGAGATAACGAAGGCATGATCAGGATTTCTGCAGCAGATGTGTGACGGTAGCGGCGGTGATGGGCGAAATTGCGGATTGGGAACACTCCTCAAGGAGACAGCTCGGGAGCAAATGTTTGGCACCGACGTGGGAGAGATTTAGTGAAATGCAGTCATCGGCATAGATTATGAGCCTCAGCTATGGTTTAATTTAAGTGAATTCGGAGCTTTTCTGTGGAGGACAAGTGGCAAAGCAGTTTCCTGATGGCAGCAGAAAAGCTGGAAAAGTTGACGAGAGGAAACGCTTGGATTGTGGTTCGACTTCTGGACTTCTCTTATTTCAATCAGTGAATGGTTCACATCCGCTGTTGGAGTGTAAATAATGGAAGTGAAACAAATATAATCAGGGGCTTTAATCTATCATTATCGCCATTACACGAATGTTAATTGCAGATGCGATGTGACTTAAATAATAAGGTGTGTGATTTTTATGTAGATCTGAAGTTTGCAGGTTCGAGTCTTGTCCCGGATGCATTGTATACTTGTTAATTCTATTTTAACTTTATAAATCCAAACCTCATGTCCAATCATTAGCTTGATGATCGGTTGATGAACAGCGGTGGACATATTTCACAACTCTCCAGGAAAAGATAGTCCACTGAGGAGGGAACGGCGAAAGAGAAAAGATAGCATTCCGTGGCTAACTAAAGAAATAAGCGATGGTATCGAATTAAAAACAAGGGCATACAATGTGGCCAAAACGAGTGGGAGGCTGAAGATTGGGAAGTGTTTAAAAGCCAACAATGATTGACAAAAAAATAATTAAGAATGGGAAGATAGACTATGAAAGTAAACGAGCACAAAATATAAAAACAGATAGCAAGAGTTTCTATAGATTTGTAAAAATGAAAATCGTGGCTGAGCTAAATCTTGATCCCTAATAGGACGAGACCGGGGAGTTAATAACATGAAGATGCAGAAACTCTGAACAAATATGTTGTATTGTTCTTTACGGGAGAGGACACTAATAATATTCCAACAATGGATAGTCAAGGGGCTAAAAGGGGGAAGGAACTTAACACAATCAAATTCACTAAAGATGTGGCTCTCAGTAAGCTAATGGGACGAAAGGCAGATAAAAAAAAACCCTGCACCAGATGGCATGCACCCTAGGGTTTAGGAAAAGTTGCGGCAGGAATCGTGGATAAATTGGTTGTAATTTACCAACATTCACTGGATTCTGGAAAACAGAAAATGTAACACCCCTATTTCAAAAAGGAGGCCGATAAAAAGCAAATAACTCTAGACCAGTTAGCCTAACATCTGTGGAAGGGAAGATGTTGAAGTCCATTATTAGAGAAGCAGCAGCAGGTAACTTGGAGAAGCAAAATTAGGTCAGGTAGAGTCAGCATGGATTCATGCAGGGGAATTCATGTTTGGCACATTGGCTAGAATTATTTGAAGACATAACGAACAGGGTCGATGAAGGGGAACCAGTGGATGTGGTGTATTTGGACTTCAAGAAGGCGTTTGACAATGTGCCACATAAAATATTACTGCACAAGATAAAGCTTCACGTGCTAGTGGGTAATATAATAGCATTGCTAGAGGATTATCTAATGAACAGAAAACAGAGTGTAAGGATAAATGTTTCATTATCAGGATGGCAATTAATAACCAGGGGGTGCTGCATGGGTCAGTGGTGGGACCAAACCATTTACAATCTATATTAACGACTTGGAGGAAAGTAGCGAGTGTAAAGTAGCTACGTTTTCCGACGATACAGTGATGGGATGAAAAGCCATGCGTGAAAAGCGCACACAAAATCTGCAAAAGGAAATCGACAGGCTAATTGAGCGGGCAAAAATTTTACAGTTGGAGTATAATTTTGGAAAGTAAGATGCAGCAAAAATTAAGAGTTATTTATTATTTAAATGTAGAATGATTGCAAAGTGCTGCTGTACAGCTGGACCTGGGGGTAATTTGCATGAAACGCAAAAAGGTTAGTATGCAGATAAAGCAAGTGATCAGGAAGGCCAATGGAATATAAGCCTTTATTCCAAAGGCGTTTGGAATTCTTGCTGCAGTAGCACAGGATATTGGTGAGTCCACACCTGGAATAATGCGTGCAGTTTTGTTTTTCATATTTACGAAATATTGTATTTGCTTTGGAGGCAGTTCAGAGAAGGTTCACAAGGTTGATTCCAGAGATGAGGAGGTTGACAGCTGTGGAAAAGTTGAGTAGGTTGGGCCTCTATTCATTGGAATTCAGAAGAATGAGAGGTGAGCTTATCGAAACGTATGAGACTAAGTGAGGGCTTGGAAAGGTGGAAGCAGAGAGGATGTTTCCACTGATAGGGCAGACTAGATCTAGAGGGTATAATCTTAGAATCAGGGGCCGCCCATTTAAAACTGAGGTGAGGAGAAATATTTTATTTCAGTGGTTTGTGAATCTGAGGAATTCGCTGCCCAAGAGAGCTGTGAAGGCTTTGTTATTGAACATATTTCATGTGGAGATAGATAGATTTTTGCGTTTTGAGGGTTTAAAGGATTATGGATAGCGGGCAGGGAAGTGGAGCTGAGTCCATTAGCAAATCCACCATGATCTTATTGAATGTCGGAACAAGCTGGAGTGACCAAATGGACATCTCCTGCCCCAATTCCTTATGTTCTTATGTTCCCATTTAGTTCATGTTCGAAAGAAACATTGGAATTCCTTCAGCATCAAGCGACAGATTGAAATTGAGATAAACGCAGGAGGCATAGCGGCAGAATCGGGTCACGTGGCGGAATAGACAAGGGAGATGGTTAGATGCAAAACAGCCTCCGAATCCAAAATGCAGTCACAGGTCGCCGACTGATATCAGTTAATGGAGGCAAACCAGTAAAGTAGAGGTTTGGTTCCGTGGCTTAGCTGGTCAAAGCACTTGTATAGTGAATAGGACAATCTTGGGTTCAACTATCAGCGAGGCCTAATTTTTTTTCATAACGCATAATGGGCGAATTTCTTCCTGCGTGAAAGGGCTTCTAAGTTTACCTACCGCCAAGAACCAGTTGCCATTCAGGATAAACACTCCAGTCGTTGGAGGGTGTATGTCGAATTCCACCACTGCCATCATTTCTGGCGGGGCGAATTTTTGCCTCATCAATAAATTCCAAGCAGTGCTGTGTGTGACTTTATTTTAGTCACTGCAAACTTGCAGTAGCTGATGTGAGGTGCTGTGATCGTATAGTGATTAATACTCGCCGTTGTGATCGCAGCAACCTCGGTTCGAATCTGAATTACCGCACAGTTTATCTTTTGTCCTCTGCGGCAACTGCTGAAAGTAAACAGCAACACATCAATCTTTACTTTATTGAACAAGTATTATTTTTTTGACAGCAGAAACATGTTTACTCATTCAAACAACCAGTTGTCTCAGCTTATTATGCCTTCCAGAAACAATAGCCCTTTGCTTAAAATGCTCCCATCAACAGCTGTAGTGGCACAGCAGTGTCTGCGTTGGTTAATTGAAAAGGCGCCTGACTTCGATACCAACGAAGTTCTGTCGTGGGCGTTCAGTTCCCCCGCTCAATCGTTTCTTTTTCTCAGCTTTGAAACTGTTTGGCAACATAACATTTCCCGCGCTCCTTCCCTCACCCGAAGTAACGGGAGACCTTTTACTGACAGACGCTAGTTGTACACTTTCAAGATTGTTGCAACTTGGTGCATGGGCAGGACAAGCGTTGAGTTGAATTTGTCGCTGGGGATTGCTGTTTGGATGCAAAAAGGAGATAGCTGAGTGACTGATTACACTATTGCAATACA
Organism: Pristiophorus japonicus; assembly: GCF_044704955.1. Lineage (NCBI taxonomy): Eukaryota > Metazoa > Chordata > Chondrichthyes > Pristiophoridae > Pristiophorus > Pristiophorus japonicus. The sequence continues at coordinate 2,073,437 of NW_027250723.1, read as the reverse complement.
ACGTCGTGGCTGAGTGGTTCATGCAAAAGTCTGCTTATGCATTGTGCGCGGCATGTGCTGATGCGATTATAATCCTCGTTGTTATTGCCTTGAACATTTGATGGTCAGGAACATAGAAACATAGAAAATAGGTGCAGGAGAAGGCCATTCGGCGCTTCTAGCCTGCACCGCCATTCAACGAGTTAATGGCTGAACATGCAACTTCAGTACCTCAATCCTGCTTTCTCGCCATACCCCTTGATCCCCCGAGTAGTAAGGATTTCATCTAACTCATTTTTTAATATATTTAGTGAATTGGCCTCAACAACTTTCTGTGGTAGATAATTCCACAGGTTCACAGCTATGGGTGAAGAAGCTTCTCCTCATCTCCTTCTGAAATGGCTTACCCCTTATCCTTAGACTGTGACCCCAGGTTCTGGACTTCCCCAACATCGGGAACATTCTTCCTGCATCTAACCTGTCTAAACCCGTCAGAATTTTAAACGTTTCTATGAGGACCCCTCCAATTATTCTGAACTCCAGTGATTACAAGCTCAGTTGATCCAGTCTTTCTTGATAGGTCAGTCCCGCCATCCCGGGAATCAGCATGGTGAACCATCGCTGCACTCCCGCAATAGCAAGAATGTCCTTCCTCAAGTTAGGAGATGAAAACTGCACACAATACTCCAGGTGTGGCATCACCAAGGCCCTGTACAACTGCAGTAACACCTCCCTGCTCCTGTACTCAATAACCCTCGCTATGAAGGCCAACATGCCATTTCCTTTCTTAATTGCCTGCTGGACCTGCATGCCAACCTTCAATAACTGATGTACCATGACACCCAGGTCTCGTTGCACCTCCCCTTTTCCTAATCTGTCACCATTCAGATAAAAGTCTGTCTCTCCGTTTTTACCACCAAAGTGGATAACCTCACATTTATCCACACTATACTTCATCTGCCATGCATTTACCCACTCACCTAACCTATCCAAGTCACTCTACTGCCTCACAGCATCCTCCTCGCAGCTCACACTGACACCCAACTTAGAGTCATCCCCAAATTTGGAGATACTACATTTAATCCCCGTCTAAACCATTAATGTACAGTGTAATCTTCTGTTTGTTTTTTTCATCACCGGAAGCTTAATGTCCAAGTTCACCTTTTGCTCCACATATCATATACTCAGCTCATGTCATTTCTCACTTTACTAATATTTCCATTAAAAGGAATACAATTGAAGGATTATGGGGTGTGGGACTAATTCGATATCTCTCAGGGACATAGCAGAGGCAGGATGGGCGTTGAACCTTTATTCTTTACCGATAGAATATGAGATTTCTAAACACAATGAGTTGCATTGTTTTTTTTATCGGAGGCTCGTTGGTCTCGCGATTTGATTCTCGCTTTGGGATTTTCAGTGTTAAAATACGACAGATCCTGGTTGCAATTCCTGGACTGTAGTCACAAGGATTTAGACAAAAATCACATTTTCACAGCCGAAAGGCACTGCAGAAAAGATCAATCAATTAAGTTAAAATGTGCGAATTTGTACCGTATTTTGTACATCATTCGAAATAACAGAGCTTCACAGCAGCAACTTTAAAACCAACCGACTGAGTAAAGTTATTTGATACCGGGTGTATATGGCTGTGTGTCTCATTGGATGTGTTACGCACGTTTGGAAGAGCATGAGGAGCGGCTGGTTAGAGAGGTTAGGTAATGAGGAGCGGCTGGTTACAGAGTTGCAGCAGAGAGCAGGGACTGATTACAGAGTGGAAGCAGAGAGGATGGGCTGTTGACGGAGCGGGAGCAGAGAGGACCGGCTGTTTACAGAGTGGGAGCAGAGAGGAGCGGCTGTTTACAGAGTGGGAGCAGAGAGGAGCGGCTGGTTACAGAGTGGGAGCAGAGAGGAGCGGCTGGTTACAGAGTGGGAGCAGAGAGGAGGGGCTGTTGACGGAGTGGGAGCAGAGAGGAGCGGCTGGTTACTGAGTGGGAGCAGAGTGGAGCGGCAGGTTACAGAGCGGGAGCAGAGAGGAGCCGCTGTTTACAGAGCGGGAGCAGGGAGGAGCCGCTGTTTACAGAGCGGGAGCCGAGAGGAGACGCTGTTTACAGAGTGGGAGCAGAGAGGAGCAGCTGGTTACAGAGGTTGAGATGAGGAGCGGCTGGTTACAGAGTTGCAGCAGAGAGGAGCGGCTGGTTACAGAGTGGGAGCAGAGAGGAGGGGCTGTTTACAGAGTGGGAGCAGAGAGGAGCGCCTGGTTGCAGAGTGGGAGCAGAGAGGAGCGGCTGTTTACAGAGTGGGAGCAGAGGAGCGGCTGGTTACAGAGTGGGAGCTGAGTGCAGCGGCTGGTTACAGAGCGGGAGCAGAGAGGAGCGGCTGTTTACAGAGGCAGAGAATGAGGAGCGGCTGCTTACAGAGTTGCAGCACTGAGGAGCGGCTGGTTACACAGTGGGAGCAGAGAGGAATGACTGGTTACAGAGTGGGAGCAGAGAGAAGCGGCTGGTTACAGAGTGGGAACAGAGAGGAGCTACTGTTTACAGAGTGGGAGCAGAGAAGAGCGGCTGTTTACGGAGTGGGAGCAGAGAGGAGCGGCTGGTTACAGAGGCACAGAATGAGGAGCGGCTGTTTACAGAGTGGGAGCAGAGAGGAGCGGCTGGTTACAGAGTGGGAGCAGAGAGGAGGGGCTGTAGACGGAGCGGGAGCAGAGAGGATCGGGTGTTTACAGAGTGGGAGCAGAGAGGAGCGGCTGTTTACGGAGAGGGAGCAGAGAGGAGCGGCTGTTTACAGAGTGGGAGCAGAATGGAGCGGCTGGTTACGGACTGGGTGCAGAGAGGAGCGGCTGGTTACAGAAGCTCAGAATGAGGAGCGGCTGGTTAGAGAGTTGCAGCAGACATGAGCTGGTCGTTACAGAGGTGGAGCAGAGAGGGGGGGCTGTTGACAGAGTGGGAGCAGAGGGGAGCGGCTGTTTACGGAGTTGTAGCAGAGAGGAGGTGCTGTTGACGGAACGGGAGCAGAGAGGAGCGGATGTTTACAGAGTGGGAGCAGAGAGGTGCGGCTGTTTACGGAGTTGGAGCAGAGAGGAGCAGCTATTTCTAGAGTGGGAGCACAGAGGAGCGGCTGGTTACAGAGTGGGAGCAGGAAGGAGCGGCTGGTTACATAGTGGGAGCAGAGAGGAGGGGCTGTTGACGGAGCGGGAGCAGAGAGGAGCGGCTGTTTACAGAGTGGGAGCAGAGAGGTGCGGCTGTTTACGGAATTGGAGCAGAGAGTAGCAGCTGTTTATAGAGTGGGAGCAGAGAGGAGCGGATGGTTACAGAGGCAGGGAATGAGCAGCCGCTGGTTACAGAGTGGGAGCAGAGAGGAGCGGTTGGTTAGAGCTGGAACAGAGAGGAGCGGCTGGTTACAGAGCGGGAGCAGAGAGGAGCGGCTAGTTAAAGAGTGGGAGCAGAGAGGAGCGGCTGGTTACAGAGTGGGAGCAGAGAGGAGGGGCTGTTGACGCAGCGGGAGCAGAGAGGACCGGGTGTTTACAGAGTGGGAGCAGAGAGGAGCGGCTGTTTACAGAGTGGGAGCAGAGAGGATCGGCTTTTTACGGAGTTGAAGCAGAGAGGAGCGGCTGTTTATAGAGTGGGAGCAGAGAGGAGCGGCAGGTTACAGAGTGGGTGTAGAGAGGAGCGGCTGGATACAGAGTGGGAGCAGAGAGGATCGGCTGTTTACGGAGTGGGTGCAGAGAGGGGCGGCTGTTTACGGAGTGGCAGCAGAGTGCAGCGGCTGGTTACATGTCGGGAGCAGAGAGCAGCGGCTGTTTACAGAGGCAGAGAATGAAGAGCGGCTCGTTTAAGAGTTGCAGCAGAGTGAAGCGGCTGGTTACAGAGTGGGAGCAGAGAGAAGCGGCTGGTTACAGAGTGGGAGCAGAGAGGAGCGGCTGTTACCTGAGTTGGAGCAGAGAGGAGCGGCTTGTTACTGAGGCACAGAATGAGGAGCGGCTGGTTACAGAGTGGGAGCAGAGAGAAGCGGCTGGTTACAGATGGGAGCAGAGAGGAGGGGCTGTTGACGGAGCGGAAGCAGAGAGGATCGGGTGTTTACAGACTGGGAGCAGAGAGGAGCGGCTGGTTACGGAGTGGGTGTAGAGAGGAGCGGCTGGTTACAGAGTGGGAGCAGATAGGATCGGCTGGTTACGGAGTGGGTGCAGAGAGGAACGGCTGGTTAGGGAGTGGGAGCAGAGAGCAGCAGCTGGTTAGAGAGTGGGAGCAGGGAGGAGCGGTTGGTTACAGAGCGGGAGCAGAGAGGAGCGGCTGGTTACAGAGCGGGAGCAGAGAGGAGCGGCTGGTTACAGAGTGGGAGCATAGAGGAGAGGCTGTTTACAGAGTGGGAGCAGAGAGGAACGGCTGGTTACAGACTGGCAGCAGAGTGGAGCGGCTGGTTACAGAGCGGGAGAAGAGAAGCCTGGCTGTTTACAGAGGCAGTGAAAAAGGAGCGGCGGGTTACAGAGTTGCAGCAGAGAGGAGCGGCTGGTTACAGAGTGGGAGCAGAGAGCAGCGGCTGGTTATAGAGCGGGAGCAGAGAGGAACGGCTGGTTACAGAGCGGGAGCAGAGAGGAGCGGCTGTTTACAGAGTGGGAGCAGAGGAGCGGCTGATTACAGAGTGGGAGCTGAGTGCAGCGGCTGGTTACAGAGCGGGAGCAGAGAGGAGCGGCTGTTTACAGAGGCAGAGAATGAGGAGCGGCTGCTTACAGAGTTGCAGCACTGAGGAGCGGCTGGTTACACAGTGGGAGCAGAGAGGAATGGCTGGTTACAGAGTGGGAGCAGAGAGAAGCGGCTGGTTACAGAGTGGGAACAGAGAGCAGCTACTGTTTACAGAGTGGGAGCAGAGAAGAGCGGCTGTTTACGGAGTGGGAGCAGAGAGGAGCGGCTGGTTACAGAGGCACAGAATGAGGAGCGGCTGTTTACAGAGTGGGAGCAGAGAGGAGGGGCTGTAGACGGAGCGGGAGCAGAGAGGATCGGGTGTTTACAGAGTGGGAGCAGAGAGGAGCGGCTGTTTACGGAGTGGGAGCAGAGAGGAGCGGCTGTTTACAGAGTGGGAGCAGAGAGGTGCGGCTGGTTACAGAGTGGCAGCAGAGTGGAGCGGCTGGTTACAGAGCGGGAGCAGAGAAGCCTGGCTGTTTACAGAGGCAGTGAAAAAGGAGCGGCGGGTTACAGAGTTGCAGAAGAGAGGAGCGCCTGGTTACAGAGTGGGAGCATAGAGGAGCGGCTGGTTACAGAGTGGGAGCAGAGAGCAGCGGCTGGTTATAGAGCGGGAGCAGAGAGGAACGGCTGGTTACAGAGCGGGAGCAGAGAGGAGCGGCTGTTTACAGAGTGGGAGCAGAGGAGCGGCTGGTTACAGAGTGGGAGCTGAGTGCAGCGGCTGGTTACAGAGCGGGAGCAGAGAGGAGCGGCTGTTTACAGAGGCAGAGAATGAGGAGCGGCTGCTTACAGAGTTGCAGCACTGAGGAGCGGCTGGTTACACAGTGGGAGCAGAGAGGAATGGCTGGTTACAGAGTGGGAGCAGAGAGAAGCGGCTGGTTACAGAGTGGGAACAGAGAGGAGCTACTGTTTACAGAGTGGGAGCAGAGAAGAGCGGCTGTTTACGGAGTGAGAGCAGAGAGGAGCGGCTGTTTACAGAGTGGGAGCAGAGAGGTGCGGCTGGTTACGGACTGGGAGCAGAGAGGAGGGGCTGTTGACAGAGTGGGAACAGAGGGGAGCGGCTGTTTACGGAGTTGTAGCAGAGAGGGGCAGCTGTTTCTAGAGTGGGAGCAGAGAGGAGCGACTGGTTACAGAGTGGGAGCAGAGAGGAGCGGCAGGTTACAGAGTGGGAGCAGAGAGGAGCGGCTGGTTACAGAGTGGGTGTAGAGAGGAGCGGCTGGTTACAGAGTGGGAGCAGAGAGGATCGGCTGTTTACGGAGTGGGTGCAGAGAGGGGCGGCTGTTTACGGAGTGGCAGCAGAGAGGAGCGGCTAGTTCCAGATTGGGAGCAGAGAGCAGCGGCTGTTTACAGAGGCAGAGAATGAGGAGCGGCTGGTTTAAGAGTTGCAGAAGAGTGAAGCGGCTGGTTACAGATTGGGAGCAGAGAGAAGCGGCGGGTTACAGAGTGGGAGCAGAGAGGAGCTACTGTTTACACAGTGGGAGCAGAGAGGAGCGGCTGTTTACTGAGTTGGAGCAGAGAGGAGCGGCTTGTTACTGAGGCACCGAATGAGGAGCGGCTGGTTACAGAGTGGGAGCAGAGAGGAGCGGCTGGTTACAGATGGGAGCAGAGAGGAGGGACTGTTGACGGAGCAGAAGCAGAGAGGATCGGGTGTTTACAGACTGGGAGCAGAAAGGAGCGGCTGGTTACGGAGTGGGTGTAGAGAGGAGCGGCTGGTTACAGAGTGGGAGCAGAGAGGATCGGCTGGTTACGGAGTGCGTGCAGAGAGGAACGGCTGGTTAGGGAGTGGGAGCAGAGAGCTGCAGCTGGTTACAGAGTGGGAGCAGGGAGGAGCGGTTGGTTACAGAGCGGGAGCAGAGAGGAGCGGCTGGTTACAGAGCGGGAGCAGAGAGGAGCGGCTGGTTACAGAGTGGGAGCATAGAGGAGCGGCTGTTTACAGAGTGGGAGCAGAGAGGAACGGCTGGTTACAGAGTGGCAGCAGAGTGGAGCGGCTGGTTACAGAGCGGGAGCAGAGAAGCCTGGCTGTTTACAGAGGCAGTGAAAAAGGAGCGGCGGGTTACAGAGTTGCAGCAGAGAGGAGCGCCTGGTTACAGAGTGGGAGCAGAGAGGAGCGGCTGGTTACAGAGTGGGAGCAGAGAGCAGCGGCTGGTTATAGAGCGGGAGCAGAGAGGAACGGCTGGTTACAGAGCGGGAGCAGAGAGGAGCGGCTGTTTACAGAGTGGGAGCAGAGGAGCGGCTGGTTACAGAGTGGGAGCTGAGTGCAGCGGCTGGTTACAGAGCGGGAGCAGAGAGGAGCGGCTGTTTACAGAGGCAGAGAATGAGGAGCGGCTGCTTACAGAGTTGCAGCCCTGAGGAGCGGCTGGTTACACAGTGGGAGCAGAGAGGCATGGATGTTTACAGAGTGGGAGCAGAGAGAAGCGGCTGGTTACAGAGTGGGAACAGAGAGGAGCTACTGTTAACAGAGTGGGAGCTGAGAGGAGCGGCTGTTTACGGAGTGGGAGCAGAGAGGAGCGGCTGGTTACAGAGGCACAGAATGAGGAGCGGCTGTTTACAGAGTGGGAGCAGAGAGGAGCGGCTGGTTACAGAGTGGGAGCAGAGAGGAGGGGCTGTAGACGGAGCGGGAGCAGAGAGGATCGGGTGTTTACAGAGTGGGAGCAGAGAGGAGCGGCTGTTTACGGAGTGGGAGCAGAGAGGAGCGGCTGTTTACAGAGTGGGAGCAGAGAGGAGCGGCTGGTTACGGACTGGGTGCAGAGAGGAGCGGCTGGTTACAGAAGCTCAGAATGAGGAGCGGCTGGTTACAGAGTTGCAGCAGACATGAGCTGGTCGTTACAGAGTGGGAGCAGAGAGGAGGGGCTGTTGACAGAGTGGGAGCAGAGGGGAGCGGCTGTTTACGGAGTTGAAGCAGAGAGGAGGGGCTGTTGACGGAGCGGGAGCAGAGAGGAGCGGCTGTTTACAGAGTGGGAGCAGAGAGGTGCGGCTGTTTACGGAGTTGGAGCAGAGAGGAGCAGCTGTTTCTAGAGTGGGAGCAGAGAGGAGCGGCTGGTTACCGAGTGGGAGCAGAGAGGAGCGGCAGCTTACAGAGTGGGAGCAGAGAGGACCGGCTGGTTACAGAGTGGGTGTAGAGAGGAGCGGCTGGTTACAGAGTGGGAACAGAGAGGATCGGCTGTTTACGGAGTGGGTGCAGAGAGGGGCGGCTGTTTACGGAGTGGCAACAGAGTGCAGCGGCAAGGTTACATGACGGGAGCAGAGAGCAGCGGCTGTTTACAGAGGCAGAGAATGAGGAGCGGCTGGTTTAAGAGTTGCAGCAGAGTGAAGCGGCTGGTTACAGATTGGGAGCAGAGAGAAGCGGCTGGTTACAGAGTGGGAGCAGAGAGGAGCTACTGTTTACACAGTGGGAGCAGAGAGGAGCGGCTGTTTACTGAGTTGGAGCAGAGAGGAGCGGCTTGTTACTGAGGCACAGAATGAGCAGCGGCTGGTTACAGAGTGGGAGCAGAGAGGAGCGCCTGGTTACAGATGGGAGCAGATAGGAGGGGCTGTTGACGGAGCGGAAGCAGAGAGGATCGGGTGTTTACAGACTGGGAGCAGAGAGGAGCGGCTGGTTACGGATTGGGTGGAGAGAGGAGCGGCTGGTTACAGAGTGGGAGCAGAGAGGATCGGCTGGTTACGGAGTGGGTGCAGAGAGGAACGGCTGGTTAGGGAGTGGGAGAAGAGAGCAGCAGCTGGTTACAGAGTGGGAGCAGGGAGGAGCGGTTGGTTACAGAGCGGGAGCAGAGAGGAGCGGCTGTTTACGGAATTGGAGCAGAGAGGAGCTGCTGTTTATAGAGTGGGAGCAGAGAGGAGCGGATGGTTACAGAGGCAGGGAATGAGGAGCGGCTGGTTACAGAGTGGGAGCAGAGAGGAGCGAATGATTACAGAGGCAGAGAATGAGGAGCGGCTGGTTTAGAGTTGCAGCAGAGAGGATCGGCTGTTTATGGAGTGGGTGCAGAGAGGAGCGGCTTTTTACAGAGTGGAAGCACAGAGGAGCGGCTGCTTACGGAGTGGTGCAGAGAGGATCGGGTGTTTACAGACTGGGAGCAGAGAGGAGCGGCTGGTTACGGATTGGGTGGAGAGAGGAGCGGCTGGTTACAGAGTGGGAGCAGAGAGGATCGGCTGGTTACGGAGTGGGTGCAGAGAGGAACGGCTGGTTAGGGAGTGGGAGAAGAGAGCAGCAGCTGGTTACAGAGTGGGAGCAGGGAGGAGCGGTTGGTTACAGAGCGGGAGCAGAGAGGAACGGCTGGTTACAGAGCGGGAGCAGAGAGGAGCGGCTGTTTACAGAGTGGGAGCAGAGGAGCGGCTGATTACAGAGTGGGAGCTGAGTGCAGCGGCTGGTTACAGAGCGGGAGCAGAGAGGAGCGGCTGTTTACAGAGGCAGAGAATGAGGAGCGGCTGCTTACAGAGTTGCAGCACTGAGGAGCGGCTGGTTACACAGTGGGAGCAGAGAGGAATGGCTGGTTACAGAGTGGGAGCAGAGAGAAGCGGCTGGTTACAGAGTGGGAACAGAGAGCAGCTACTGTTTACAGAGTGGGAGCAGAGAAGAGCGGCTGTTTACGGAGTGGGAGCAGAGAGGAGCGGCTGGTTACAGAGGCACAGAATGAGGAGCGGCTGTTTACAGAGTGGGAGCAGAGAGGAGGGGCTGTAGACGGAGCGGGAGCAGAGAGGATCGGGTGTTTACAGAGTGGGAGCAGAGAGGAGCGGCTGTTTACGGAGTGGGAGCAGAGAGGAGCGGCTGTTTACAGAGTGGGAGCAGAGAGGTGCGGCTGGTTACAGAGTGGCAGCAGAGTGGAGCGGCTGGTTACAGAGCGGGAGCAGAGAAGCCTGGCTGTTTACAGAGGCAGTGAAAAAGGAGCGGCGGGTTACAGAGTTGCAGAAGAGAGGAGCGCCTGGTTACAGAGTGGGAGCATAGAGGAGCGGCTGGTTACAGAGTGGGAGCAGAGAGCAGCGGCTGGTTATAGAGCGGGAGCAGAGAGGAACGGCTGGTTACAGAGCGGGAGCAGAGAGGAGCGGCTGTTTACAGAGTGGGAGCAGAGGAGCGGCTGGTTACAGAGTGGGAGCTGAGTGCAGCGGCTGGTTACAGAGCGGGAGCAGAGAGGAGCGGCTGTTTACAGAGGCAGAGAATGAGGAGCGGCTGCTTACAGAGTTGCAGCACTGAGGAGCGGCTGGTTACACAGTGGGAGCAGAGAGGAATGGCTGGTTACAGAGTGGGAGCAGAGAGAAGCGGCTGGTTACAGAGTGGGAACAGAGAGGAGCTACTGTTTACAGAGTGGGAGCAGAGAAGAGCGGCTGTTTACGGAGTGAGAGCAGAGAGGAGCGGCTGTTTACAGAGTGGGAGCAGAGAGGTGCGGCTGGTTACGGACTGGGAGCAGAGAGGAGGGGCTGTTGACAGAGTGGGAACAGAGGGGAGCGGCTGTTTACGGAGTTGTAGCAGAGAGGGGCAGCTGTTTCTAGAGTGGGAGCAGAGAGGAGCGACTGGTTACAGAGTGGGAGCAGAGAGGAGCGGCAGGTTACAGAGTGGGAGCAGAGAGGAGCGGCTGGTTACAGAGTGGGTGTAGAGAGGAGCGGCTGGTTACAGAGTGGGAGCAGAGAGGATCGGCTGTTTACGGAGTGGGTGCAGAGAGGGGCGGCTGTTTACGGAGTGGCAGCAGAGAGGAGCGGCTAGTTCCAGATTGGGAGCAGAGAGCAGCGGCTGTTTACAGAGGCAGAGAATGAGGAGCGGCTGGTTTAAGAGTTGCAGAAGAGTGAAGCGGCTGGTTACAGATTGGGAGCAGAGAGAAGCGGCGGGTTACAGAGTGGGAGCAGAGAGGAGCTACTGTTTACACAGTGGGAGCAGAGAGGAGCGGCTGTTTACTGAGTTGGAGCAGAGAGGAGCGGCTTGTTACTGAGGCACAGAATGAGGAGCGGCTGGTTACAGAGTGGGAGCAGAGAGGAGCGGCTGGTTACAGATGGGAGCAGAGAGGAGGGACTGTTGACGGAGCAGAAGCAGAGAGGATCGGGTGTTTACAGACTGGGAGCAGAAAGGAGCGGCTGGTTACGGAGTGGGTGTAGAGAGGAGCGGCTGGTTACAGAGTGGGAGCAGAGAGGATCGGCTGGTTACGGAGTGCGTGCAGAGAGGAACGGCTGGTTAGGGAGTGGGAGCAGAGAGCTGCAGCTGGTTACAGAGTGGGAGCAGGGAGGAGCGGTTGGTTACAGAGCGGGAGCAGAGAGGAGCGGCTGGTTACAGAGCGGGAGCAGAGAGGAGCGGCTGGTTACAGAGTGGGAGCATAGAGGAGCGGCTGTTTACAGAGTGGGAGCAGAGAGGAACGGCTGGTTACAGAGTGGCAGCAGAGTGGAGCGGCTGGTTACAGAGCGGGAGCAGAGAAGCCTGGCTGTTTACAGAGGCATTGAAAAAGGAGCGGCGGGTTACAGAGTTGCAGCAGAGAGGAGCGCCTGGTTACAGAGTGGGAGCAGAGAGGAGCGGCTGGTTACAGAGTGGGAGCAGAGAGCAGCGGCTGGTTATAGAGCGGGAGCAGAGAGGAACGGCTGGTTACAGAGCGGGAGCAGAGAGGAGCGGCTGTTTACAGAGTGGGAGCAGAGGAGCGGCTGGTTACAGAGTGGGAGCTGAGTGCAGCGGCTGGTTACAGAGCGGGAGCAGAGAGGAGCGGCTGTTTACAGAGGCAGAGAATGAGGAGCGGCTGCTTACAGAGTTGCAGCACTGAGGAGCGGCTGGTTACACAGTGGGAGCAGAGAGGCATGGATGTTTACAGAGTGGGAGCAGAGAGAAGCGGCTGGTTACAGAGTGGGAACAGAGAGGAGCTACTGTTAACAGAGTGGGAGCTGAGAGGAGCGGCTGTTTACGGAGTGGGAGCAGAGAGGAGCGGCTGGTTACAGAGGCACAGAATGAGGAGCGGCTGTTTACAGAGTGGGAGCAGAGAGGAGCGGCTGGTTACAGAGTGGGAGCAGAGAGGAGGGGCTGTAGACGGAGCGGGAGCAGAGAGGATCGGGTGTTTACAGAGTGGGAGCAGAGAGGAGCGGCTGTTTACGGAGTGGGAGCAGAGAGGAGCGGCTGTTTACAGAGTGGGAGCAGAGAGGAGCGGCTGGTTACGGACTGGGTGCAGAGAGGAGCGGCTGGTTACAGAAGCTCAGAATGAGGAGCGGCTGGTTACAGAGTTGCAGCAGACATGAGCTGGTCGTTACAGAGTGGGAGCAGAGAGGAGGGGCTGTTGACAGAGTGGGAGCAGAGGGGAGCGGCTGTTTACGGAGTTGTAGCAGAGAGGAGGGGCTGTTGACGGAGCGGGAGCAGAGAGGAGCGGCTGTTTACAGAGTGGGAGCAGAGAGGTGCGGCTGTTTACGGAGTTGGAGCAGAGAGGAGCAGCTGTTTCTAGAGTGGGAGCAGAGAGGAGCGGCTGGTTACCGAGTGGGAGCAGAGAGGAGCGGCAGGTTACAGAGTGGGAGCAGAGAGGACCGGCTGGTTACAGAGTGGGTGTAGAGAGGAGCGGCTGGTTACAGAGTGGGAACAGAGAGGATCGGCTGTTTACGGAGTGGGTGCAGAGAGGGGCGGCTGTTTACGGAGTGGCAACAGAGTGCAGCGGCAAGGTTACATGACGGGAGCAGAGAGCAGCGGCTGTTTACAGAGGCAGAGAATGAGGAGCGGCTGGTTTAAGAGTTGCAGCAGAGTGAAGCGGCTGGTTACAGATTGGGAGCAGAGAGAAGCGGCTGGTTACAGAGTGGGAGCAGAGAGGAGCTACTGTTTACACAGTGGGAGCAGAGAGGAGCGGCTGTTTACTGAGTTGGAGCAGAGAGGAGCGGCTTGTTACTGAGGCACAGAATGAGCAGCGGCTGGTTACAGAGTGGGAGCAGAGAGGAGCGCCTGGTTACAGATGGGAGCAGATAGGAGGGGCTGTTGACGGAGCGGAAGCAGAGAGGATCGGGTGTTTACAGACTGGGAGCAGAGAGGAGCGGCTGGTTACGGATTGGGTGGAGAGAGGAGCGGCTGGTTACAGAGTGGGAGCAGAGAGGATCGGCTGGTTACGGAGTGGGTGCAGAGAGGAACGGCTGGTTAGGGAGTGGGAGAAGAGAGCAGCAGCTGGTTACAGAGTGGGAGCAGGGAGGAGCGGTTGGTTACAGAGCGGGAGCAGAGAGGAGCGGCTGTTTACGGAATTGGAGCAGAGAGGAGCTGCTGTTTATAGAGTGGGAGCAGAGAGGAGCGGATGGTTACAGAGGCAGGGAATGAGGAGCGGCTGGTTACAGAGTGGGAGCAGAGAGGAGCGAATGATTACAGAGGCAGAGAATGAGGAGCGGCTGGTTTAGAGTTGCAGCAGAGAGGATCGGCTGTTTATGGAGTGGGTGCAGAGAGGAGCGGCTTTTTACAGAGTGGAAGCACAGAGGAGCGGCTGCTTACGGAGTGGTGCAGAGAGGAGCGGCTGGTTAGGGAGTGGGAGCAGAGAGCAGCAGCTGGTTACAGAGTGGGAGCAGAGAGGAGCGGTTGGTTAGAGCGGGAGCAGAGAGGAGCGGCTGGTTACAGAGTGGGAGCAGAGAGGAGGGGCTGTTGACGGAGCGGGAGCAGAGAGGACCGGGTGTTTACAGAGTGGGAGCAGAGAGGAGCGGCTGTTTACAGAGTGGGAGCAGAGAGGAGCGGCTTTTTACGGAGTTGGAGCAGAGAGGAGCGGCTGTTTATAGAGTGGGAGCAGAGAGGAGCGGCAGGTTACAGAGTGGGAGCAGAGAGGAGCGGCTGGTTACAGAGTGGGTGTAGAGAGGAGCGGCTGGTTACAGAGTGGGAGCAGAGAGGATCGGCTGTTTACGGAGTGGGTGCAGAGAGGGGCGGCTGTTTACGGAGTGGCAGCAGAGTGAAGCGGCTGGTTACAGATTGGGAGCAGAGAGAAGCGGCTGGTTACAGAGTGGGAGCAGAGAGGAGCTACTGTTTACACAGTGGGAGCAGAGAGGAGCGGCTGTTTACTGAGTTGGAGCAGAGAGGAGCGGCTTGTTACTAAGGCACAGAATGAGGAGCGGCTGGTTACAGAGTGGGAGCAGAGAGGAGCGGCTGGTTACAGATGGGAGCAGAGAGGAGGGACTGTTGACGGAGCCGAAGCAGAGAGGATCGGGTGTTTACAGACTGGGAGCAGAGAGGAGCGGCTGGTTACGGAGTGGGTGTAGAGAGGAGCGGCTGGTTACAGAGTGGGAGCAGAGAGGATCGGCTGGTTACGGAGTGGGTGCAGAGAGGAACGGCTGGTTAGAGAGTGGGAGCAGAGAGCTGCAGCTGGTTACAGAGTGGGAGCAGGGAGGAGCGGTTGGTTACAGAGCGGGAGCAGAGAGGAGCGGCTGGTTACAGAGCGGGAGCAGAGAGGAGCGGCTGGTTACAGAGTGGGAGCATAGAGGAGCGGCTGTTAACAGAGTGGGAGCAGAGAGGAACGGCTGGTTACAGAGTGGCAGCAGAGTGGAGCGGCTGGTTACAGAGCGGGAGCAGAGAAGCCTGGCTGTTTACAAAGGCCGGGAAAAAGGAGCGGCGGGTTACAGAGTTGCAGCAGAGAGGAGCGCCTGGTTACAGAGTGGGAGCAGAGAGGAGCGGCTGGTTACAGATTGGGAGCAGAGACCAGCGGCTGGTTATAGAGCGGGAGCAGAGAGGAACGGCTGGTTACAGAGCGGGAGCAGAGAGGAGCGGCTGTTTACAGAGGCAGAGAATGAGGAGCGGCTGCTTACAGAGTTGCAGCACTGAGGAGCGGCTGGTTACACAGTGGGAGCAGAGAGGAATGGCTGTTTACAGAGTGGGAGCAGAGAGAAGCGGCTGGTTACAGAGTGGGAACAGAGAGGAGCTACTGTTAACATAGTGGGAGCAGAGAAGAGCGGCTGTTTACGGAGTGGGAGCAGAGAGGAGCGGCTGGTTACAGAGTGGGAGCAGAGAGGAGGGGCTGTAGACGGAGCGGGAGCAGAGAGGATCGGGTGTTTACAGAGTGGGAGCAGAGAGGAGCGGCTGTTTACGGAGTGGGAGCAGAGAGGAGCGGCTGTTTACAGAGTGGGAGCAGAGAGGAGCGGCTGGTTACGGACTGGGTGCAGAGAGGAGCGGCTGGTTACAGAAGCTCAGAATGAGGAGCGGCTGGTTACAGAGTTGCAGCAGACATGAGCTGGTCGTTACAGAGTAGGAGCAGAGAGGAGGGGCTATTGACAGAGTGGGAGCAGAGGGGAGCGGCTGTTTACGGAGTTGTAGCAGAGAGGAGGGGCTGTTGACGGAGCGGGAGCAGAGAGGAGCGGCTGTTTACAGAGTGGGAGCAGAGAGGTGCGGCGGTTTCCTAGTTGGAGCAGAGAGGATCAGCTGTTTCTAGAGTGGGAGCAGAGAGGAGCGGCTGGTTACAGAGTGGGAGCAGAGAGGAGCGGCAGGTTACAGAGTGGGAGCAGAGAGGACCGGCTGGTTACAGAGTGGGTGTAGAGAGGAGCGGCTGGTTACAGAGTGGGAACAGAGAGGATCGGCTGTTTACGGAGTGGGTGCAGAGAGGGGCGGCTGTTTACGGAGTGGCAGCAGAGTGCAGCGGCTGGTTACATGACGGGAGCAGAGAGCAGCCTCTGTTTACAGAGGCAGAGAATGAGGAGCGGCTGGTTTAAGAGTTGCAGCAGAGTGAAGCGGCTGGTTACAGATTGGGAGCAGAGAGAAGCGGCTGGTTACAGAGCGGGAGCAGAGAGGAGCGGCTGGTTACAGAGTGGGAGAATAGAGGAGCGGCTGTTTACAGAGTGGGAGCAGAGAGGAACGGCTGGTTACAGAGTGGCAGCAGAGTGGAGCGGCTGGTTACAGAGCGGGAGCAGAGAAGCCTGGCTGTTTACAGATGCAGTGAAAAAGGAGCGGCGGGTTACAGAGTTGCAGCAGAGAGGAGCGCCTGGTTACAGAGTGGGAGCAGAGAGGAGCGGCTGGTTACAGAGTGGGAGCAGAGAGCAGCGGCTGGTTATAGAGCGGGAGCAGAGAGGAACGGCTGGTTGCAGAGCGGGAGCAGAGAGGAGCAGCTGTTTACAGAGTGGGAGCAGAGGAGCGGCTGGTTACAGAATGGGAGCTGAGTGCAGCGGCTGGTTACAGAGAGGGAGCAGAGAGGAGCGGCTGTTTACAGAGGCAGAGAATGAGGAGCGGCTGCTTACAGTGTTGCAGCACTGAGGAGCGGCTGGTTACACAGTGGGAGCAGAGACGAATGGCTGGTTACAGAGTGGGAGAAGAGAGAAGCGGCTGGTTACAGAGTGGGAACAGAGAGGAGCTACTGTTTAGAGTGGGAGCAGAGAAGAGCGGCTGTTTACGGAGTGGGAGCAGAGAGGAGCGGCTGGTTACAGAGGCACAGAATGAGGAGCGGCTGTTTACAGAGTGGGAGCAGAGAGGAGCGGCTGGTTACAGAGTGGGAGCAGAGAGGAGGGGCTGTAGACGGAGCGGGAGCAGAGAGGATCGTGTGTTTACAGAGTGGGAGCAGAGAGGAGCGGCTGTTTACGGAGTGGGAGCAGAGAGGAGCGGCTGTTTACAGAGTGGGAGCAGAGAGGAGCGGCTGGTTACGGACTGGGTGCAGAGAGGAGCGGCTGGTTACAGAAGCTCAGAAAGAGGAGCGGCTGGTTACAGAGTTGCAGCAGACATGAGCTGGTCGTTACAGAGTGGGAGCAGAGAGGAGAGGCTGTTGACAGAGTGGGAGCAGAGGGGAGCGGCTGTTTACGGAGTTGTAGCAGAGAGGAGGGGCTGTTGACGGAGCGGGAGCAGGGAGGAGCGGCTGTTTACAGAGTGGGAGCAGAGAGGTGCGGCTGTTTACGGAGTTGGAGCAGAGAGGAGCAGCTGTTTCTAGAGTGGGAGCAGAGAGGAGCGGCTGGTTACAGAGTGGGAGCAGGAAGGAGCGGCTGGTTACATAGTGGGAGAAGAGAGGAGGGGCTGTTGACGGAGCGGGAGCAGAGAGGAGCGGCTGTTTACAGAGTGGGAGCAGAGAGGTGCGGCTGTTTACGGAATTGGAGCAGAGAGGAGCAGCTGTTTATAGAGTGGGAGCAGAGAGGAGCGGAAGGTTACAGAGGCAGGGATAGAGGAGCGGCTGGTTCCAGAGTGGGTGCAGAGAGGAGCGGCTCGTTCCAGAGTGGGAGCAGAGAGGAGCGGCTATTTACAGAGTGGGAGCAGAGAGGAACGGCTATTTACAGAGTGGGAGCAGAGGGTAGCGGCTGGTTAATGACTGGGAGCAGAGAGGAACGGCTGGTTACAGAAGCTCAGAATGAGGAGCGGCTGGTTACAGAGTTGCAGCAGAGATGGGCTGCTGGTTACAGAGTGGGAGCAGAGAGGAGGGGCTGTTGACAGAGTGGGAGCAGAGAGGAGGGGCTGTTTACAGAGTGGGAGCTGAGAGGAGCGGCTGTTGACGGAGCGGGAGAAGAGAGGAGCGGCTGTTTATAGAGTGGGAGCAGAGAGGAGGGGCTGTTGACGGAGCGGGAGAAGAGAGGAGCGGCTGTTTACAGAGTGGGAGCTGAGAGGAGCGGCTGTTTACGGAGTGGGAGCAGAGAGGAGCGGCTGATTACAGAGGCAGAGAATGAGGAGCGACTGGTTATAGAGTTGCAGCAGAGAGGAGCGGCTGGTTACAGAGTGGGAGCAGAGAGGAGCTGCTGGTTCCAGAGTGGGAGCAGAGAGGAGCGGCTGGTTCCAGACTGGGAGCAGAGAGGAGCGGCTGGTTCAAGAGTGGGAGCAGAGAGGAGCGGCTGGTTCCAGAGTGGGAGCAGAGAGGAGCGGCTGGTTACAGAGTGGGAGCAGTGATGAGCGACTGGTTACAGAGGCAGAGAATGCGGAGCGGGTGGTTATAGAGTTGCAGCAGAGAGGAGCGGCTGTTTACAGAGTGGGAGCCGAGACGAGCGGCTGGTTACAGAGTGGGAGCAGAGAGAAGCGGCTGGTTACAGAGTGGGAGCAGAGAGGAGCTACTGTTTACAGAGTGGTAGCAGAGAGGAGCTGCTGTTTACTGAGTGGGAGCAGAGAGGAGCGGCTGGTTACTGAGGCACAGAATGAGTAGCGGCTGGTTACAGATGGGAGCTGAGAGGAGGGGCTGTTGACGGAGCGGGAGCAGAGAGGATCGGGTGTTTACAGAGTGGGAGCAGAGAGGAGCGGCTATTTACGGAGTGGGAGCAGAGAGGAGCGGCTGTTTACAGAGTGGGAGCAGAGAGGAGCGGCTGGTTACAGAGTGGGAGCTGAGACGAGCGGCTGGTTACAGAAGCTCAGAATGAGGAGCGGCTGGTTACAGAGTGTGAGCAGAGAGGAGCGTCTAGTTACAGAGAGGGAGCAGAGAGAAGCGGCTGGTTACAGAGTGGGAGCAGAGAGGAGCGGCTGTTTGCAGAGTGGGAGCAGAGAGGACTGGCTGGTTACATAGTGGGAGCAGAGAGGAGCGGCTGGTTACAGAGTGGGAGCAGAGAGGAGGGGCTGTTGACGGAGTGGGAGCAGAGAGGAGCCGCTGTTTACAGAGTGGGAGCAGAAAGGAGCGGCTGGTTACAGAGTGGGAGCAGAGAGGATCGCCTCGTTCCAGAGTGGGAGCAGAGAGGAGCGGCTGGTTGCAGAGTGGGAGGAGAGAGGAGCGGCTGTTTCCAGAGTGGGAGCAGAGAGGAGCGGCTGGTTCAAGAGTGGGAGCAGAGAGGAGCGGCTGGTTGCAGAGTGGGAGCAGAGAGAAGCGGTTGGTTCCAGAGTGGGAGCAGAGAGGAGCGGATATTTACAGAATGGGAGCAGAGAGGAACGGCTTTTTACAGAGTGGGAGCAGAGAGGAGCGGCTGGCTACGGAGTGGGAGCAGAGAGGAGCGGCTAGTTCCAGATTGGGAGCAGAGAGGAGCGGCTGGTTCCAGATTGGGAGCAGAGAGGAGCGGCTGGTTCCAGAGTGGGAGCAGAGAGGAGCGGCTGGTTCGAGAGTGGGAGCAGAGAGAAGCGGCTGTTTACGGAGCGGGAGCAGAGAGGAGCGGCTGGTTACTGAGGCAGAGAATGAGGAGCGGCTGGTTATAGAGTTGCAGCAGAGAGGAGAGGCTTGTTACAGATTGGGAGCAGAGAGGAGCGGCTGCTTCCAGATTGGGAGCAGAGAGGAGCGTCTGGTTACAGAGTGGGAGCACAGTGGAGCGGCTGGTTCCAGAGTGGGAGCAGAGAGGAGCGGCTGATCCAGAGTGGGAGCAGAGAGGAGCGGCTGGTTCCAGAGTGGGAGCAGAGAGGAGCGGCTGGTTCCAGAGTGGGAGCAGAGAGGAGCGGCTGGTTACAGAGTGGGAGCAGATAGGAGCGGCTGTTTACAGAGTGGGAGCAGAGAGGAGCGGCTGGTTATAGCGTGGGAGCAGAGAGGAGCGGATGGTTACAGAGTGGGAGCAGAGAGGAGGGGCTGTTGACGGAGTGGGAGCAGAGAGGAGCCGCTGTTTAAAGAGTGGGAGCAGAGAGGAGCGGCTGGTTACAGAGTGGCAGCAGAGAGGAGCGGCTCGATCCAGAGTGGGAGCAGAGAGAAGCGGCTGGTTCCAGAGTGGGAGCAGAGAGGAGCGGCTATTTACAGAGTGGGAGCAGAGAGGAACGGCTGTTTACAGAGTGGGAGCAGAGAGGAGCAGCTGGCTAAGGAGTGGGAGCAGAGAGGAACGGCTGTTTACAGAGTTGGAGCAGAGAGGAGCGGCTGGTTGCAGAGTGGGAGCAGAGAGGAGCGACTGTTTCCAGATTGGGAGCAGAGAGGAGCGGCTGGTTCCAGAGTGGGAGCAGAGAGAAGCGGCTGGTTCCAGAGTGGGAGCAGAGAGGAGCGGCTATTTACAGAGTGGGAGCAGAGAGGAACGGCTGTTTACAGAGTGGGAGCAGAGAGGAGCAGCTGGCTAAGGAGTGGGAGCAGAGAGGAACGGCTGTTTACAGAGTTGGAGCAGAGAGGAAGGGCTGATGACGGAGTGGGAGCAGAGAGGAGCCGCTGTTTACAGAGTGGGAGCAGATAGGAGCGGCTAGTTCCAGAGTGGAAGCAGAGAGGTGCGGCTCGTTCCAGAGTGGGAGCAGAGAGGAGCGGCTGTTTCCAGAGTGGGAGCAGAGAGGAGCGGCTGGTTCCAGAGTGGGAGCAGAGAGAAGCGGCTGGTTCCAGAGTGGGAGCAGAGAGGAGCGGCTATTTACAGAGTGGGAGCAGAGAGGAACGGCTGTTTACAGAGTGGGAGCAGAGAGAAGCGGCTGGCTACGGAGTGGGTAGCAGAGAGGAACGGCTGTTTACAGAGTTCGAGCAGAGAGGAGGGGCTGTTGACGGAGTGGGAGCAGAGAGGAGCCGCTGTTTACAGAGTGGGAGCAGAGAGGAGCGGCTGGTTACAGAGTGGGAGCAGAGAGGAGCGGCTCGATCCAGAGTGGGAGCAGAGACGAGCGGCTGGTTGCAGAGTGGGAGCATAGAAACATAGAAACATAGAAAATAGGTGCAGGAGCAGGCCATTCAGCCCTTCTAGCCTGCACCGCCATTCAACGAGTTCATGGCTGAACATGAAACTTCAGTACCCACTTCCTGCTTTCACGCCATACCCCTTGATCCCCCGAGTACTAAGGACTTCATCTAACTCCCTTTTGAATATATTTAGTGAATTGGCCTCAACTACTTCCTGTGGTAGAGAATTCCACAGGTTCACCACTCTCTGGGTGAAGAAGTTTCTCCTTATCTCGGTCCTAAATGGCTTACCCCTTATCCTTAGACTGTGACCCCTGGTTCTGGACTTCCCCAACATTGGGAACATTCTTCCTGCATCCAACCTGTCCAAACCCGTCAGAATTTTAAACGTTTCTATGAGGTCCCCTCTCACTCTTCTGAACTCCAGTGAATACAAGCCCAGTTGATTCAGTATTTCTTGATAGGACAGTCCCACCATCCCGGGAATCAGTCTGGTGAATCTTCGCTGCACTCCCTCAACAGCAAGTATGTCCTTCCTCAAGTTAGGAGACCAAAACTGTACACAATACTCCAGGTGTGGCCTCACCAAGGCCCTGTACAACTGTAGCAACACCTCCCTGCCCCTGTACTCAAATCCCCTCGCTATGAAGGCCAACATGCCATTTGCTTTCTTAACCGCCTGCTGTACCTGCATGCCAACCTTCAATGACTGATGTACCATGACACCCAGGTCTCGTTGCACCTTCCCTTTTCCTAATCTGTCACCATTCAGATAATAGTCTGTCTCTCTGTTTTTACCACCAAAGTGGATAACCTCACATTTATCCACATTATACTTCATCTGCCACGCATTTGCCCACTCACCTAACCTATCCAAGCAGAGATGAGCGGCTGTTTCCAGAGTGGGAGCAGAGAGGAGCGGCTGGTTCCAGAGTGGGAGCAGAGAGAAGCGGCTGGTTCCAGAGTTGGAGCAGAGAGGAGCGGCTATTTACAGAGTGGGAGCAGAGAGGAACTGCTGTTTACAGAGTGGGAGCAGAGAGGAGCAGCTGGCTAAGGAGTGGGAGCAGAGAGGAACGGCTGTTTACAGAGTTGGAACAGAGAGGAGGGGCTGATGACGGAGTGGGAGCAGAGAGGAGCCGCTGTTTACAGAGTGGGAGCAGATAGGAGCGGCTAGTTCCAGAGTGGAAGCAGAGAGGTGCGGCTCGTTCCAGAATGGGAGCAGAGAGGAGCGGCTGGTTGCAGAGTGGGAGCAGAGAGGAGCGGCTGTTTCCAGAGTGGGAGCAGAGAGGAGCGGCTGGTTCCAGAGTGGGAGCAGAGAGAAGCGGCTGGTTCCAGAGTGGGAGCAGAGAGGAGCGGCTATTTACAGAGTGGGAGCAGAGAGGAACGGCTGTTTACAGAGTGGGAGCAGAGAGGAGCGGCTGGCTACGGAGTGGGAGCAGAGAGGAACGGCTGTTTACAGAGTTCGAGCAGAGAGGAGGGGGTGTTGACGGAGTGGGAGCAGAGAGGAGCCGCTGTTTACAGAGTGGGAGCAGATAGGAGCGGATAATTTCAGAGTGGCAGCAGAGAGGAGCGCCTGGTTCCAGAATGGGAGCAGAGAGGAGCGGCTGGTTCCAGAGTGGGAGCAGAGAGGAGCGGCTGGTTCCAGAGTGGGAGCAGAGAGAAGCGGCTGTTTACAGAGCGGGAGCAGAGAGGAGCGGCTGGTTACTGAGGCAGAGAATGAGGAGCGGCTGGTTATAGAGTTGCAGCAGAGAGGAGAGGCTTGTTACAGAGTGGGGGCAGAGAGGAGCGGCTGCTTCCAGATTGGGAGCAGAGAGGAGCGACTGGTTACAGAGTGGGAGCAGAGTGGAGCGGCTGGTTCCAGAATGGGAGCAGAGAGGAGCGGCTGGTTCCAGAGTGGGAGCAGAGAGGAGCGGCTGGTTCCAGAGTGGGAGCAGAGAGGAGCGGCTGGTTCCAGAGTGGGAGCAGAGAGGAGCGGCTGGTTCCAGAGTAGGAGCAGAGAGTAGCGGCTGGTTACAGAGTGGGTGCAGAGAGGAGAGGCAGTTTACAGAGTGGGAGCAGTGAGGAGCGACTGGTTACAGAGTGGGAGCAGAGAGGAGCGGCTGGTTACAGAGTGGGAGCAGAGAGGAGGGGCAGTTGACGGAGTGGGAGCAGAGAGGAGCCGCTGTTTACAGAGTGGGAGCAGAGAGGAGTGGCTGGTTCCAGAGTGGGAGCAGAGAGGAGCGGCTGGTTCCAGAGTGGGAGCAGAGAGGAGCGGCTGGTTCCAGATTGGGAGCAGAGAGGAGCGGCTGGTTCCAGAGTGGGAGCAGAGAGGAGCGGCTGGTTACAGAGTGGGAGCAGAGAGGAGCGGCTGTTTACAGAGTGGGAGCAGAGAGGAGCGGCTGGTTATAGCGTGGGAGCAGAGAGGAGCGGCTGGTTCCAGAGTGGGAGCAGAGAGAAGCGGCTGGTTCCAGAGTGGGAGCAGAGAGGAGCGGCTATTTACAGAGTGGGAGCAGAGAGGAACGGCTGTTTACAGAGTGGGAGCAGAGAGGAGCGGCTGGCTACGGAGTGGGAGCAGAGAGGAACGGCTGTTTACAGAGTTCGAGCAGAGAGGAGGGGCTGTTGATGGAGTGGGAGCAGAGAGGAGCCGCTGTTTACAGAGTGGGAGCAGAGAGGAGCGGCTGGTTACAGAGTGGGAGCAGAGAGGAGCGGCTCGATCCAGAGTGGGAGCAGAGACGAGCGGCTGGTTGCAGAGTGGGAGCAGAGATGAGCGGCTGTTTCCAGAGTGGGAGCAGAGAGGAGCGGCTGGTTCCAGAGTGGGAGCAGAGAGGAGCGGCTATTTACAGAGTGGGAGCAGAGAGGAACTGCTGTTTACAGAGTGGGAGCAGAGAGGAGCAGCTGGCTAAGGAGTGGGAGCAGAGAGGAACGGCTGTTTACAGAGTTGGAACAGAGAGGAGGGGCTGATGACGGAGTGGGAGCAGAGAGGAGCCGCTGTTTGCAGAGTGGGAGCAGATAGGAGCGGCTAGTTCCAGAGTGGAAGCAGAGAGGAGCGGCTGGTTCCAGAGTGGGAGCAGAGAGAAGCGGCTGGTTCCAGAGTGGGAGCAGAGAGGAGCGGCTATTTACAGAGTGGGAGCAGAGAGGAACGGCTGTTTACAGAGTGGGAGCAGAGAGGAGCGGCTGGCTACGGAGTGGGAGCAGAGAGGAACGGCTGTTTACAGAGTTCGAGCAGAGAGGAGGGGCTGTTGACGGAGTGGGAGCAGAGAGGAGCCACTGTTTACAGAGTGGGAGCAGATGGGAGCGGATAATTTCAGAGTGGGAGCAGAGAGGAGCGCCTGGTTCCAGAATGGGAGCAGAGAGGAGCGGCTAGTTGCAGAGTGGGAGCAGAGAGGAGCGGCTGTTTCCAGAGTGGGAGCAGAGAGGAGCGGCTGGTTCCAGAGTGGGAGCAGAGAGAAGCGGCTGGTTCCAGAGTGGGAGCAGAGAGGAGCGGCTATTTACAGAGTGGGAGCAGAGAGGAACGGCTGTTTACAGAGTGGGAGCAGAGCGGAGCGGCTGGCTACGGAGTGGGAGCAGAGAGGAACGGCTGTTTACAGAGTTCGAGCAGAGAGGAGGGGCTGTTGACGGAGTGGGAGCAGAGAGGAGCCACTGTTTACAGAGTGGGAGCAGATGGGAGCGGATAATTTCAGAGTGGGAGCAGAGAGGAGCGCCTGGTTCCAGAATGGGAGCAGAGAGGAGCGGCTGGTTCCAGAGTGGGAGCAGAGAGGAGCGGCTGGTTCCAGAGTGGGAGCAGACGGAAGCGGCTGTTTACAGAGCGGGAGCAGAGAGGAGCGGCTGGTTACTGAGGCAGAGAATGAGGAGCGGCTGGTTATAGAGTTGCAGCAGAGAGGAGAGGCTTGTTACAGAGTGGGGGCAGAGAGGAGCGGCTGCTTCCAGAGTGGGAGCAGAGAGGAGCGGCTGGTTACAGAGTGGGAGCAGAGTGGAGCGGCTGGTTCCAGAGTGGGAGCAGAGAGGAGCGGCTGGTTCCAGAGTGGGAGCAGAGAGGAGCGGCTGGTTCCAGAGTGGGAGCAGAGAGGAGCGACTGGTTACAGAGTGGGAGCAGAGAGGAGCGACTGGTTACAGAGTGGGAGCAGAGAGGAGCGGCTGGTTACAGAGTGGGAGCAGAGAGGAGCGGCTGGTTACAGAGTGGGAGCAGAGAGGAGGGGCAGTTGACGGAGTGGGAGCAGAGAGGAGCCGCTGTTTACAGAGTGGGAGCAGAGAGGAGCGGCTGGTTACAGAGTGGGAGCAGAGAGGAGCGGCTCGTTCCAGAGTGGGAGCAGAGAGGAGCGGCTGGTTACAGAGTGGGAGCAGAGAGGAGCGGCTGTTTCCAGAGTGGGAGCAGAGAGGAGCGGCTGGTTCCAGAGTGGGAGCAGAGAGAAGCGGCTGGTTCCAGAGTGGGAGCAGAGAGGAGCGGCTATTTACAGAGTGGGAGCTGAGAGGAGCGGCTGTTTACGGAGTTGGAGCAGAGAGGAGCAGCTGTTTATTGAGTGGGAGCAGAGAGGAGCGGCAGGTTGCAGAGTGGGATCAGAGAGGAGCGGCTGGTTCCAGAGTGGGAGCAGAGAGGAGCGGCTGGTTCCAGAATGGGAGCAGAGAGGAGCGGCTGGTTCCAGAGTGGGAGCAGAGAGGAGCGGCTGGTTCCAGAGTGGGAGCAGAGAGAAGCGGCTGTTTACAGAGCGGGAGCAGAGAGGAGCGGCTGGTTACTGAGGCAGAGAATGAGGAGCGGCTGGTTATAGAGTTGCAGCAGAGAGGAGAGGCTTGTTACAGAGTGGGGGCAGAGAGGAGCGGCTGATCCAGATTGGGAGCAGAGAGGAGCGGCTGGTTACAGAGTGGGAGCAGAGTGGAGCGGCTGGTTCAAGAGTGGGAGCAGAGAGGAGCGGCTGGTTCCAGAGTGGGAGCAGAGATGAGCGGCTGGTTCCAGAGTGGGAGCAGAGAGGAGCGGCTGGTTCCAGAGTGGGAGCAGAGAGTAGCGGCTGGTTACAGAGTGGGTGCAGAGAGGAGAGGCAGTTTACAGAGTGAGAGCAGAGAGGAGCGACTGGTTACAGAGTGGGAGCAGAGAGGAGCGGCTGGTTACAGAGTGGGAGCAGAGAGGAGGGGCAGTTGACGGAGTGGGAGCAGAGAGGAGCCGCTGTTTACAGAGTGGGAGCAGAGAGGAGCGGCTGGTTACAGAGTGGGAGCAGAGAGGAGCGGCTCGTTCCAGAGTGGGAGCAGAGAGGAGCGGCTGGTTACAGAGTGGGAGCAGAGAGGAGCGGCTGTTTCCAGAGTGGGAGCAGAGAGGAGCGGCTGGTTCCAGAGTGGGAGCAGAGAGAAGCGGCTGGTTCCAGAGTGGGAGCAGAGAGGAGCGGCTATTTACAGAGTGGGAGCAGAGAGGAGGGGCTGTTTACAGAGTGGGAGCTGAGAGGAGCGGCTGTTTACGGAGTGGGAGCTGAGAGGAGCGGCTGTTTACGGAGTTGGAGCAGAGAGGAGCAGCTGTTTATTGAGTGGGAGCAGAGAGGAGCGGCAGGTTGCAGAGTGGGATCAGAGATGAGCGGATGGTTACAGAGGCAGGGAATGAGGAGCGGCTGGTTACAGAGTGGGAGCAGAGTGGAGCGGCTGGTTCCAGAGTGGGAGCAGAGAGGAGCGGCTGGTTCCAGAGTGGGAGCAGAGATGAGCGGCTGGTTCCAGAGTGGGAGCAGAGAGGAGCGGCTGGTTCCAGAGTGGGAGCAGAGAGTAGCGGCTGGTTACAGAGTGGGTGCAGAGAGGAGAGGCAGTTTACAGAGTGAGAGCAGAGAGGAGCGACTGGTTACAGAGTGGGAGCAGAGAGGAGCGGCTGGTTACAGAGTGGGAGCAGAGAGGAGGGGCAGTTGACGGAGTGGGAGCAGAGAGGAGCCGCTGTTTACAGAGTGGGAGCAGAGAGGAGCGGCTGGTTACAGAGTGGGAGCAGAGAGGAGCGGCTCGTTCCAGAGTGGGAGCAGAGAGGAGCGGCTGGTTCCAGAGTGGGAGCAGAGAGAAGCGGCTGGTTCCAGAGTGGGAGCAGAGAGGAGCGGCTATTTACAGAGTGGGAGCAGAGAGGAACGGCTGTTTACAGAGTGGGAGCAGAGAGGAGCGCCTGGTTCCAGAATGGGAGCAGAGAGGAGCGGCTGGTTGCAGAGTGGGAGCAGAGAGGAGCGGCTGTTTCCAGAGTGGGAGCAGAGAGGAGCAGCTGGTTCCAGAGTGGGAGCAGAGAGAAGCGGCTGGTTCCAGAGTGGGAGCAGAGAGGAGCGGCTATTTACAGAGTGGGAGCAGAGAGGAACGGCTGTTTACAGAGTGGGAGCAGAGCGGAGCGGCTGGCTACGGAGTGGGAGCAGAGAGGAACGGCTGTTTACAGAGTTCGAGCAGAGAGGAGGGGCTGTTGACGGAGTGGGAGCAGAGAGGAGCCACTGTTTACAGAGTGGGAGCAGATGGGAGCGGATAATTTCAGAGTGGGAGCAGAGAGGAGCGCCTGGTTCCAGAATGGGAGCAGAGAGGAGCGGCTGGTTCCAGAGTGGGAGCAGAGAGGAGCGGCTGGTTCCAGAGTGGGAGCAGACGGAAGCGGCTGTTTACAGAGCGGGAGCAGAGAGGAGCGGCTGGTTACTGAGGCAGAGAATGAGGAGCGGCTGGTTATAGAGTTGCAGCAGAGAGGAGAGGCTTGTTACAGAGTGGGGGCAGAGAGGAGCGGCTGCTTCCAGAGTGGGAGCAGAGAGGAGCGGCTGGTTACAGAGTGGGAGCAGAGTGGAGCGGCTGGTTCCAGAGTGGGAGCAGAGAGGAGCGGCTGGTTCCAGAGTGGGAGCAGAGAGGAGCGGCTGGTTCCAGAGTGGGAGCAGAGAGGAGCGGCTGGTTCCAGAGTGGGAGCAGAGAGGAGCGACTGGTTACAGAGTGGGAGCAGAGAGGAGCGGCTGGTTACAGAGTGGGAGCAGAGAGGAGCGGCTGGTTACAGAGTGGGAGCAGAGAGGAGGGGCAGTTGACGGAGTGGGAGCAGAGAGGAGCCGCTGTTTACAGAGTGGGAGCAGAGAGGAGCGGCTGGTTACAGAGTGGGAGCAGAGAGGAGCGGCTCGTTCCAGAGTGGGAGCAGAGAGGAGCGGCTGGTTACAGAGTGGGAGCAGAGAGGAGCGGCTGTTTCCAGAGTGGGAGCAGAGAGGAGCGGCTGGTTCCAGAGTGGGAGCAGAGAGAAGCGGCTGGTTCCAGAGTGGGAGCAGAGAGGAGCGGCTATTTACAGAGTGGGAGCTGAGAGGAGCGGCTGTTTACGGAGTTGGAGCAGAGAGGAGCAGCTGTTTATTGAGTGGGAGCAGAGAGGAGCGGCAGGTTGCAGAGTGGGATCAGAGAGGAGCGGCTGGTTCCAGAGTGGGAGCAGAGAGGAGCGGCTGGTTCCAGAATGGGAGCAGAGAGGAGCGGCTGGTTCCAGAGTGGGAGCAGAGAGGAGCGGCTGGTTCCAGAGTGGGAGCAGAGAGAAGCGGCTGTTTACAGAGCGGGAGCAGAGAGGAGCGGCTGGTTACTGAGGCAGAGAATGAGGAGCGGCTGGTTATAGAGTTGCAGCAGAGAGGAGAGGCTTGTTACAGAGTGGGGGCAGAGAGGAGCGGCTGATCCAGATTGGGAGCAGAGAGGAGCGGCTGGTTACAGAGTGGGAGCAGAGTGGAGCGGCTGGTTCAAGAGTGGGAGCAGAGAGGAGCGGCTGGTTCCAGAGTGGGAGCAGAGATGAGCGGCTGGTTCCAGAGTGGGAGCAGAGAGGAGCGGCTGGTTCCAGAGTGGGAGCAGAGAGTAGCGGCTGGTTACAGAGTGGGTGCAGAGAGGAGAGGCAGTTTACAGAGTGAGAGCAGAGAGGAGCGACTGGTTACAGAGTGGGAGCAGAGAGGAGCGGCTGGTTACAGAGTGGGAGCAGAGAGGAGGGGCAGTTGACGGAGTGGGAGCAGAGAGGAGCCGCTGTTTACAGAGTGGGAGCAGAGAGGAGCGGCTGGTTACAGAGTGGGAGCAGAGAGGAGCGGCTCGTTCCAGAGTGGGAGCAGAGAGGAGCGGCTGGTTACAGAGTGGGAGCAGAGAGGAGCGGCTGTTTCCAGAGTGGGAGCAGAGAGGAGCGGCTGGTTCCAGAGTGGGAGCAGAGAGAAGCGGCTGGTTCCAGAGTGGGAGCAGAGAGGAGCGGCTATTTACAGAGTGGGAGCAGAGAGGAGGGGCTGTTTACAGAGTGGGAGCTGAGAGGAGCGGCTGTTTACGGAGTGGGAGCTGAGAGGAGCGGCTGTTTACGGAGTTGGAGCAGAGAGGAGCAGCTGTTTATTGAGTTGGAGCAGAGAGGAGCGGCAGGTTGCAGAGTGGGATCAGAGATGAGCGGATGGTTACAGAGGCAGGGAATGAGGAGCGGCTGGTTACAGAGTGGGAGCAGAGTGGAGCGGCTGGTTCCAGAGTGGGAGCAGAGAGGAGCTGCTGGTTCCAGAGTGGGAGCAGAGATGAGCGGCTGGTTCCAGAGTGGGAGCAGAGAGGAGCGGCTGGTTCCAGAGTGGGAGCAGAGAGTAGCGGCTGGTTACAGAGTGGGTGCAGAGAGGAGAGGCAGTTTACAGAGTGAGAGCAGAGAGGAGCGACTGGTTACAGAGTGGGAGCAGAGAGGAGCGGCTGGTTACAGAGTGGGAGCAGAGAGGAGGGGCAGTTGACGGAGTGGGAGCAGAGAGGAGCCGCTGTTTACAGAGTGGGAGCAGAGAGGAGCGGCTGGTTACAGAGTGGGAGCAGAGAGGAGCGGCTCGTTCCAGAGTGGGAGCAGAGAGGAGCGGCTGGTTCCAGAGTGGGAGCAGAGAGAAGCGGCTGGTTCCAGAGTGGGAGCAGAGAGGAGCGGCTATTTACAGAGTGGGAGCAGAGAGGAACGGCTGTTTACAGAGTGGGAGCAGAGAGGAGCGCCTGGTTCCAGAATGGGAGCAGAGAGGAGCGGCTGGTTGCAGAGTGGGAGCAGAGAGGAGCGGCTGTTTCCAGAGTGGGAGCAGAGAGGAGCAGCTGGTTCCAGAGTGGGAGCAGAGAGAAGCGGCTGGTTCCAGAGTGGGAGCAGAGAGGAGCGGCTATTTACAGAGTGGGAGCAGAGAGGAACGGCTGTTTACAGAGTGGGAGCAGAGAGGAGCGGCTGGCTACGGAGTGGGAGCAGAGAGGAACGGCTGTTTACAGAGTTCGAGCAGAGAGGAGGGGCTGTTGACGGAGTGGGAGCAGAGAGGAGCCACTGTTTACAGAGTGGGAGCAGATGGGAGCGGATAATTTCAGAGTGGGAGCAGAGAGGAGCGCCTGGTTCCAGAATGGGAGCAGAGAGGAGCGGCTGGTTCCAGAGTTGGAGCAGAGAGGAGCGGCTGGTTCCAGAGTGGGAGCAGAGAGAAGCGGCTGTTTACAGAGCGGGAGCAGAGAGGAGCGGCTGGTTACTGAGGCAGAGAATGAGGAGCGGCTGGTTATAGAGTTGCAGCAGAGAGGAGAGGCTTGTTACAGAGTGGGGGCAGAGAGGAGCGGCTGCTTCCAGATTGGGAGCAGAGAGGAGCGGCTGGTTACAGAGTGGGAGCAGAGTGGAGCGGCTGGTTCCAGAGTGGGAGCAGAGAGGAGCGGCTGGTTCCAGAGTGGGAGCAGAGAGGAGCGGCTGGTTCCAGAGTGGGAGCAGAGAGGAGCGGCTGGTTCCAGAGTGGGAGCAGAGAGTAGCGGCTGGTTACAGAGTGGGTGCAGAGAGGAGAGGCAGTTTACAGAGTGGGAGCAGAGAGGAGCGACTGGTTACAGAGTGGGAGCAGAGAGGAGCGGCTGGTTACAGAGTGGGAGCAGAGAGGAGGGGCAGTTGACGGAGTGGGAGCAGAGAGGAGCCGCTGTTTACAGAGTGGGAGCAGAGAGGAGCGGCTGGTTCCAGAGTGGGAGCAGAGAGGAGCGGCTGGTTACAGAGTGGGAGCAGAGAGGAGCGGCTGTTTACAGAGTGGGAGCAGAGAGGAGCGGCTGGTTATAGCGTGGGAGCAGAGAGGAGCGGCTGGTTCCAGAGTGGGAGCAGAGAGAAGCGGCTGTTTCCAGAGTGGGAGCAGAGAGGAGCGGCTATTTACAGAGTGGGAGCAGAGAGGAACGGCTGTTTACAGAGTGGGAGCAGAGAGGAGCGGCTGGCTACGGAGTGGGAGCAGAGAGGAACGGCTGTTTACAGAGTTCGAGCAGAGAGGAGGGGCTGTTGATGGAGTGGGAGCAGAGAGGAGCCGCTGTTTACAGAGTGGGAGCAGAGAGGAGCGGCTGGTTACAGAGTGGGAGCAGAGAGGAGCGGCTCGATCCAGAGTGGGAGCAGAGACGAGCGGCTGGTTGCAGAGTGGGAGCAGAGATGAGCGGCTGTTTCCAGAGTGGGAGCAGAGAGGAGCGGCTGGTTCCAGAGTGGGAGCAGAGAGGAGCGGCTATTTACAGAGTGGGAGCAGAGAGGAACTGCTGTTTACAGAGTGGGAGCAGAGAGGAGCAGCTGGCTAAGGAGTGGGAGCAGAGAGGAACGGCTGTTTACAGAGTTGGAACAGAGAGGAGGGGCTGATGACGGAGTGGGAGCAGAGAGGAGCCGCTGTTTGCAGAGTGGGAGCAGATAGGAGCGGCTAGTTCCAGAGTGGAAGCAGAGAGGAGCGGCTGGTTCCAGAGTGGGAGCAGAGAGAAGCGGCTGGTTCCAGAGTGGGAGCAGAGAGGAGCGGCTATTTACAGAGTGGGAGCAGAGAGGAACGGCTGTTTACAGAGTGGGAGCAGAGAGGAGCGGCTGGCTACGGAGTGGGAGCAGAGAGGAACGGCTGTTTACAGAGTTCGAGCAGAGAGGAGGGGCTGTTGACGGAGTGGGAGCAGAGAGGAGCCACTGTTTACAGAGTGGGAGCAGATGGGAGCGGATAATTTCAGAGTGGGAGCAGAGAGGAGCGCCTGGTTCCAGAATGGGAGCAGAGAGGAGCGGCTAGTTGCAGAGTGGGAGCAGAGAGGAGCGGCTGTTTCCAGAGTGGGAGCAGAGAGGAGCGGCTGGTTCCAGAGTGGGAGCAGAGAGAAGCGGCTGGTTCCAGAGTGGGAGCAGAGAGGAGCGGCTATTTACAGAGTGGGAGCAGAGAGGAACGGCTGTTTACAGAGTGGGAGCAGAGCGGAGCGGCTGGCTACGGAGTGGGAGCAGAGAGGAACGGCTGTTTACAGAGTTCGAGCAGAGAGGAGGGGCTGTTGACGGAGTGGGAGCAGAGAGGAGCCACTGTTTACAGAGTGGGAGCAGATGGGAGCGGATAATTTCAGAGTGGGAGCAGAGAGGAGCGCCTGGTTCCAGAATGGGAGCAGAGAGGAGCGGCTGGTTCCAGAGTGGGAGCAGAGAGGAGCGGCTGGTTCCAGAGTGGGAGCAGACGGAAGCGGCTGTTTACAGAGCGGGAGCAGAGAGGAGCGGCTGGTTACTGAGGCAGAGAATGAGGAGCGGCTGGTTATAGAGTTGCAGCAGAGAGGAGAGGCTTGTTACAGAGTGGGGGCAGAGAGGAGCGGCTGCTTCCAGAGTGGGAGCAGAGAGGAGCGGCTGGTTACAGAGTGGGAGCAGAGTGGAGCGGCTGGTTCCAGAGTGGGAGCAGAGAGGAGCGGCTGGTTCCAGAGTGGGAGCAGAGAGGAGCGGCTGGTTCCAGAGTGGGAGCAGAGAGGAGCGGCTGGTTCCAGAGTGGGAGCAGAGAGGAGCGACTGGTTACAGAGTGGGAGCAGAGAGGAGCGGCTGGTTACAGAGTGGGAGCAGAGAGGAGCGGCTGGTTACAGAGTGGGAGCAGAGAGGAGGGGCAGTTGACGGAGTGGGAGCAGAGAGGAGCCGCTGTTTACAGAGTGGGAGCAGAGAGGAGCGGCTGGTTACAGAGTGGGAGCAGAGAGGAGCGGCTCGTTCCAGAGTGGGAGCAGAGAGGAGCGGCTGGTTACAGAGTGGGAGCAGAGAGGAGCGGCTGTTTCCAGAGTGGGAGCAGAGAGGAGCGGCTGGTTCCAGAGTGGGAGCAGAGAGAAGCGGCTGGTTCCAGAGTGGGAGCAGAGAGGAGCGGCTATTTACAGAGTGGGAGCTGAGAGGAGCGGCTGTTTACGGAGTTGGAGCAGAGAGGAGCAGCTGTTTATTGAGTGGGAGCAGAGAGGAGCGGCAGGTTGCAGAGTGGGATCAGAGAGGAGCGGCTGGTTCCAGAGTGGGAGCAGAGAGGAGCGGCTGGTTCCAGAATGGGAGCAGAGAGGAGCGGCTGGTTCCAGAGTGGGGGCAGAGAGGAGCGGCTGGTTCCAGAGTGGGAGCAGAGAGAAGCGGCTGTTTACAGAGCGGGAGCAGAGAGGAGCGGCTGGTTACTGAGGCAGAGAATGAGGAGCGGCTGGTTATAGAGTTGCAGCAGAGAGGAGAGGCTTGTTACAGAGTGGGGGCAGAGAGGAGCGGCTGATCCAGATTGGGAGCAGAGAGGAGCGGCTGGTTACAGAGTGGGAGCAGAGTGGAGCGGCTGGTTCAAGAGTGGGAGCAGAGAGGAGCGGCTGGTTCCAGAGTGGGAGCAGAGATGAGCGGCTGGTTCCAGAGTGGGAGCAGAGAGGAGCGGCTGGTTCCAGAGTGGGAGCAGAGAGTAGCGGCTGGTTACAGAGTGGGTGCAGAGAGGAGAGGCAGTTTACAGAGTGAGAGCAGAGAGGAGCGACTGGTTACAGAGTGGGAGCAGAGAGGAGCGGCTGGTTACAGAGTGGGAGCAGAGAGGAGGGGCAGTTGACGGAGTGGGAGCAGAGAGGAGCCGCTGTTTACAGAGTGGGAGCAGAGAGGAGCGGCTGGTTACAGAGTGGGAGCAGAGAGGAGCGGCTCGTTCCAGAGTGGGAGCAGAGAGGAGCGGCTGGTTACAGAGTGGGAGCAGAGAGGAGCGGCTGTTTCCAGAGTGGGAGCAGAGAGGAGCGGCTGGTTCCAGAGTGGGAGCAGAGAGAAGCGGCTGGTTCCAGAGTGGGAGCAGAGAGGAGCGGCTATTTACAGAGTGGGAGCAGAGAGGAGGGGCTGTTTACAGAGTGGGAGCTGAGAGGAGCGGCTGTTTACGGAGTGGGAGCTGAGAGGAGCGGCTGTTTACGGAGTTGGAGCAGAGAGGAGCAGCTGTTTATTGAGTGGGAGCAGAGAGGAGCGGCAGGTTGCAGAGTGGGATCAGAGATGAGCGGATGGTTACAGAGGCAGGGAATGAGGAGCGGCTGGTTACAGAGTGGGAGCAGAGTGGAGCGGCTGGTTCCAGAGTGGGAGCAGAGAGGAGCGGCTGGTTCCAGAGTGGGAGCAGAGATGAGCGGCTGGTTCCAGAGTGGGAGCAGAGAGGAGCGGCTGGTTCCAGAGTGGGAGCAGAGAGTAGCGGCTGGTTACAGAGTGGGTGCAGAGAGGAGAGGCAGTTTACAGAGTGAGAGCAGAGAGGAGCGACTGGTTACAGAGTGGGAGCAGAGAGGAGCGGCTGGTTACAGAGTGGGAGCAGAGAGGAGGGGCAGTTGACGGAGTGGGAGCAGAGAGGAGCCGCTGTTTACAGAGTGGGAGCAGAGAGGAGCGGCTGGTTACAGAGTGGGAGCAGAGAGGAGCGGCTCGTTCCAGAGTGGGAGCAGAGAGGAGCGGCTGGTTCCAGAGTGGGAGCAGAGAGAAGCGGCTGGTTCCAGAGTGGGAGCAGAGAGGAGCGGCTATTTACAGAGTGGGAGCAGAGAGGAACGGCTGTTTACAGAGTGGGAGCAGAGAGGAGCGCCTGGTTCCAGAATGGGAGCAGAGAGGAGCGGCTGGTTGCAGAGTGGGAGCAGAGAGGAGCGGCTGTTTCCAGAGTGGGAGCAGAGAGGAGCAGCTGGTTCCAGAGTGGGAGCAGAGAGAAGCGGCTGGTTCCAGAGTGGGAGCAGAGAGGAGCGGCTATTTACAGAGTGGGAGCAGAGAGGAACGGCTGTTTACAGAGTGGGAGCAGAGCGGAGCGGCTGGCTACGGAGTGGGAGCAGAGAGGAACGGCTGTTTACAGAGTTCGAGCAGAGAGGAGGGGCTGTTGACGGAGTGGGAGCAGAGAGGAGCCACTGTTTACAGAGTGGGAGCAGATGGGAGCGGATAATTTCAGAGTGGGAGCAGAGAGGAGCGCCTGGTTCCAGAATGGGAGCAGAGAGGAGCGGCTGGTTCCAGAGTGGGAGCAGAGAGGAGCGGCTGGTTCCAGAGTGGGAGCAGACGGAAGCGGCTGTTTACAGAGCGGGAGCAGAGAGGAGCGGCTGGTTACTGAGGCAGAGAATGAGGAGCGGCTGGTTATAGAGTTGCAGCAGAGAGGAGAGGCTTGTTACAGAGTGGGGGCAGAGAGGAGCGGCTGCTTCCAGAGTGGGAGCAGAGAGGAGCGGCTGGTTACAGAGTGGGAGCAGAGTGGAGCGGCTGGTTCCAGAGTGGGAGCAGAGAGGAGCGGCTGGTTCCAGAGTGGGAGCAGAGAGGAGCGGCTGGTTCCAGAGTGGGAGCAGAGAGGAGCGGCTGGTTCCAGAGTGGGAGCAGAGAGGAGCGACTGGTTACAGAGTGGGAGCAGAGAGGAGCGGCTGGTTACAGAGTGGGAGCAGAGAGGAGCGGCTGGTTACAGAGTGGGAGCAGAGAGGAGGGGCAGTTGACGGAGTGGGAGCAGAGAGGAGCCGCTGTTTACAGAGTGGGAGCAGAGAGGAGCGGCTGGTTACAGAGTGGGAGCAGAGAGGAGCGGCTCGTTCCAGAGTGGGAGCAGAGAGGAGCGGCTGGTTACAGAGTGGGAGCAGAGAGGAGCGGCTGTTTCCAGAGTGGGAGCAGAGAGGAGCGGCTGGTTCCAGAGTGGGAGCAGAGAGAAGCGGCTGGTTCCAGAGTGGGAGCAGAGAGGAGCGGCTATTTACAGAGTGGGAGCTGAGAGGAGCGGCTGTTTACGGAGTTGGAGCAGAGAGGAGCAGCTGTTTATTGAGTGGGAGCAGAGAGGAGCGGCAGGTTGCAGAGTGGGATCAGAGAGGAGCGGCTGGTTCCAGAGTGGGAGCAGAGAGGAGCGGCTGGTTCCAGAATGGGAGCAGAGAGGAGCGGCTGGTTCCAGAGTGGGAGCAGAGAGGAGCGGCTGGTTCCAGAGTGGGAGCAGAGAGAAGCGGCTGTTTACAGAGCGGGAGCAGAGAGGAGCGGCTGGTTACTGAGGCAGAGAATGAGGAGCGGCTGGTTATAGAGTTGCAGCAGAGAGGAGAGGCTTGTTACAGAGTGGGGGCAGAGAGGAGCGGCTGATCCAGATTGGGAGCAGAGAGGAGCGGCTGGTTACAGAGTGGGAGCAGAGTGGAGCGGCTGGTTCAAGAGTGGGAGCAGAGAGGAGCGGCTGGTTCCAGAGTGGGAGCAGAGATGAGCGGCTGGTTCCAGAGTGGGAGCAGAGAGGAGCGGCTGGTTCCAGAGTGGGAGCAGAGAGTAGCGGCTGGTTACAGAGTGGGTGCAGAGAGGAGAGGCAGTTTACAGAGTGAGAGCAGAGAGGAGCGACTGGTTACAGAGTGGGAGCAGAGAGGAGCGGCTGGTTACAGAGTGGGAGCAGAGAGGAGGGGCAGTTGACGGAGTGGGAGCAGAGAGGAGCCGCTGTTTACAGAGTGGGAGCAGAGAGGAGCGGCTGGTTACAGAGTGGGAGCAGAGAGGAGCGGCTCGTTCCAGAGTGGGAGCAGAGAGGAGCGGCTGGTTACAGAGTGGGAGCAGAGAGGAGCGGCTGTTTCCAGAGTGGGAGCAGAGAGGAGCGGCTGGTTCCAGAGTGGGAGCAGAGAGAAGCGGCTGGTTCCAGAGTGGGAGCAGAGAGGAGCGGCTATTTACAGAGTGGGAGCAGAGAGGAGGGGCTGTTTACAGAGTGGGAGCTGAGAGGAGCGGCTGTTTACGGAGTGGGAGCTGAGAGGAGCGGCTGTTTACGGAGTTGGAGCAGAGAGGAGCAGCTGTTTATTGAGTGGGAGCAGAGAGGAGCGGCAGGTTGCAGAGTGGGATCAGAGATGAGCGGATGGTTACAGAGGCAGGGAATGAGGAGCGGCTGGTTACAGAGTGGGAGCAGAGTGGAGCGGCTGGTTCCAGAGTGGGAGCAGAGAGGAGCGGCTGGTTCCAGAGTGGGAGCAGAGATGAGCGGCTGGTTCCAGAGTGGGAGCAGAGAGGAGCGGCTGGTTCCAGAGTGGGAGCAGAGAGTAGCGGCTGGTTACAGAGTGGGTGCAGAGAGGAGAGGCAGTTTACAGAGTGAGAGCAGAGAGGAGCGACTGGTTACAGAGTGGGAGCAGAGAGGAGCGGCTGGTTACAGAGTGGGAGCAGAGAGGAGGGGCAGTTGACGGAGTGGGAGCAGAGAGGAGCCGCTGTTTACAGAGTGGGAGCAGAGAGGAGCGGCTGGTTACAGAGTGGGAGCAGAGAGGAGCGGCTCGTTCCAGAGTGGGAGCAGAGAGGAGCGGCTGGTTCCAGAGTGGGAGCAGAGAGAAGCGGCTGGTTCCAGAGTGGGAGCAGAGAGGAGCGGCTATTTACAGAGTGGGAGCAGAGAGGAACGGCTGTTTACAGAGTGGGAGCAGAGAGGAGCGCCTGGTTCCAGAATGGGAGCAGAGAGGAGCGGCTGGTTGCAGAGTGGGAGCAGAGAGGAGCGGCTGTTTCCAGAGTGGGAGCAGAGAGGAGCAGCTGGTTCCAGAGTGGGAGCAGAGAGAAGCGGCTGGTTCCAGAGTGGGAGCAGAGAGGAGCGGCTATTTACAGAGTGGGAGCAGAGAGGAACGGCTGTTTACAGAGTGGGAGCAGAGAGGAGCGGCTGGCTACGGAGTGGGAGCAGAGAGGAACGGCTGTTTACAGAGTTCGAGCAGAGAGGAGGGGCTGTTGACGGAGTGGGAGCAGAGAGGAGCCACTGTTTACAGAGTGGGAGCAGATGGGAGCGGATAATTTCAGAGTGGGAGCAGAGAGGAGCGCCTGGTTCCAGAATGGGAGCAGAGAGGAGCGGCTGGTTCCAGAGTTGGAGCAGAGAGGAGCGGCTGGTTCCAGAGTGGAAGCAGAGAGAAGCGGCTGTTTACAGAGCGGGAGCAGAGAGGAGCGGCTGGTTACTGAGGCAGAGAATGAGGAGCGGCTGGTTATAGAGTTGCAGCAGAGAGGAGAGGCTTGTTACAGAGTGGGGGCAGAGAGGAGCGGCTGCTTCCAGATTGGGAGCAGAGAGGAGCGGCTGGTTACAGAGTGGGAGCAGAGTGGAGCGGCTGGTTCCAGAGTGGGAGCAGAGAGGAGCGGCTGGTTCCAGAGTGGGAGCAGAGAGGAGCGGCTGGTTCCAGAGTGGGAGCAGAGAGGAGCGGCTGGTTCCAGAGTGGGAGCAGAGAGTAGCGGCTGGTTACAGAGTGGGTGCAGAGAGGAGAGGCAGTTTACAGAGTGGGAGCAGAGAGGAGCGACTGGTTACAGAGTGGGAGCAGAGAGGAGCGGCTGGTTACAGAGTGGGAGCAGAGAGGAGGGGCAGTTGACGGAGTGGGAGCAGAGAGGAGCCGCTGTTTACAGAGTGGGAGCAGAGAGGAGCGGCTGGTTACAGAGTGGGAGCAGAGAGGAGCGGCTCGTTCCAGAGTGGGAGCAGAGAGGAGCGGCTGGTTACAGAGTGGGAGCAGAGAGGAGCGGCTGTTTCCAGAGTGGGAGCAGAGAGGAGCGGCTGGTTCCAGAGTGGGAGCAGAGAGAAGCGGCTGGTTCCAGAGTGGGAGCAGAGAGGAGCGGCTATTTACAGAGTGGGAGCTGAGAGGAGCGGCTGTTTACGGAGTTGGAGCAGAGAGGAGCAGCTGTTTATTGAGTGGGAGCAGAGAGGAGCGGCAGGTTGCAGAGTGGGATCAGAGAGGAGCGGCTGGTTCCAGAGTGGGAGCAGAGAGGAGCGGCTGGTTCCAGAATGGGAGCAGAGAGGAGCGGCTGGTTCCAGAGTGGGAGCAGAGAGGAGCGGCTGGTTCCAGAGTGGGAGCAGAGAGAAGCGGCTGTTTACAGAGCGGGAGCAGAGAGGAGCGGCT
The DNA here is from genome assembly GCF_044704955.1 of Pristiophorus japonicus. Classification (NCBI taxonomy): domain Eukaryota; kingdom Metazoa; phylum Chordata; class Chondrichthyes; family Pristiophoridae; genus Pristiophorus; species Pristiophorus japonicus. The sequence goes on along the minus strand of NW_027250723.1, from coordinate 2,035,585 downwards.
GGTTACTGAGGCAGAGAATGAGGAGCGGCTGGTTATAGAGTTGCAGCAGAGAGGAGAGGCTTGTTACAGAGTGGGGGCAGAGAGGAGCGGCTGCTTCCAGATTGGGAGCAGAGAGGAGCGGCTGGTTACAGAGTGGGAGCAGAGTGGAGCGGCTGGTTCCAGAGTGGGAGCAGAGAGGAGCGGCTGGTTCCAGAGTGGGAGCAGAGATGAGCGGCTGGTTCCAGAGTGGGAGCAGAGAGGAGCGGCTGGTTCCAGAGTGGGAGCAGTGAGTAGCGGCTGGTTACAGAGTGGGTGCAGAGAGGAGAGGCAGTTTACAGAGTGAGAGCAGAGAGGAGCGACTGGTTACAGAGTGGGAGCAGAGAGGAGCGGCTGGTTACAGAGTGGGAGCAGAGAGGAGGGGCAGTTGACGGAGTGGGAGCAGAGAGGAGCCGCTGTTTACAGAGTGGGAGCAGAGAGGAGCGGCTGGTTACAGAGTGGGAGCAGAGAGGAGCGGCTCGTTCCAGAGTGGGAGCAGAGAGGAGCGGCTGGTTACAGAGTGGGAGCAGAGAGGAGCGGCTGTTTTCAGAGTGGGAGCAGAGAGGAGCGGCTGGTTCCAGAGTGGGAGAAGAGAGAAGCGGCTGGTTCCAGAGTGGGAGCAGAGAGGAGCGGCTATTTACAGAGTGGGAGCAGAGAGGAGGGGCTGTTGACGGAGCGGGAGCAGAGAGGAGCGGCTGTTTACAGAGTGGGAGCTGAGAGGAGCGGCTGTTTACGGAGTTGGAGCAGAGAGGAGCAGCTGTTTATTGAGTGGGAGCAGAGAGGAGCGGCAGGTTGCAGAGTGGGATCAGAGATGAGCGGATGGTTACAGAGGCAGGGAATGAGGAGCGGCTGGTTACAGAGTGGGAGCAGAGTGGAGCGGCTGGTTCCAGAGTGGGAGCAGAGAGGAGCGGCTGGTTCCAGAGTGGGAGCAGAGATGAGCGGCTGATTCCAGAGTGGGAGCAGAGAGGAGCGGCTGGTTCCAGAGTGGGAGCAGAGAGTAGCGGCTGGTTACAGAGTGGGTGCAGAGAGGAGAGGCAGTTTACAGAGTGAGAGCAGAGAGGAGCGACTGGTTACAGAGTGGGAGCAGAGAGGAGCGGCTGGTTACAGAGTGGGAGCAGAGAGGAGGGGCAGTTGACGGAGTGGGAGCAGAGAGGAGCCGCTGTTTACAGAGTGGGAGCAGAGAGGAGCGGCTGGTTACAGAGTGGGAGCAGAGAGGAGCGGCTCGTTCCAGAGTGGGAGCAGAGAGGAGCGGCTGGTTACAGAGTGGGAGCAGAGAGGAGCGGCTGTTTCCAGAGTGGGAGCAGAGAGGAGCGGCTGGTTCCAGAGTGGGAGCAGAGAGAAGCGGCTGGTTCCAGAGTGGGAGCAGAGAGGAGCGGCTATTTACAGAGTGGGAGCAGAGAGGAGGGGCTGTTGACGGAGCGGGAGCAGAGAGGAGCGGCTGTTTACAGAGTGGGAGCTGAGAGGAGCGGCTGTTTACGGAGTTGGAGCAGAGAGGAGCAGCTGTTTATTGAGTGGGAGCAGAGAGGAGCGGCAGGTTGCAGAGTGGGATCAGAGATGAGCGGATGGTTACAGAGGCAGGGAATGAGGAGCGGCTGGTTCCAGAGTGGGAGCAGAGAGTAGCGGCTGGTTCCAGAGTGGGAGCAGAGAGGAGCGGCTGGTTCCAGAGTGGGAGCAGAGAGGAGCGGCTGGTTCCAGAGTGGGTGCAGAGAGGAGCGGCTGGTTCCAGAGTGGGAGCAGAGAGGAGCGGCTATTTACAGAGTGGGAGCAGAGAGGAACGGCTGTTTACAGAGTGGGAGCAGAGAGGAGCGGCTGGTTAATGAGTGGGAGCAGAGAGGAAGAGCTGGATGCAGAAGCTCAGAATGAGGAGCGGCTGGTTACAGAGTTGCAGCAGAGATGGGCTGCTGGTTACAGAGTGGGAGCAGAGAGGAGGGGCTGTTGACAGAGTGGGAGCAGACAGGAGCGGCTGTTTACAGAGTTGGAGCAGAGAGGTGCGGCTCGTTCCAGAGTGGGAGCAGAGAGGAGCGGCTGGTTGCAGAGTGGGAGCAGAGAGGAGCGGCTGGTTCCAGAGTGGGAGCAGAGAGGAGTGGCTGTTTACAGAGTTCGAGCAGAGAGGAGGGGCTGTTGACGGAGTGGGAGCAGAGAGGAGCCGCTGTTTACAGAGTGGGAGCAGATAGGAGCGGATAATTTCAGAGTGGGAGCAGAGAGGAGCGCCTGGTTCCAGAGTGGGAGCAGAGAGGAGCAGCTGGTTCCAGAGTGGGAGCAGAGAGGAGCGGCTGGTTCCAGAGTGGGAGCAGAGAGAAGCGGCTGTTTACAGAGCGGGAGCAGGGAGGAGCGGCTGGTTACTGAGGCAGAGAATGAGGAGCGGCTGGTTATAGAGTTGCAGCAGAGAGGAGAGGATTGTTACAGAGTGGGAGCAGAGAGGAGCGGCTGCTTCCAGATTGGGAGCAGAGAGGAGCGGCTGGTTACAGAGTGGGAGCAGAGTGGAGCGGCTGGTTCCAGAGTGGGAGCAGAGAGGAGCGGCTGGTTCCAGAGTGGGAGCAGAGAGGAGCGGCTGGTTCCAGAGTGGGAGCAGAGAGGAGCGGCTGGTTCCAGAGTGGGTGCAGAGAGTAGCGGCTGGTTACAGAGTGGGAGCAGAGAGGAGCGGCTGGTTACAGAGTGGGAGCAGAGAGGAGGGGCTGTTGACGGATTGGGAGCAGAGAGGAGCGGCTGGTTGCAGAGTTGGAGCAGAGAGGAGCGGCTGGTTCCAGAGTGGGAGCAGAGAGGAGCGGCTATTTACAGAGTGGGAGCAGAGAGGAGGGGCTGTTGACGGAGCGGGAGCAGAGAGGAGCGGCTGTTTGCAGAGTGGGAGCTGAGAGGAGCGGCTGTATACGGAGTTGGAGCAGAGAGGAGCAGCTGTTTATTGAGTGGGAGCAGAGAGGAGCGGCAGGTTGCAGAGTGGGATCAGAGATGAGCGGATGGTTACAGAGGCAGGGAATGAGGAGCGGCTGGTTACAGAGTGGGAGCAGAGAGGAGGGGCTGTTGACGGATTGGGAGCAGAGAGGAGCGGCTGGTTGCAGAGTGGGAGCAGAGAGGAGCGGCTGGTTCCAGAGTGGGAGCAGAGAGGAGCGGCTGGTTCCAGAGTGGGTGCAGAGAGGAGCGGCTGGATCCAGAGTGGGAGCAGAGAGGAGCGGCTGGTTCCAGAGTGGGTGCAGAGAGGAGCGGCTGGTTAATGAGTGGGAGCAGAGAGGAACAGCTGGTTACAGAAGCTCAAATGAGGAGCGGCTGGTTAGAGTTACAGCAGAGATGGGCTGCTGGTTACAGAGTTGGAGCAGAGAGGAGCGGCTGTTTATAGAGTGGCAGCAGAGAGGAGGGGCTGTTGACGGAGCGGGAGCAGAGAGGAGCGGCTGTTTACAGAGTGGGAGCTGAGAGGAGCGGCTGTTTACGGAGTTGGAGCAGAGAGGAGCGGCTGTTTATAGAATGGGAGCAGAGAGGAGCGGCAGGTTACAGAGTGGGAGCAGAGAGGAGCGGCTGGTTTCAGAGGCAGAGAATGAGGAGCGGCTGGTTATAGAGTTGCAGCAGAGAGGAGCGGCTGGTTACAGAGTGAGAGCAGAGAGGAACTGCTGGTTCCAGAGTGGGAGCAGAGAGGAGCGGCTGGTTCCAGACTGGGAGCAGAGAGGAGCGGCTGGTTCAAGAGTGGGAGCAGAGAGGTGCGGCTGGTTCCAGAGTGGGAGCAGAGAGGAGCGGCTGGTTACAGAGTGGGAGCAGAGAGGAGCGGCTGGTTGCAGAGTGGGAGCAGAGAGGAGCGGCTAGTTCCAGATTGGGAGCAGCGAGGAGCGGCTGGTTCCAGAGTGGGAGAAGAGAGGAGCGGCTGGTTCCAGAGTGGGTGCAGAGAGAAGCGGCTGGTTCCAGAGTGGGAGCAGAGAGGAGCGGCTATTTACAGAGTGGGAGCAGAGAGGAACGGCTGTTTACAGAGTGGGAGCAGAGAGGAGCGGCTGGTTAATGAGTGGGAGCAGAGAGGAAGAGCTGGATACAGAAGCTCAGAATGAGGAGCGGCTGGTTACAGAGTTGCAGCAGAGATGGGCTGCTGGTTACAGAGTGGGAGCAGAGAGGAGGGGCTGTTGACAGAGTGGGAGCAGAGAGGTGCGGCTCGTTCCAGAGTGGGAGCAGAGAGGAGCGGCTGGTTCCAGAGTGGGAGCAGAGAGAAGCGGCTGGTTCCAGAGTGGGAGCAGAGAGGAGCGGCTATTTACAGAGTGGGAGCAGAGAGGAACGGCTGTTTACAGAGTGGGAGCAGAGAGGAGCGGCTGGCTACGGAGTGGGAGCAGAGAGGAACGGCTGTTTACAGAGTTCGAGCAGATAGGAGCGGCTGGTTACTGAGGTAGAGAATGAGGAGCGGCTGATTATAGAGTTGCAGCAGAGAGGAGAGGCTTGTTACAGAGTGGGAGCAGAGAGGAGCGCCTGGTTCCAGAGTGGGGGCAGAGAGGAGCGGCTGGTTCCAGAGTGGGAGCAGAGAGGAGCGGCTGGTTCCAGAGTGGGAGCAGAGAGAAGCGGCTGTTTACAGAGCGGGAGCAGAGAGGAGCGGCTGGTTACTGAGGTAGAGAATGAGGAGCGGCTGGTTATAGAGTTGCAGCAGAGAGGAGAGGCTTGTTACAGAGTGGGAGCAGAGAGGAGCGGCTGCTTCCAGATTGGGAGCAGAGAGGAGCGGCTGGTTACAGAGTGGGAGCAGAGAGGAGCGGCTGGTTCCAGAGTGGGAGCAGAGAGTAGCGGCTGGTTACAGAGTGGGAGCAGAGAGGAGCGGCTGGTTACAGAGTGGGAGCAGAGAGGAGCGGCTGGTTACAGAGTGGGAGCAGAGTGGAGCGGCTGGTTCCAGAGTGGGAGCAGAGAGGAGCGGCTGGTTCCAGAGTGGGAGCAGAGAGGAGCGGCTGGTTCCAGAGTGGGAGCAGAGAGTAGCGGCTGGTTACAGAGTGGGAGCAGAGAGGAGCGGCTGGTTACAGAGTGGGAGCAGAGAGGAGGGGCTGTTGACGGATTGGGAGCAGAGAGGAGCGGCTGGTTGCAGAGTGGGAGCAGAGAGGAGCGGCTGGTTCCAGAGTGGGAGCAGAGAGGAGCGGCTATTTACAGAGTGGGAGCAGAGAGGAGGGGCTGTTGACGGAGCGGGAGCAGAGAGGAGCGGCTGTTTGCAGAGTGGGAGCTGAGAGGAGCGGCTGTTTACGGAGTTGGAGCAGAGAGGAGCAGCTGTTTATTGAGTGGGAGCAGAGAGGAGCGGCAGGTTGCAGAGTGGGATCAGAGATGAGCGGATGGTTACAGAGGCAGGGAATGAGGAGCGGCTGGTTACAGAGTGGGAGCAGAGAGGAGGGGCTGTTGACGGATTGGGAGCAGAGAGGAGCGGCTGGTTGCAGAGTGGGAGCAGAGAGGAGCGGCTGGTTCCAGAGTGGGAGCAGAGAGGAGCGGCTGGTTCCAGAGTGGGTGCAGAGAGGAGCGGCTGGTTCCAGAATGGGAGCAGAGAGGAGCGGCTGGTTCCAGAGTGGGTGCAGAGAGGAGCGGCTGGTTAATGAGTGGGAGCAGAGAGGAACAGCTGGTTACAGAAGCTCAAATGAGGAGCGGCTGGTTAGAGTTGCAGCAGAGATGGGCTGCTGGTTACAGAGTTGGAGCAGAGAGGAGCGGCTGTTTATAGAGTGGCAGCAGAGAGGAGGGGCTGTTGACGGAGCGGGAGCAGAGAGGAGCGGCTGTTTACAGAGTGGGAGCTGAGAGGAGCGGCTGTTTACAGAGTTGGAGCAGAGAGGAGCGGCTGTTTATAGAATGGGAGCAGAGAGGAGCGGCAGGTTACAGAGTGGGAGCAGAGAGGAGCGGCTGGTTACAGAGGCAGAGAATGAGGAGCGGCTGGTTATAGAGTTGCAGCAGAGAGGAGCGGCTGGTTACAGAGTGAGAGCAGAGAGGAACTGCTGGTTCCAGAGTGGGAGCAGAGAGGAGCGGCTGGTTCCAGACTGGGAGCAGAGAGGAGCGGCTGGTTCAAGAGTGGGAGCAGAGAGGTGCGGCTGGTTCCAGAGTGGGAGCAGAGAGGAGCGGCTGGTTACAGAGTGGGAGCAGAGAGGAGCGGCTGGTTGCAGAGTGGGAGCAGAGAGGAGCGGCTAGTTCCAGATTGGGAGCAGCGAGGAGCGGCTGGTTCCAGAGTGGGAGAAGAGAGGAGCGGCAGGTTCCAGAGTGGGAGCAGAGAGGAGCGGCTGGTTCGAGAGTGGGAGCAGAGATAAGCGGCTGTTTACAGAGCGGGAGCAGAGATGAGTGGCTGGTTACAGAGGCAGAGAATGAGGAGCGGCTGGTTATAGAGTTGCAGCAGAGAGGAGGGGCTTGTTACAGATTGGGAGCAGAGAGGAGCGGCTGCTTCCAGATTGGGAGCAGAGATGAGCGGCTGGTTACAGAGTGGGAGCAGAGAGGTGCGGCTGGTTCCAGAGTGGGAGAAGAGAGGAGCGGCTGGTTCCAGAGTGGGAGCAGAGAGTAGCGGCTGGTTACAGAGTGGGTGCAGAGAGGAGAGGCTGTTTACAGAGTGGGAGCAGAGAGGAGCGACTGGTTACAGAGTGGGAGCAGAGAGGAGCGGCTGGTTACAGAGTGGGAGCAGAGAGGAGGGGCAGTTGACGGAGTGGGAGCAGAGAGGAGCCGCTGTTTACAGAGTGGGAGCAGAGAGGAGCGGCTGGTTACAGAGTGGGAGCAGAGAGGAGCGGCTCGTTCCAGAGTGGGAGCAGAGAGGAGCGGCTGGTTGCAGAGTGGGAGCAGAGAGGAGCGGCTGTTTCCGGAGTGGGAGCAGAGAGGAGCGGCTGGTTCCAGAGTGGGTCAAGAGAGAGGCGGCTGGTTCCAGAGTGGGAGCAGAGAGGAGCGGCTATTTACAGAGTGGGAGCAGAGAGGAGGGGCTGTTGACGGAGCGGGAGCAGAGAGGAGCGGCTGTTTACAGAGTGGGAGCTGAGAGGAGCGGCTGTTTACGGAGTTGGAACAGAGAGGAGCAGCTGTTTATTGAGTGGGAGCAGAGAGGAGCGGCAGGTTGCAGAGTGGGATCAGAGATGAGCGGATGGTTACAGAGGCAGGGAATGAGGAGCTGCTGGTTACAGAGTGGGAGCAGAGAGGAGCGGCTGGTTCCAGAGTGGGATCAGAGAGAAGCGGCTGGTTCCAGAGTGGGTGCAGAGAGGAGCGGCTGGTTCCAGAGTGGGAGCAGAGAGGAGCGGCTATTTACAGAGTGGGTGCAGAGAGGAACGGCTGTTTACAGAGTGGGAGCAGAGAGGAGCGGCTGGTTAATGAGTGGGAGCAGAGAGGAACAGCTGGTTACAGAAGCTCAAATGAGGAGCGGCTGGTTACAGAGTTGCAGCAGAGATGGGCTGCTGGTTACAGAGTTGGAGCAGAGAGGAGCGGCTGTTTATAGAGTGGCAGCAGAGAGGAGGGGCTGTTGACGGAGCGGGAGCAGAGAGGAGCGGCTGTTTACAGAGTGGGAGCTGAGAGGAGCGGCTGTTAACGGAGTTGGAGCAGAGAGGAGCGGCTGTTTATAGAATGGGAGCAGAGAGGAGCGGCAGGTTACAGAGTGGGAGCAGAGAGGAGCGGCTGGTTACAGAGGCAGAGAATGAGGAGCGGCTGGTTATAGAGTTGCAGCAGAGAGGAGCGGCTGGTTACAGAGTGGGAGCAGAGAGGAACTGCTGGTTCCAGAGTGGGAGCAGAGAGGAGCGGCTGGTTCCAGACTGGGAGCAGAGAGGAGCGGCTGGTTCAAGAGTGGGAGCAGAGAGGTGCGGCTGGTTCCAGAGTGGGAGCAGAGAGGAGCGGCTGGTTACAGAGTGGGAGCAGAGAGGAGCGGCTGGTTGCAGAGTGGGAGCAGAGAGGAGCGGCTAGTTCCAGATTGGGAGCAGAGAGGAGCGGCTGGTTCCAGAATGGGAGCAGAGAGGAGCGGCTGGTTCCAGAGTGGGAGCAGAGAGGAGCGGCTGGTTCGAGAGTGGGAGCAGAGAGAAGCGGCTGTTTACAGAGCGGGAGCAGAGAGGAGTGGCTGGTTACTGAGGCAGAGAATGAGGAGCGGCTGGTTATAGAGTTGCAGCAGAGAGGAGAGGCTTGTTAAAGATTGGGAGCAGAGAGGAGCGGCTGCTTCCAGATTGGGAGCAGAGAGGAGCGGCTGGTTACAGAGTGGGAGCAGAGTGGAGCGGCTGGTTCCAGAGTGGGAGCAGAGAGGAGCGGCTGGTTCCAGAGTGGGAGCAGAGAGGAGGGGCTGTTTACAGAGTGGGAGCAGAGAGGAGCCGCTGTTTACAGAGTGGGAGCAGAGAGGAGCGGCTGGTTACAGAGTGGGAGCAGAGAGGAGCAGCTGGTTACAGAGTGGGTGCAGAGAGGAGCCGCTGTTTACAGAGTGGGAGCAGAGAGGAGCCGCTGTTTACAGATTGGGAGCAGAGAGTAGCGGCTGGTTACAGAGTGGGTGCAGAGAGGAGAGGCTGTTTACAGAGTGGGAGCAGAGAGGAGCGACTGGTTACAGAGTGGGAGCAGAGAGGAGCGGCTGGTTACAGAGTGGGAGCAGAGAGGAGGGGCTGTTTACAGAGTGGGAGCAGAGAGGAGCCGCTGTTTACAGAGTGGGAGCAGAGAGGAGCGGCTGGTTACAGAGTGGGAGCAGAGAGGAGGGGCTGTTGACGGAGTGGGAGCAGAGAGGAGCCGCTGTTTACAGAGTGGGAGCAGAGAGGAGCGGCTGGTTACAGAGTGGGAGCAGAGAGGAGCGGCTCGTTCCAGAGTGGGAGCAGAGAGGAGCGGCTGGCTGCAGAGTGGGAGCAGAGAGGAGCGGCTGTTTCCAGAGTGGGAGCAGAGAGGAGCGGCTGGTTCCAGAGTGGGAGCAGAGAGAAGCGGCTGGTTCCAGAGTGGGAGCAGAGAGGAGCGGCTATTTACAGAGTGGGAGCAGAGAGGAGGGGCTGTTGACGGAGCGGGAGCAGAGAGGAGCGGCTGTTTACAGAGTGGGAGCTGAGAGGAGCGGCTGTTTACGGAGTTGGAGCAGAGAGGAGCAGCTGTTTATTGAGTGGGAGCAGAAAGGAGCGGCAGGTTGCAGAGTGGGATCAGAGATGAGCGGATGGTTACAGAGGCAGGGAATGAGGAGCGGCTGGTTACAGAGTGGGAGCAGAGAGGAGCAGCTGGTTCCAGAGTGGGAGCAGAGAGTGGCGGCTGGTTCCAGAGTGGGAGCAGAGGAGCGGCTGGTTCCAGAGTGGGAGCAGAGTGGAGCGGCTGGTTCCAGATTGGGAGCAGAGAGGAGCGGCTGGTTAATGAGTGGGAGCAGAGAGGAAGAGCTGGATACAGGAGCTCAGAATAATGAGCGGCTGGTTACAGAGTTGCAGCAGAGATGGGCTGCTGGTTACAGAGTGGGAGCAGAGAGGAGGGGCTGTTGACAGAGTGGGAGCAGAGAGGAGCGGCTAGTTCCAGAGTGGGAGCAGAGAGGTGCGGCTCGTTCCAGAGTGGGAGCAGAGAGGAGCGGCTGGTTGCAGAGTGGGAGCAGAGAGGAGCGGCTGTTTCCAGAGTGGGAGCAGAGAGGAGCGGCTGGTTCCAGAGTGGGAGCAGAGAGAAGCGGCTGGTTCCAGAGTGGGAGCAGAGAGGAGCGGCTATTTACAGAGTGGGAGCAGAGAGGAACGGCTGTTTACAGAGTGGGAGCAGAGAGGAGCGGCTGGCTACGGAGTGGGAGCAGAGAGGAACGGCTGTTTACAGAGTTCGAGCAGAGAGGAGGGGCCGTTGACGGAGTGGGAGCAGAGAGGAGCCGCTGTTTACAGAGTGGGAGCAGATAGGAGCGGATAATTTCAGAATGGGAGCAGAGAGGAGCGCCTGGTTCCAGAGTGGGAGCAGAGAGGAGCGGCTGGTTCCAGAGTGGGAGCAGAGAGGAGCGGCTGGTTCCAGAGTGGGAGCAGAGAGAAGCGGCTGTTTACAGAGCGGGAGCAGAGAGGAGCGGCTGGTTACTGAGGCAGAGTATGAGGAGCGGCTGGTTATAGAGTTGCAGCAGAGAGGAGAGGCTTGTTACAGAGTGGGAGCAGAGAGGAGCGGCTGCTTCCAGATTGGGAGCAGAGAGGAGCGGCTGGTTCCAGAGTGGGAGCAGAGTGGAGCGGCTGGTTCCAGAGTGGGAGCAGAGAGGAGCGGCTGGTTCCAGCGTGGGAGCAGAGAGGAGCGGCTGTTTACAGAGTGGGAGCAGAGAGGAGCGGCTGGTTACAGAGTGGGAGCAGAGAGGAGCGGCTGGTTACAGAGTGGGAGCAGAGAGAAGCGGCTGGTTACAGAGTGGGAGCAGAGAGGAGCTACTGTTTACAGAGTGGTAGCAGAGAGGAGCGGCTGTTTACTGAGTGGGAGCAGAGAGGAGCGGCTGGTTACTGAGGCACAGAATGAGGAGCGGCTGGTTACAGAGTGGGAGCAGAGAGGAGCGGCTGGTTACAGAGTGGGAGCAGAGAGGAGCGGCTGGTTACAGAGTGGGAGCAGAGAGAAGCGGCTGGTTACAGAGTGGGAGCAGAGAGGAGCTACTGTTTACAGAGTGGTAGCAGAGAGGAGCGGCTGTTTACTGAGTGGGAGCAGAGAGGAGCGGCTGGTTACTGAGGCACAGAATGAGGAGCGGCTGGTTACAGAGTGGGAGCAGAGAGGAGCGGCTGGTTACAGATGGGAGCTGAGAGGAGGGGCTGTTGACGGAGCGGGAGCAGAGAAGATCGGGTGTTTACAGAGTGGGAGCAGGGAGGAGCGACTGTTTACGGAGTGGGAGCAGAGAGGAGCGGCTGGTAACGGAGTGGGAGCAAAGTGGAGCGGCTGGCTCCAGAGTGGGAGCAGAGCGGAGCGGCTGGTTCCAGAGTGGGAGCAGAGAGGAGCGGCTGGTTCCAGAGTGGGAACAGAGAGGAGCGGCTGGTTCCAGAGTGGGAGCAGGGAGTAGCGGCTGGTTACAGAGTGGGAGCAGAGAGGAGCGGCTGTTTACAGAGTGGGAGCAGAGAGGAGCGGCTGGTTCCATAGTGGGAGCAGAGAGGAGCGGTTGGTTACAGAGTGGTAGCAGAGAGGAGGGGCTGGTTACAGCGTGGGAGCAGAGAGGAGCGGCTGGTTACAGCGTGGGAGCAGAGAGGAGGGGCTGGTTACAGAGTGGGAGCAGAGAGGAGGGGCTGTTTACAGAGTGGGAGCAGAGAGAAGCGGCTGTTTACAGAGCGGGAGCAGAGAGGAGCGGCTGGTTACAGCGTGGGAGCAGAGAGGAGGGGCTGGTTACAGAGTGGGAGCAGAGAGGAGGGGCTGTTGACGGAGTGGGAGCAGTGAGGAGCCGCTGTTTACAGAGTGGGAGCAGAGAGGAGCGGCTGGTTACAGAGTGGGAGCAGAGAGGAGCGGCTCGATCCAGAGTGGGAGCAGAGAGGAGCGGCTGGTTGCAGAGTGGGAGCAGAGAGGAGCGGCTGTTTCCAGAGTGGGAGCAGAGCGGAGCGGCTGGTTCCAGAGTGGGAGCAGAGAGAAGCGGCTGGTTCCAGAGTGGGAGCAGAGAGGAGCGGCTATTTACAGAGTGGGAGCAGAGAGGAACGGCTATTTACAGAGTGGGAGCAGAGAGGAGCGGCTGGCTAAGGAGTGGGAGCAGAGAGGAACGGCTGTTTACAGAGTTGGAGCAGAGAGGAGGGGCTGTTGACGGAGTGGGAGCAGAGAGGAGCCGCTGTTTACAGAGTGGGAGCAGAGAGGAGCGGCTCGTTCCAGAGTGGGAGCAGAGAGCAGCGGCTGGTGGCAGAGTGGGAGCAGAGAGAAGCGGCTGGTTCCAGAGTGGGAGCAGAGAGGAGCGGCTATTTACAGAGTGGGAGCAGAGAGGAACGGCTGTTTACAGAGTTCGAGCAGGGAGGAGGGGCTGGTGACGGAGCGGGAGCAGAGAGGAGCCGCTGTTTACAGAGTGGGAGCAGATATGAGCGGCTAGTTCCAGAGTGGGAGCAGAGAGAAACGGCTGTTTACAGAGTGGGAGCAGGGAGGAGCGGCTGGCTAAGGAGTGGGAGCAGAGAGGAACGGCTGTTTACAGAGTGGGAGCAGGGAGGAGCGGCTGGCTAAGGAGTGGGAGCAGAGAGGAACGGCTGTTTACAGAGTTGGAGCAGAGAGGAGGGGCTGTTGACGGAGTGGGAGCAGAGAGGAGCCGCTGTTTGCAGAGTGGGAGCAGATAGGAGCGGCTAGTTCCAGAGTGGGAGCAGAGAGGAGCGGCTCGTTCCAGAGTGGGAGCAGAGAGGAGCGGCTGGTGGCAGAGTGGGAGCAGAGAGGAGCGGCTGTTTCCAGAGTGTGAGCCGAGAGGAGCGGCTGGTTCCAGATTGGGAGCAGAGAGGAACGGCTGTTTACAGAGTTCCAGCAGAGAGGAGGGGCTGTTGATGGAGTGGGAGCAGAGAGGAGCCGCTGATTACAGAGTGGGAGCAGATAGGAGCGGCTAGTTCCAGAGTGGGAGCAGAGAGGAGCGGCTGGTGCCAGAGTGGGAGCAGAGAGGAGCGGCTGATTACTGAGGCAGAGAATGAGGAGCGGCTGGTTATAGAGTTGCAGCAGAGAGGAGAGGCTTGTTACAGAGTGGGAGCAGAGACGAGCGGCTGCTTCCAGATTGGGAGCAGAGAGGAGCGGCTGGTTACAGAGTGGGAGCAGAGAGGAGCGGCTGGTTCCAGAGTGGGAGCAGAGAGTAGCGGCTGGTTCCAGAGTGGGAGCAGAGAGGAGCGGCTGGTTCCAGAGTGGGAGCAGAGAGGAGCGGCTGGTTCCAGAGTGGGAGCAGAGAGGAGCGGCTGGTTCCAATTGGGAGCAGAGAGTAGCGGCTGGTTACAGAGTGGGAGCAGAGAGGAGCGGCTGGTTCCAGAGTGGGAGCAGAGAGGAGCGGCTGGTTCCAGAGTGGGAGCAGAGAGGAGCGGCTGGTTCCAGAGTGGGAGCAGAGAGTAGCGGCTGGTTACAGAGTGGGAGCAGAGAGGAGCGGCTGTTTACAGAGGGGGAGCAGTGCGGAGCGGCTGGTTACATAGTGGGAGCAGAGAGGAGCGGCTGGTTACAGAGTGGGAGCAGAGAGGAGCGGCTGGTTACAGCGTGGGAGCAGAGAGGAGCGGCTGGTTACAGAGCGGGAGCAGAGAGGAGCGGCTGGTTACAGAGCGGGAGCAGAGAGCAGCGGCTGGTGACTGAGGCAGAGAATGAGGAGCGGCTGGTTATAGAGTTGCAGCAGAGAGGAGAGGCTTGTTACAGAGTGGGAGCAGAGAGAAGCGGCTGCTTCCAGATTGGGAGCAGAGAGGAGCGGCTGGTTGCAGAGTGGGAGCAGAGTGGAGCTGCTGGTTCCAGAGTTGGAGCAGAGAGGAGCGGCTGGTTCCATTTCGGAGCCGAGAGGTGCGGCGATTTACAGAGTGGGAGCAGAGAGGAACGGCTGTTTACAGAGTGGGAGCAGAGAGGAGCGGCTGGTTACGGAGTGGGAGCAGAGAGGAGCGGCTGGTTACAGAAGCTCAGAATGAGGAGCGGCTGGTTACAGATTGCAGCAGAGATGAGCTGCTGGTTACAGAGTTGGAGCAGAGAGGAGCGGCTGGTTACAGAGTGGGAGCAGAGAGGAGGGGCTGTTGACGGAGTGGGAGCAGAGAGGAGACGCTGTTTACAGAGTGGGAGCAGAGAGGAGCGGCTGGTTACAGAGTGGGAGCCGAGAGGAGCGGCTCGTTCCAGAGTGGGAGCAGAGAGGAGCGGCTGGTTATAGAGTTGCAGCAGAGAGGAGAGGCTTGCTCCAGATTGGGAGCAGAGAGGAGCGGCTGTTTCCAGAGTGGGAGCAGAGAGGAGCGGCTGGTTGCAGAGTGGGAGCAGAGAGGAGCGGCTGGTTACAGAGTGGGAGCCGAGAGGAGCGGCTCGTTCCAGAGTGGGAGCAGAGAGGAGCGGCTGGTTATAGAGTTGCAGCAGAGAGGAGAGGCTTGCTCCAGATTGGGAGCAGAGAGGAGCGGCGGTTTACAGAGCGGGAGCAGAGAGGAGCGGCTGGTTACTGAGGCAGAGAATGAGGAGCGGCTGGTTATAGAGTTGCAGCAAAGAGTAGAGGCATGTTACAGAGTGGGAGCAGAGAGGAGCGGCTGGTTACAGAGTGGGAGCAGAGTGGAGCGGCTGGTTCCAGAGTGGGAGCAGAGAGGAGCGGCTGATTCCAGAGTGGGAGCAGAGAGGAGCGGCTGGTTCCAGATTGGGAGCAGAGAGGGGCGGCTGGTTCCAGAGTGGGAGCAGAGAGGAGCGGCTGGTTACAGAGTGGGAGCAGAGAGCAGCGGCTGGTTACAGAGTGGGAGCAGAGAGGAGGGGCTGTTGACGGAGTGGGAGCAGAGAGGAGCCGCTGTTTACAGAGTGGGAGCAGAGAGGAGCGGCTGGTTACAGAGTGGGAGCAGAGAGGAGCGGCTCGTTCCAGAGTGCGAGCAGAGAGGAGCGGCTGGTTGCAGAGTGGGAGCAGAGAGGAGCGGCTGTTTCCAGAGTGGGAGAAGAGAGGAGCGGCTGGTACCAGAATGGGAGCAGAGAGAAGCGGCTGGTTCCAGAGTTGGAGCAGAGAGGAGCGGCTATTTACAGAGTGGGAGCATAGAGGAACGGCTGTTTACAGATTGGGAGCAGAGAGGAGCGGCTGGCTAAGGAGTGGGAGCAGAGAGGAACGGCTGTTTACAGAGTTGGAGCAGAGAGGAGGGGCTGTTGACGGAGTGGGTGCAGAGAGGAGCCGCTGTTTACAGAGTGGGAGCAGATAGGAGCGGCTAGTTCCAGAGTGGGAGCAGAGAGGAGCGGCTGGTTCCAGATTGGGAGTAGAGAGGAGCGGCTGGTTCCAGAGTGGGAGCAGAGAGTAGCGGCTGGTTCGAGAGTGGGAGCAGAGAGAAGCGGCTCTTTACAGAGCGGGAGCAGAGAGGAGCGGCTGGTTACTGAGGCAGAGAATGAGGAGCGGCTGGTTATAGAGTTGCAGCAGAGAGGAGAGGCTTGTTACAGAGTGGGAGCAGAGAGGAGCGGCTGCTTCCAGATTGGGAGCAGAGAGGAGCGGCTGGTTACAGAGTGGGAGCAGAGTGGAGCGGCTGGTTCCAGAGTGGGAGCAGAGAGGAGCGGCTGGTTCCAGAATGGGAGCAGAGAGGAGCGGCTGGTTACAGAAGCTCAGAATGATGAGCCGCTGGTTACAGAGTTGCAGCAGAGATGAGCTGCTGGTTACAGAGTGGGAGCAGAGAGGAGCGGCTGGTTACAGAGTGGGAGCAGAGAGGAGGGGCTGTTGACGGAGTGGGAGCAGAGAGGAGCGGCTGGTTACAGAGTGGGAGCAGAGAGGAGCGGCTCGTTCCAGAGTGGGAGCAGAGAGGAGCGGCTGGTTGCAGAGTGGGAGCAGAGAGGAGCGGCTGTTTCCAGAGTGGGAGCAGAGAGGAGCGGCTGTTTCCAGAGTGGGAGCAGAGAGGAGTGGCTGGTTCCAGAGTGGGAGCAGAGATTAGCGGCTGGTTCCAGAGTTGGAGCAGATAGGAGCGGCTATTTACAGAGTGGGAGCAGAGAGGAACGGCTGTTTACAGAGTGGGAGCAAATAGGAGCGGCTGGCTACGGAGTGTGAGCAGAGAGGAACGGCTGTTAACAGAGTTGGAGCAGAGCGGAGGGGCTGTTGACGGAGTGGGAGCAGAGAGGAGCCGCTGGTTACAGAGTGGGAGCAGATGGGAGCGGCTAGTTCCAGATTGGGAGCAGAGAGGAGCGGCTGGTTCCAGATTGGGAGCAGAGAGGAGCGGCTGGTTCCAGAGTGGGAGCAGAGAGGAGCGGCTGGTTCGAGAGTGGGAGCAGAGAGAAGCGGCGGTTTACAGAGCGGGAGCAGAGAGGAGCGGCTGGTTACTGAGGCAGAGAATGAGGAGCGGCTGGTTATAGAGTTGCAGCAAAGAGTAGAGGCATGTTACAGAGTGGGAGCAGAGAGGAGCGGCTGCTCCAGATTGGGAGCAGAGAGGAGCGGCTGGTTACAGAGTGGGAGCAGAGTGGAGCGGCTGGTTCCAGAGTGGGAGCAGAGAGGAGCGGCTGATTCCAGAGTGGGAGCAGAGAGGAGCGGCTGGTTCCAGATTGGGAGCAGAGAGGAGCGGCTGGTTCCAGAGTGGGAGCAGAGAGGAGCGGCTGGTTACAGAGTGGGAGCAGAGAGCAGCGGCTGGTTACAGAGTGGGATCAGAGAGGAGGGGCTGTTGACGGAGTGGGAGCAGAGAGGAGCCGCTGTTTACAGAGTGGGAGCAGAGAGGAGCGGCTGGTTACAGAGTGGTAGCAGAGAGGAGCGGCTCGTTCCAGAGTGCGAGCAGAGAGGAGCGGCTGGTTGCAGAGTGGGAGCAGAGAGGAGCGGCTGTTTCCAGAGTGGGAGAAGAGAGGAGCGGCTGGTACCAGAATGGGAGCAGAGAGAAGCGGCTGGTTCCAGAGTTGGAGCAGAGAGGAGCGGCTATTTACAGAGTGGGAGCAGAGAGGAACGGCTGTTTACAGATTGGGAGCAGAGAGGAGCGGCTGGCTAAGGAGTGGGAGCAGAGAGGAACGGCTGTTTACAGAGTTGGAGCAGAGAGGAGGGGCTGTTGACGGAGTGGGTGCAGAGAGGAGCCGCTGTTTACAGAGTGGGAGCAGATAGGAGCGGCTAGTTCCAGAGTGGGAGCAGAGAGGAGCGGCTGGTTCCAGATTGGGAGTAGAGAGGAGCGGCTGGTTCCAGAGTGGGAGCAGAGAGTAGCGGCTGGTTCGAGAGTGGGAGCAGAGAGAAGCGGCTCTTTACAGAGCGGGAGCAGAGAGGAGCGGCTGGTTACTGAGGCAGAGAATGAGGAGCGGCTGGTTATAGAGCTGCAGCAGAGATGAGAGGCTTGTTACAGAGTGGGAGCAGAGAGGAGCGGCTGGTTACAGAGTGGGAGCAGAGAGGAGCGGCTGGTTACAGAGTGGGAGCAGAGAGGAGGGGCTGTTGACGGAGTGGGAGCAGAGAGGAGCGGCTGGTTACAGAGTGGGAGCAGAGAGGAGCGGCTCGTTCCAGAGTGGGAGCAGAGAGGAGCGGCTGGTTGCAGAGTGGGAGCAGAGAGGAGCGGCTGTTTCCAGAGTGGGAGCAGAGAGGAGTGGCTGTTTCCAGAGTGGGAGAAGAGAGAAGCGGCTGGTTCCAGAGTGGGCGCAGAGAGGAGCGGCTATTTACAGAGTGGGAGCAGAGAGGGACGGCTGTTTACAGAGTGGGAGCAGAGAGGAGCGGCTTGCTACGGAGTGGGAGCAGAGAGGAACGGCTGTTTACAGAGTTGGAGCAGAGCGGAGGGGCTGTTGACGGAGTGGGAGCAGAGAGGAGCCGCTGTTTACAGAGTGGGAGCAGATAGGAGGGGCTAGTTCCAGATTGGGAGCAGAGAGGAGCGGCTGGTTCCAGATTGGGAGCAGAGAGGAGCGGCTGGTTCCAGAGTGGGAGCAGAGAGGAGCGGCTGGTTCGAGAGTGGGAGCAGAGAGAAGCGGCTGTTTACAGAGCGGGAGCAGAGAGGAGCGGTTGGTTACTGAGGCAGAGAATGAGGAGCGGCTGGTTATAGAGCTGCAGCAGAGATGAGAGGCTTGTTACAGAGTGGGAGCAGAGAGGAGCGGTTGCTTCCAGATTGGGAGCAGAGAGGAGCGGCTGGTTACAGAGTGGGAGCAGAGTGGAGCGGCTGGTTCCAGAGTGGGAGCAGAGAGGAGCGGCTGGTTCCAGAGTGGGAGCAGAGAGGAGCGGCTGGTTACAGAGTGGGAGCAGAGAGGAGAGGCTGGTTACAGACTGGGAGCAGAGAGGAGCGGCTGTGTAGAGAGTGTGAGAAGAGAGGAGCGGCTGGTTACAGCGTGGGAGCAGAGAGGAGCGGCTGGTTACAGAGTGGGAGCAGAGAGGAGGGGCTGTTGACGGAGTGGGAGCAGAGAGGAGCCGCTGTTTACAGAGTGGGAGCATAGAGGAGCGGCTGGTTACAGAGTGGGAGCAGAGAGGAGCGGCTCGATCCAGAGTGGGAGCAGAGAGGAGCGGCTGGTTGCAGAGTGGGAGCAGAGAGGAGCGGCTGTTTCCAGAGTGGGAGCAGAGAGGAGCGGCTGGTTCCAGAGTGGGAGCAGAGAGAAGCGGCTGGTTCCAGAGTGGGAGCAGAGAGGAGCGGCTATTTGCAGAGTGGGAGCAGAGAGGAACGGCTGTTTACAGAGTGGGAGCAGAGAGGAGCGGCTTGCTACGGAGTGGGAGCAGAGAGGAACGGCTGTTTACAGAGTTGGAGCAGAGCGGAGGGGCTGTTGACGGAGTGGGAGCAGAGAGGAGCCGCTGTTACAGAGTGGGAGCAGATAGGAGGGGCTAGTTCCAGATTGGGAGCAGAGAGGAGCGGCTGGTTCCAGATTGGGAGCAGAGAGGAGCGGCTGGTTCCAGAGTGGGAGCAGAGAGGAGCGGCTGGTTCGAGAGTGGGAGCAGAGAGAAGCGGCTGTTTACAGAGCGGGAGCAGAGAGGAGCGGTTGGTTACTGAGGCAGAGAATGAGGAGCGGCTGGTTATAGAGCTGCAGCAGAGATGAGAGGCTTGTTACAGAGTGGGAGCAGAGAGGAGCGGCTGCTTCCAGATTGGGAGCAGAGAGGAGCGGCTGGTTACAGAGTGGGAGCAGAGTGGAGCGGCTGGTTCCAGAGTGGGAGCAGAGAGGAGCGGCTGGTTCCAGAGTGGGAGCAGAGAGGAGCGGCTGGTTCCAGAGTGGGAGCAGAGAGGAGAGGCTGGTTACAGAGTGGGAGCAGAGAGGAGCGGCTGTTTACAGAGTGTGAGAAGAGAGGAGCGGCTGGTTACAGCGTGGGAGCAGAGAGGAGCGGCTGGTTACAGAGTGGGAGCAGAGAGGAGGGGCTGTTGACGGAGTGGGAGCAGAGAGGAGCCGCTGTTTACAGAGTGGGAGCAGAGAGGAGCGGCTGGTTACAGAGTGGGAGCAGAGAGGAGCGGCTCGATCCAGAGTGGGAGCAGAGAGGAGCGGCTGGTTGCAGAGTGGGAGCAGAGAGGAGCGGCTGTTTCCAGAGTGGGAGCAGAGAGGGCCGGCTGGTTCCAGAGTGGGAGCAGAGAGAAGCGGCTGGTTCCAGAGTGGGAGCAGAGAGGAGCGGCTATTTACAGAGTGGGAGCAGAGAGGAACGGCTGTTTACAGAGTGGGAGCAGAGAGGAGCGGCTGGCTAAGGAGTGGGAGCAGAGAGGAACGGCTGTTAACAGAGTTGGAGCAGAGAGGAGGGGCTGATGACGGAGTGGGAGCAGAGAGGAGCGGCTCGATCCAGAATGGGAGCAGATAGGAGCGGCTGGTTGCAGAGTGGGAGCAGAGAGGAGCGGCTGTTAACAGAGTGGTAGCAGAGAGGAGCGGCTGGTTACAGAGTGGGAGCAGAGAGGAGCGGCTGTTAACAGAGTGGTAGCAGAGAGTAGCGGCTGGTTACAGAGTGGGAGCAGAGAGGAGGGGCTGTTTACAGAGTGGGAGCAGAGAGGAGGGGCTGTTTACAGAGTGGGAGCAGAGAGGAGCGGCTGGCTAAGGAGTGGGAGCAGAGAGGAACGGCTGTTAACAGAGTTGGAGCAGAGAGGAGGGGCTGATGACGGAGTGGGTGCAGAGAGGAGCGGCTCGATCCAGAATGGGAGCAGAGAGGAGCGGCTGGTTGCAGAGTGGGAGCAGAGAGGAGCGGCTAGGTCCAGAGTGGGAGCAAAGAGGTGCGGCTCGTTCCAGATTGGGAGCAGAGAGGAGCGGCTGGTTGCAGAGTGGGAGCAGAGAGGAGCGGCTGTTTCCAGAGTGGGAGCAGAGAGGAGCGGCTGGTTCCAGAGTGGGAGCAGAGAGGAACGGCTGTTTAGAGAGTTCGAGCAGAGAGGAGGGGCTGTTGATGGAGTGGGAGCAGAGAGGAGCCGCTGTTTACAGAGTGGGAGCAGATAGGAGCGGCTAATTTCAGAGTGGGAGCAGAGAGGAGCGGCTGGTTCCTGATTGGGAGCAGAGAGGAGCGGCTGGTTACAGAGTGGGAGCAGAGAGGAGCGGCTGTTTACAGAGTGGGAGCAGAGAGGAGCAGCTGGTTACAGAGTGGGAGCAGAGACGAGCGGCTGGTTACAGAGTGGGAGCAGAGAGGAGGGGCTGTTGACGGAGTGGGAGCAGAGAGGAGCCGCTGTTTACAGAGTGGGAGCAGAGAGGTGCGGCTGGTTACAGAGTGGGAGCAGAGAGGAGCGGCTCGTTCCAGAGTGGGAGCAGAGAGGAGCGGCTGGTTGCAGAGTGGGAGCAGAGAGGAGCGGCTGTTTCCAGAGTGGGTGCAGAGAGGAGCGGCTGGTTCCAGAGTGGGAGCAGAGAGAAGCGGCTGGTTCCAGAGTGGGAGCAGAGAGAAGCGGCTATTTACAGAGTGGGAGCAGAGAGGAGGGGCTGTTGACGGAGCGGGAGCAGAGAGGAGCGGCTGTTTACAGAGTGGGAGCTGAGAGGAGCGGCTGTTTACGGAGTTGGAGCAGAGAGGAGCAGCTGTTTATTGAGTGGGAGCAGAGAGGAGCGGCAGGTTGCAGAGTGGCATCAGAGATGAGCGCTTGGTTACAGAGGCAGGGAATGAGGAGAGGCTGGTTACAGAGTTGTAGCAGAGATGAGTGGCTGGTTACAGAGTGGGAGCAGAGAGGAGGGGCTGTTGACGGAGTGGGAGCAGAGAGGAGCGGCTGGTTACAGAGTGGGAGCAGAGAGGAGGGTTGTTGACGGAGTGGGAGCAGAGAGGAGCGGCTGTTTACAGAGTGGAAGCAGAGAGGAGCGGCTGGTTACAGAGTGGGAGCAGAGAGGAGGGGCTGTTGACGGAGTGGGAGTAGAGAGGAGCGGCTGGTTACAGAGTGGGAGCAGAGAGGAGCGGCTGCTTACGGAGTTGGATCAGAGAGGAGCGGCTATTTATAGGGTGGGAGCAGGGAGGATAGGCTGTTGACGGAGTGGGAGCAGAGAGGAGCGGCTGTTTAGAGTGGGAGCAGAGAGGAGCGGCTGTTTAGGTAGTTGGAGCAGAGAGGAGGGGCTGTTGACGGAGTGGGAGCAGTGCGGAGCGGCTAGTTCCAGAGTGGGAGCAGAGAGGAACGGCTGTTTACAGAGTGGGAGCAGAGAGGAGCGGCTGGCTACGGAGTGGGAGCAGAGAGGAACGGCTGTTTACAGAGATCGAGCAGAGAGGAGGGTCTGTTGACGGAGTGGGAGCAGAGAGGAGCCGCTGTTTACAGAGTGGGAGCAGATAGGAGCGGCGAGTTCCAGAGTGGTAGCAGAGAGGAGCGGCTCGTTCCAGAGTGGGAGCAGAGAGGAGAGGCTGGTGGCAGAGTGGGAGCAGAGAGGAGCGGCTGTTTCCAGAGTGGGAGCAGAGAGGAGCGGCTGGTTCCAGAGTGGGAGCAGAGAGAAGCGGCTGTTTACAGAGCGGGAGCAGAGAGGAGCGGCTGGTTACTGAGGCAGAGAATGAGGAGCGGCTGGTTATAGAGTTGCAGCAGAGAGGAGAGGCTTGTTACAGAGTGGGAGCAGAGAGGAGCGGCTGGTTACAGATTGGGAGCAGAGAGGAGCGGCTGGTTACAGAGTGGGAGCAGAGTGGAGCGGCTGGTTCCAGAGTGGGAGCAGAGAGGAGCGGCTGGTTCCAGAGTGGGAGCAGAGAGGAGCGGTTGTTTCCAGAGTGGGAGCAGAGAGGAGCGGCTGGTTCCAGAGTGGGAGCAGAGAGAAGCGGCTGTTTACAGAGCGGGAGCAGAGAGGAACGGCTGATTACTGAGGCAGAGAATGAGGAGCGGCTGGTTATAGAGTTGCAGCAGAGAGGAGAGGCTTGTTACAGAGTGGGAACAGAGAGGAGCGGCTGCTTCCAGATTGGGAGCAGAGAAGAGCGGCTGGTTACAGAGTGGGAGCAAAGTGGAGCGGCTGGTTCCAGAGTGGGAGCATAGAGGAGCGGCTGGTTCCAGAGTGGGAGCAGAGAGGAGCGGCTGGTTCCAGAGTGGGAGCAGAGAGGAGCGGCTGGTTCCAGAGTGGGAGCAGAGAGTACCGGCTGGTTACAGAGTGGGAGCAGAGAGGAGCGGCTGTTTACAGAGTGGGAGCAGAGAGTAGCGGCTGGTTACAGAGTGGGAGCAGAGAGGAGGGGCTGTTTACAGAGTGGGAGCAGAGAGGAGCGGCTGGTTACATAGTGGGAGCAGAGAGGAGCGGCTGGTTACAGAGTGGGAGCAGAGAGGAGGGGCGGTTGACGGAGTGGGAGCAGAGAGGAGCCGCTGTTGACAGAGTGGGAGCAGAGAGAAGCGGCTGTTTGCAGAGCGGGAGCAGAGAGGAGCGGCTGGTTACTGAGGCAGAGAATGAGGAGCGGCTGGTTATAGAGTTGCAGCAGAGAGGAGAGGCTTGTTACAGAGTGGGACCAGAGAGGAGCGGCTGCTTCCAGATTGGGAGCAGAGAGGAGCGGCTGGTTACAGAGTGGGAGCAGAGTGGAGCGGCTGGTTCCAGAGTGGGAGCAGAGAGGAGCGGCTGTTTCCAGAGCGGGAGCCGAGAGGTGCGGCGATTTACAGAGTGGGAGCAGAGAGGAACGGCTGTTTACAGAGTGGGAGCAGAGAGGAGCGGCTGGTTACGGAGAGGGAGCAGAGAGGAGCGGCTGGTTACAGAAGCTCAGAATGAGGAGCGGCTGGTTACAGAGTTGCAGCAGAGATGAGCTGCTGGTTACAGAGTGGGAGCAGAGAGGAACGGCAGGTTACAGAGTGGGAGCAGAGAGGAGGGGCTGTTGACGGAGTGGGAGCAGAGAGGAGCCGCTGCTTACAGAGTGGGAGCAGAGAGGAGCGGCTGGTTGCAGAGTGGGAGCAGAGAGGAGCGGCTGTTTCCAGAGTGGGAGCAGAGAGGAGTGGCTGGTTCCCGAGTGGGAGCAGAGATTAGCGGCTGGTTCCAGAGTTGGAGCAGATAGGAGCGGCTATTTACAGAGTGGGAGCAGAGAGGAACGGCTGTTTACAGAGTGGGAGCAAAGAGGAGCGGCTGGCTACGGAGTGTGAGCAGAGAGGAACGGCTGTTAACAGAGTTGGAGCAGAGCGGAGGGGCTGTTGACGGAGTGGGAGCAGAGAGGAGCCGCTGGTTACAGAGTGGGAGCAGATAGGAGCGGCTAGTTCCAGATTGGGAGCAGAGAGGAGCGGCTGGTTCCAGATTGGGAGCAGAGAGGAGCGGCTGGTTCCAGAGTGGGAGCAGAGAGGAGCGGCTGGTTCGAGAGTGGGAGCAGAGAGAAGCGGCGGTTTACAGAGCGGGAGCAGAGAGGAGCGGCTGGTTACTGAGGCAGAGAATGAGGAGCGGCTGGTTATAGAGTTGCAGCAAAGAGTAGAGGCATGTTACAGAGTGGGAGCAGAGAGGAGCGGCTGCTTCCAGATTGGGAGCAGAGAGGAGCGGCTGGTTACAGAGTGGGAGCAGAGTGGAGCGGCTGGTTCCAGAGTGGGAGCAGAGAGGAGCGGCTGATTCCAGAGTGGGAGCAGAGAGGAGCGGCTGGTTCCAGATTGGGAGCAGAGAGGAGCGGCTGGTTCCAGAGTGGGAGCAGAGAGGAGCGGCTGGTTACAGAGTGGGAGCAGAGAGCAGCGGCTGGTTACAGAGTGGGAGCAGAGAGGAGGGGCTGTTGACGGAGTGGGAGCAGAGAGGAGCCGCTGTTTACAGAGTGGGAGCAGAGAGGAGCGGCTGGTTACAGAGTGGGAGCAGAGAGGAGCGGCTCGTTCCAGAGTGCGAGCAGAGAGGAGCGGCTGGTTGCAGAGTGGGAGCAGAGAGGAGCGGCTGTTTCCAGAGTGGGAGAAGAGAGGAGCGGCTGGTACCAGAATGGGAGCAGAGAGAAGCGGCTGGTTCCAGAGTTGGAGCAGAGAGGAGCGGCTATTTACAGAGTGGGAGCATAGAGGAACGGCTGTTTACAGATTGGGAGCAGAGAGGAGCGGCTGGCTAAGGAGTGGGAGCAGAGAGGAACGGCTGTTTACAGAGTTGGAGCAGAGAGGAGGGGCTGTTGACGGAGTGGATGCAGAGAGGAGCCGCTGTTTACAGAGTGGGAGCAGATAGGAGCGGCTAGTTCCAGAGTGGGAGCAGAGAGGAGCGGCTGGTTCCAGATTGGGAGTAGAGAGGAGCGGCTGGTTCCAGAGTGGGAGCAGAGAGTAGCGGCTGGTTCGAGAGTGGGAGCAGAGAGAAGCGGCTCTTTACAGAGCGGGAGCAGAGAGGAGCGGCTGGTTACTGAGGCAGAGAATGAGGAGCGGCTGGTTATAGAGTTGCAGCAGAGAGGAGAGGCTTGTTACAGAGTGGGAGCAGAGAGGAGCGGCTGCTTCCAGATTGGGAGCAGAGAGGAGCGGCTGGTTACAGAGTGGGAGCAGAGTGGAGCGGCTGGTTCCAGAGTGGGAGCAGAGAGGAGCGGCTGGTTCCAGAATGGGAGCAGAGAGGAGCGGCTGGTTACAGAAGCTCAGAATGATGAGCCGCTGGTTACAGAGTTGCAGCAGAGATGAGCTGCTGGTTACAGAGTGGGAGCAGAGAGGAGCGGCTGGTTACAGAGTGGGAGCAGAGAGGAGGGGCTGTTGACGGAGTGGGAGCAGAGAGGAGCGGCTGGTTACAGAGTGGGAGCAGAGAGGAGCGGCTCGTTCCAGAGTGGGAGCAGAGAGGAGCGGCTGGTTGCAGAGTGGGAGCAGAGAGGAGCGGCTGTTTCCAGAGTGGGAGCAGAGAGGAGCGGCTGTTTCCAGAGTGGGAGCAGAGAGGAGTGGCTGGTTCCCGAGTGGGAGCAGAGATTAGCGGCTGGTTCCAGAGTTGGAGCAGATAGGAGCGGCTATTTACAGAGTGGGAGCAGAGAGGAACGGCTGTTTACAGAGTGGGAGCAAAGAGGAGCGGCTGGCTACGGAGTGTGAGCAGAGAGGAACGGCTGTTAACAGAGTTGGAGCAGAGCGGAGGGGCTGTTGACGGAGTGGGAGCAGAGAGGAGCCGCTGGTTACAGAGTGGGAGCAGATGGGAGCGGCTAGTTCCAGATTGGGAGCAGAGAGGAGCGGCTGGTTCCAGATTGGGAGCAGAGAGGAGCGGCTGGTTCCAGAGTGGGAGCAGAGAGGAGCGGCTGGTTCGAGAGTGGGAGCAGAGAGAAGCGGCGGCTTACAGAGCGGGAGCAGAGAGGAGCGGCTGGTTACTGAGGCAGAGAATGAGGAGCGGCTGGTTATAGAGTTGCAGCAAAGAGTAGAGGCATGTTACAGAGTGGGAGCAGAGAGGAGCGGCTGCTTCCAGATTGGGAGCAGAGAGGAGCGGCTGGTTACAGAGTGGGAGCAGAGTGGAGCGGCTGGTTCCAGAGTGGGAGCAGAGAGGAGCGGCTGATTCCAGAGTGGGAGCAGAGAGGAGCGGCTGGTTCCAGATTGGGAGCAGAGAGGAGCGGCTGGTTCCAGAGTGGGAGCAGAGAGGAGCGGCTGGTTACAGAGTGGGAGCAGAGAGCAGCGGCTGGTTACAGAGTGGGAGCAGAGAGGAGGGGCTGTTGACGGAGTGGGAGCAGAGAGGAGCCGCTGTTTACAGAGTGGGAGCAGAGAGGAGCGGCTGGTTACAGAGTGGTAGCAGAGAGGAGCGGCTCGTTCCAGAGTGCGAGCAGAGAGGAGCGGCTGGTTGCAGAGTGGGAGCAGAGAGGAGCGGCTGTTTCCAGAGTGGGAGAAGAGAGGAGCGGCTGGTACCAGAATGGGAGCAGAGAGAAGCGGCTGGTTCCAGAGTTGGAGCAGAGAGGAGCGGCTATTTACAGAGTGGGAGCAGAGAGGAACGGCTGTTTACAGATTGGGAGCAGAGAGGAGCGGCTGGCTAAGGAGTGGGAGCAGAGAGGAACGGCTGTTTACAGAGTTGGAGCAGAGAGGAGGGGCTGTTGACGGAGTGGGTGCAGAGAGGAGCCGCTGTTTACAGAGTGGGAGCAGATAGGAGCGGCTAGTTCCAGAGTGGGAGCAGAGAGGAGCGGCTGGTTCCAGATTGGGAGTAGAGAGGAGCGGCTGGTTCCAGAGTGGGAGCAGAGAGTAGCGGCTGGTTCGAGAGTGGGAGCAGAGAGAAGCGGCTCTTTACAGAGCGGGAGCAGAGAGGAGCGGCTGGTTACTGAGGCAGAGAATGAGGAGCGGCTGGTTATAGAGCTGCAGCAGAGAGGAGAGGCTTGTTACAGAGTGGGAGCAGAGAGGAGCGGCTGGTTACAGAGTGGGAGCAGAGAGGAGCGGCTGGTTACAGAGTGGGAGCAGAGAGGAGGGGCTGTTGACGGAGTGGGAGCAGAGAGGAGCGGCTGGTTACAGAGTGGGAGCAGAGAGGAGCGGCTCGTTCCAGAGTGGGAGCAGAGAGGAGCGGCTGGTTGCAGAGTGGGAGCAGAGAGGAGCGGCTGTTTCCAGAGTGGGAGCAGAGAGGAGTGGCTGTTTCCAGATTGGGAGAAGAGAGAAGCGGCTGGTTCCAGAGTGGGCGCAGAGAGGAGCGGCTATTTACAGAGTGGGAGCAGAGAGGGACGGCTGTTTACAGAGTGGGAGCAGAGAGGAGCGGCTTGCTACGGAGTGGGAGCAGAGAGGAACGGCTGTTTACAGAGTTGGAGCAGAGCGGAGGGGCTGTTGACGG
The DNA here is from genome assembly GCF_044704955.1 of Pristiophorus japonicus. Lineage (NCBI taxonomy): Eukaryota > Metazoa > Chordata > Chondrichthyes > Pristiophoridae > Pristiophorus > Pristiophorus japonicus. The sequence continues at coordinate 2,009,227 of NW_027250723.1, read as the reverse complement.
AGTGGGAGCAGAGAGGAGCCGCTGTTTACAGAGTGGGAGCAGATAGGAGGGGCTAGTTCCAGATTGGGAGCAGAGAGGAGCGGCTGGTTCCAGATTGGGAGCAGAGAGGAGCGGCTGGTTCCAGAGTGGGAGCAGAGAGGAGCGGCTGGTTCGAGAGTGGGAGCAGAGAGAAGCGGCTGTTTACAGAGCGGGAGCAGAGAGGAGCGGTTGGTTACTGAGGCAGAGAATGAGGAGCGGCTGGTTATAGAGCTGCAGCAGAGATGAGAGGCTTGTTACAGAGTGGGAGCAGAGAGGAGCGGTTGCTTCCAGATTGGGAGCAGAGATGAGCGGCTGGTTACAGAGTGGGAGCAGAGTGGAGCGGCTGGTTCCAGAGTGGGAGCAGAGAGGAGCGGCTGGTTCCAGAGCGGGAGCCGAGAGGTGCGGCGATTTACAGAGTGGGAGCAGAGAGGAACGGCTGTTTACAGAGTGGGAGCAGAGAGGAGCGGCTGGTTACGGAGAGGGAGCAGAGAGGAGCGGCTGGTTACAGAAGCTCAGAATGAGGAGCGGCTGGTTACAGAGTTGCAGCAGAGATGAGCTGCTGGTTACAGAGTGGGAGCAGAGAGGAACGGCAGGTTACAGAGTGGGAGCAGAGAGGAGGGGCTGTTGACGGAGTGGGAGCAGAGAGGAGCCGCTGCTTACAGAGTGGGAGCAGAGAGGAGCGGCTGGTTGCAGAGTGGGAGCAGAGAGGAGCGGCTGTTTCCAGAGTGGGAGCAGAGAGGAGTGGCTGGTTCCCGAGTGGGAGCAGAGATTAGCGGCTGGTTCCAGAGTTGGAGCAGATAGGAGCGGCTATTTACAGAGTGGGAGCAGAGAGGAACGGCTGTTTACAGAGTGGGAGCAAAGAGGAGCGGCTGGCTACGGAGTGTGAGCAGAGAGGAACGGCTGTTAACAGAGTTGGAGCAGAGCGGAGGGGCTGTTGACGGAGTGGGAGCAGAGAGGAGCCGCTGGTTACAGAGTGGGAGCAGATAGGAGCGGCTAGTTCCAGATTGGGAGCAGAGAGGAGCGGCTGGTTCCAGATTGGGAGCAGAGAGGAGCGGCTGGTTCCAGAGTGGGAGCAGAGAGGAGCGGCTGGTTCGAGAGTGGGAGCAGAGAGAAGCGGCGGTTTACAGAGCGGGAGCAGAGAGGAGCGGCTGGTTACTGAGGCAGAGAATGAGGAGCGGCTGGTTATAGAGTTGCAGCAAAGAGTAGAGGCATGTTACAGAGTGGGAGCAGAGAGGAGCGGCTGCTTCCAGATTGGGAGCAGAGAGGAGCGGCTGGTTACAGAGTGGGAGCAGAGTGGAGCGGCTGGTTCCAGAGTGGGAGCAGAGAGGAGCGGCTGATTCCAGAGTGGGAGCAGAGAGGAGCGGCTGGTTCCAGATTGGGAGCAGAGAGGAGCGGCTGGTTCCAGAGTGGGAGCAGAGAGGAGCGGCTGGTTACAGAGTGGGAGCAGAGAGCAGCGGCTGGTTACAGAGTGGGAGCAGAGAGGAGGGGCTGTTGACGGAGTGGGAGCAGAGAGGAGCCGCTGTTTACAGAGTGGGAGCAGAGAGGAGCGGCTGGTTACAGAGTGGGAGCAGAGAGGAGCGGCTCGTTCCAGAGTGCGAGCAGAGAGGAGCGGCTGGTTGCAGAGTGGGAGCAGAGAGGAGCGGCTGTTTCCAGAGTGGGAGAAGAGAGGAGCGGCTGGTACCAGAATGGGAGCAGAGAGAAGCGGCTGGTTCCAGAGTTGGAGCAGAGAGGAGCGGCTATTTACAGAGTGGGAGCATAGAGGAACGGCTGTTTACAGATTGGGAGCAGAGAGGAGCGGCTGGCTAAGGAGTGGGAGCAGAGAGGAACGGCTGTTTACAGAGTTGGAGCAGAGAGGAGGGGCTGTTGACGGAGTGGATGCAGAGAGGAGCCGCTGTTTACAGAGTGGGAGCAGATAGGAGCGGCTAGTTCCAGAGTGGGAGCAGAGAGGAGCGGCTGGTTCCAGATTGGGAGTAGAGAGGAGCGGCTGGTTCCAGAGTGGGAGCAGAGAGTAGCGGCTGGTTCGAGAGTGGGAGCAGAGAGAAGCGGCTCTTTACAGAGCGGGAGCAGAGAGGAGCGGCTGGTTACTGAGGCAGAGAATGAGGAGCGGCTGGTTATAGAGTTGCAGCAGAGAGGAGAGGCTTGTTACAGAGTGGGAGCAGAGAGGAGCGGCTGCTTCCAGATTGGGAGCAGAGAGGAGCGGCTGGTTACAGAGTGGGAGCAGAGTGGAGCGGCTGGTTCCAGAGTGGGAGCAGAGAGGAGCGGCTGGTTCCAGAATGGGAGCAGAGAGGAGCGGCTGGTTACAGAAGCTCAGAATGATGAGCCGCTGGTTACAGAGTTGCAGCAGAGATGAGCTGCTGGTTACAGAGTGGGAGCAGAGAGGAGCGGCTGGTTACAGAGTGGGAGCAGAGAGGAGGGGCTGTTGACGGAGTGGGAGCAGAGAGGAGCGGCTGGTTACAGAGTGGGAGCAGAGAGGAGCGGCTCGTTCCAGAGTGGGAGCAGAGAGGAGCGGCTGGTTGCAGAGTGGGAGCAGAGAGGAGCGGCTGTTTCCAGAGTGGGAGCAGAGAGGAGCGGCTGTTTCCAGAGTGGGAGCAGAGAGGAGTGGCTGGTTCCCGAGTGGGAGCAGAGATTAGCGGCTGGTTCCAGAGTTGGAGCAGATAGGAGCGGCTATTTACAGAGTGGGAGCAGAGAGGAACGGCTGTTTACAGAGTGGGAGCAAAGAGGAGCGGCTGGCTACGGAGTGTGAGCAGAGAGGAACGGCTGTTAACAGAGTTGGAGCAGAGCGGAGGGGCTGTTGACGGAGTGGGAGCAGAGAGGAGCCGCTGGTTACAGAGTGGGAGCAGATGGGAGCGGCTAGTTCCAGATTGGGAGCAGAGAGGAGCGGCTGGTTCCAGATTGGGAGCAGAGAGGAGCGGCTGGTTCCAGAGTGGGAGCAGAGAGGAGCGGCTGGTTCGAGAGTGGGAGCAGAGAGAAGCGGCGGCTTACAGAGCGGGAGCAGAGAGGAGCGGCTGGTTACTGAGGCAGAGAATGAGGAGCGGCTGGTTATAGAGTTGCAGCAAAGAGTAGAGGCATGTTACAGAGTGGGAGCAGAGAGGAGCGGCTGCTTCCAGATTGGGAGCAGAGAGGAGCGGCTGGTTACAGAGTGGGAGCAGAGTGGAGCGGCTGGTTCCAGAGTGGGAGCAGAGAGGAGCGGCTGATTCCAGAGTGGGAGCAGAGAGGAGCGGCTGGTTCCAGATTGGGAGCAGAGAGGAGCGGCTGGTTCCAGAGTGGGAGCAGAGAGGAGCGGCTGGTTACAGAGTGGGAGCAGAGAGCAGCGGCTGGTTACAGAGTGGGAGCAGAGAGGAGGGGCTGTTGACGGAGTGGGAGCAGAGAGGAGCCGCTGTTTACAGAGTGGGAGCAGAGAGGAGCGGCTGGTTACAGAGTGGTAGCAGAGAGGAGCGGCTCGTTCCAGAGTGCGAGCAGAGAGGAGCGGCTGGTTGCAGAGTGGGAGCAGAGAGGAGCGGCTGTTTCCAGAGTGGGAGAAGAGAGGAGCGGCTGGTACCAGAATGGGAGCAGAGAGAAGCGGCTGGTTCCAGAGTTGGAGCAGAGAGGAGCGGCTATTTACAGAGTGGGAGCAGAGAGGAACGGCTGTTTACAGATTGGGAGCAGAGAGGAGCGGCTGGCTAAGGAGTGGGAGCAGAGAGGAACGGCTGTTTACAGAGTTGGAGCAGAGAGGAGGGGCTGTTGACGGAGTGGGTGCAGAGAGGAGCCGCTGTTTACAGAGTGGGAGCAGATAGGAGCGGCTAGTTCCAGAGTGGGAGCAGAGAGGAGCGGCTGGTTCCAGATTGGGAGTAGAGAGGAGCGGCTGGTTCCAGAGTGGGAGCAGAGAGTAGCGGCTGGTTCGAGAGTGGGAGCAGAGAGAAGCGGCTCTTTACAGAGCGGGAGCAGAGAGGAGCGGCTGGTTACTGAGGCAGAGAATGAGGAGCGGCTGGTTATAGAGCTGCAGCAGAGAGGAGAGGCTTGTTACAGAGTGGGAGCAGAGAGGAGCGGCTGGTTACAGAGTGGGAGCAGAGAGGAGCGGCTGGTTACAGAGTGGGAGCAGAGAGGAGGGGCTGTTGACGGAGTGGGAGCAGAGAGGAGCGGCTGGTTACAGAGTGGGAGCAGAGAGGAGCGGCTCGTTCCAGAGTGGGAGCAGAGAGGAGCGGCTGGTTGCAGAGTGGGAGCAGAGAGGAGCGGCTGTTTCCAGAGTGGGAGCAGAGAGGAGTGGCTGTTTCCAGATTGGGAGAAGAGAGAAGCGGCTGGTTCCAGAGTGGGCGCAGAGAGGAGCGGCTATTTACAGAGTGGGAGCAGAGAGGGACGGCTGTTTACAGAGTGGGAGCAGAGAGGAGCGGCTTGCTACGGAGTGGGAGCAGAGAGGAACGGCTGTTTACAGAGTTGGAGCAGAGCGGAGGGGCTGTTGACGGAGTGGGAGCAGAGAGGAGCCGCTGTTTACAGAGTGGGAGCAGATAGGAGGGGCTAGTTCCAGATTGGGAGCAGAGAGGAGCGGCTGGTTCCAGATTGGGAGCAGAGAGGAGCGGCTGGTTCCAGAGTGGGAGCAGAGAGGAGCGGCTGGTTCGAGAGTGGGAGCAGAGAGAAGCGGCTGTTTACAGAGCGGGAGCAGAGAGGAGCGGTTGGTTACTGAGGCAGAGAATGAGGAGCGGCTGGTTATAGAGCTGCAGCAGAGATGAGAGGCTTGTTACAGAGTGGGAGCAGAGAGGAGCGGTTGCTTCCAGATTGGGAGCAGAGATGAGCGGCTGGTTACAGAGTGGGAGCAGAGTGGAGCGGCTGGTTCCAGAGTGGGAGCAGAGAGGAGCGGCTGGTTCCAGAGTGGGAGCAGAGAGGAGCGGCTGGTTACAGAGTGGGAGCAGAGAGGAGAGGCTGGTTACAGACTGGGAGCAGAGAGGAGCGGCTGTGTAGAGAGTGTGAGAAGAGAGGAGAGGCTGGTTACAGCGTGGGAGCAGAGAGGAGCGGCTGGTTACAGAGTGGGAGCAGAGAGGAGGGGCTGTTGACGGAGTGGGAGCAGAGAGGAGCCGCTGTTTACAGAGTGGGAGCATAGAGGAGCGGCTGGTTACAGAGTGGGAGCAGAGAGGAGCGGCTCGATCCAGAGTGGGAGCAGAGAGGAGCGGCTGGTTGCAGAGTGGGAGCAGAGAGGAGCGGCTGTTTCCAGAGTGGGAGCAGAGAGGAGCGGCTGGTTCCAGAGTGGGAGCAGAGAGAAGCGGCTGGTTCCAGAGTGGGAGCAGAGAGGAGCGGCTATTTACAGAGTGGGAGCAGAGAGGAACGGCTGTTTACAGAGTGGGAGCAGAGAGGAGCGGCTTGCTACGGAGTGGGAGCAGAGAGGAACGGCTGTTTACAGAGTTGGAGCAGAGCGGAGGGGCTGTTGACGGAGTGGGAGCAGAGAGGAGCCGCTGTTACAGAGTGGGAGCAGATAGGAGGGGCTAGTTCCAGATTGGGAGCAGAGAGGAGCGGCTGGTTCCAGATTGGGAGCAGAGAGGAGCGGCTGGTTCCAGAGTGGGAGCAGAGAGGAGCGGCTGGTTCGAGAGTGGGAGCAGAGAGAAGCGGCTGTTTACAGAGCGGGAGCAGAGAGGAGCGGTTGGTTACTGAGGCAGAGAATGAGGAGCGGCTGGTTATAGAGCTGCAGCAGAGATGAGAGGCTTGTTACAGAGTGGGAGCAGAGAGGAGCGGCTGCTTCCAGATTGGGAGCAGAGAGGAGCGGCTGGTTACAGAGTGGGAGCAGAGTGGAGCGGCTGGTTCCAGAGTGGGAGCAGAGAGGAGCGGCTGGTTCCAGAGTGGGAGCAGAGAGGAGCGGCTGGTTCCAGAGTGGGAGCAGAGAGGAGAGGCTGGTTACAGAGTGGGAGCAGAGAGGAGCGGCTGTTTACAGAGTGTGAGAAGAGAGGAGCGGCTGGTTACAGCGTGGGAGCAGAGAGGAGCGGCTGGTTACAGAGTGGGAGCAGAGAGGAGGGGCTGTTGACGGAGTGGGAGCAGAGAGGAGCCGCTGTTTACAGAGTGGGAGCAGAGAGGAGCGGCTGGTTACAGAGTGGGAGCAGAGAGGAGCGGCTCGATCCAGAGTGGGAGCAGAGAGGAGCGGCTGGTTGCAGAGTGGGAGCAGAGAGGAGCGGCTGTTTCCAGAGTGGGAGCAGAGAGGGCCGGCTGGTTCCAGAGTGGGAGCAGAGAGAAGCGGCTGGTTCCAGAGTGGGAGCAGAGAGGAGCGGCTATTTACAGAGTGGGAGCAGAGAGGAACGGCTGTTTACAGAGTGGGAGCAGAGAGGAGCGGCTGGCTAAGGAGTGGGAGCAGAGAGGAACGGCTGTTAACAGAGTTGGAGCAGAGAGGAGGGGCTGATGACGGAGTGGGAGCAGAGAGGAGCGGCTCGATCCAGAATGGGAGCAGATAGGAGCGGCTGGTTGCAGAGTGGGAGCAGAGAGGAGCGGCTCGGTCCAGAGTGGGAGCAAAGAGGTGCGGCTCGTTCCAGATTGGGAGCAGAGAGGAGCGGCTGGTTGCAGAGTGGGAGCAGAGAGGAGCGGCTGTTTCCAGAGTGGGAGCAGAGAGGAGCGGCTGGTTCCAGAGTGGGAGCAGAGAGAAGCGGCTGGTTCCAGAGTGGGAGCAGAGAGGAGCGGCTATTTACAGAGTGGGAGCAGAGAGGAACGGCTGTTTACAGAGTGGGAGCAGAGAGGAGGGGCTGGTTCCAGAGTGGGAGCAGAGAGGAGAGGCTGGTTACAGACTGGGAGCAGAGAGGAGCGGCTGTGTAGAGAGTGTGAGAAGAGAGGAGCGGCTGGTTACAGCGTGGGAGCAGAGAGGAGCGGCTGGTTACAGAATGGGAGCAGAGAGGAGGGGCTGTTGACGGAGTGGGAGCAGAGAGGAGCCGCTGTTTACAGAGTGGGAGCATAGAGGAGCGGCTGGTTACAGAGTGGGAGCAGAGAGGAGCGACTCGATCCAGAGTGGGAGCAGAGAGGAGCGGCTGGTTGCAGAGTGGGAGCAGAGAGGAGCGGCTGTTTCCAGAGTGGGAGCAGAGAGGAGCGGCTGGTTCCAGAGTGGGAGCAGAGAGAAGCGGCTGGTTCCAGAGTGGGAGCAGAGAGGAGCGGCTATTTACAGAGTGGGAGCAGAGAGGAACGGCTGTTTACAGAGTGGGAGCAGAGAGGAGCGGCTTGCTACGGAGTGGGAGCAGAGAGGAACGGCTGTTTACAGAGTTGGAGCAGAGCGGAGGGGCTGTTGACGGAGTGGGAGCAGAGAGGAGCCGCTGTTACAGAGTGGGAGCAGATAGGAGGGGCTAGTTCCAGATTGGGAGCAGAGAGGAGCGGCTGGTTCCAGATTGGGAGCAGAGAGGAGCGGCTGGTTCCAGAGTGGGAGCAGAGAGGAGCGGCTGGTTCGAGAGTGGGAGCAGAGAGAAGCGGCTGTTTACAGAGCGGGAGCAGAGAGGAGCGGTTGGTTACTGAGGCAGAGAATGAGGAGCGGCTGGTTATAGAGCTGCAGCAGAGATGAGAGGCTTGTTACAGAGTGGGAGCAGAGAGGAGCGGCTGCTTCCAGATTGGGAGCAGAGAGGAGCGGCTGGTTACAGAGTGGGAGCAGAGTGGAGCGGCTGGTTCCAGAGTGGGAGCAGAGAGGAGCGGCTGGTTCCAGAGTGGGAGCAGAGAGGAGCGGCTGGTTCCAGAGTGGGAGCAGAGAGGAGAGGCTGGTTACAGAGTGGGAGCAGAGAGGAGCGGCTGTTTACAGAGTGTGAGAAGAGAGGAGCGGCTGGTTACAGCGTGGGAGCAGAGAGGAGCGGCTGGTTACAGAGTGGGAGCAGAGAGGAGGGGCTGTTGACGGAGTGGGAGCAGAGAGGAGCCGCTGTTTACAGAGTGGGAGCAGAGAGGAGCGGCTGGTTACAGAGTGGGAGCAGAGAGGAGCGGCTCGATCCAGAGTGGGAGCAGAGAGGAGCGGCTGGTTGCAGAGTGGGAGCAGAGAGGAGCGGCTGTTTCCAGAGTGGGAGCAGAGAGGGCCGGCTGGTTCCAGAGTGGGAGCAGAGAGAAGCGGCTGGTTCCAGAGTGGGAGCAGAGAGGAGCGGCTATTTACAGAGTGGGAGCAGAGAGGAACGGCTGTTTACAGAGTGGGAGCAGAGAGGAGCGGCTGGCTAAGGAGTGGGAGCAGAGAGGAACGGCTGTTAACAGAGTTGGAGCAGAGAGGAGGGGCTGATGACGGAGTGGGAGCAGAGAGGAGCGGCTCGATCCAGAATGGGAGCAGAGAGGAGCGGCTGGTTGCAGAGTGGGAGCAGAGAGGAGCGGCTAGGTCCAGAGTGGGAGCAAAGAGGTGCGGCTCGATCCAGATTGGGAGCAGAGAGGAGCGGCTGGTTGCAGAGTGGGAGCAGAGAGGAGCGGCTGTTTCCAGAGTGGGAGCAGAGAGGAGCGGCTGGTTCCAGAGTGGGAGCAGAGAGAAGCGGCTGGTTCCAGAGTGGGAGCAGAGAGGAGCGGCTATTTACAGAGTGGGAGCAGAGAGGAACGGCTGTTTACAGAGTGGGAGCAGAGAGGAGGGGCTGTTGATGGAGTGGGAGCAGAGAGGAGCCGCTGTTTACAGAGTGGGAGCAGATAGGAGCGGCTAATTTCAGAGTGGGAGCAGAGAGGAGCGGCTGGTTCCTGATTGGGAGCAGAGAGGAGCGGCTGGTTACAGAGTGGGAGCAGAGAGGAGCGGCTGTTTACAGAGTGGGAGCAGAGAGGAGCAGCTGGTTACAGAGTGGGAGCAGAGACGAGCGTCTGGTTACAGAGTGGGAGCAGAGAGGAGGGGCTGTTGACGGAGTGGGAGCAGAGAGGAGCCGCTGTTTACAGAGTGGGAGCAGAGAGGTGCGGCTGGTTACAGAGTGGGAGCAGAGAGGAGCGGCTCGTTCCAGAGTGGGAGCAGAGAGGAGCGGCTGGTTGCAGAGTGGGAGCAGAGAGGAGCGGCTGTTTCCAGAGTGGGTGCAGAGAGGAGCGGCTGGTTCCAGAGTGGGAGCAGAGAGAAGCGGCTGGTTCCAGAGTGGGAGCAGAGAGGAGCGGCTATTTACAGAGTGGGAGCAGAGAGGAGGGGCTGTTGACGGAGCGGGAGCAGAGAGGAGCGGCTGTTTTCAGAGTGGGAGCTGAGAGGAGCGGCTGTTTACGGAGTTGGAGCAGAGAGGAGCAGCTGTTTATTGAGTGGGAGCAGAGAGGAGCGGCTGGTTACAGAGTGGGAGCAGAGAGGAGGGGCTGTTGACGGAGTGGGAGTAGAGAGGAGCGGCTGTTTACGTAGTTGGAGCAGAGAGGAGGGTTGTTGACGGAGTGGGAGCAGAGAGGAGCGGCTGTTTACAGAGTGGAAGCAGAGAGGAGCGGCTGGTTACAGAGTGGGAGCAGAGAGGAGGGACTGTTGACGGAGTGGGAGTAGAGAGGAGCGGCTGGTTACAGAGTGGGAGCAGAGAGGAGCGGCTGCTTACGGAGTTGGATCAGAGAGGAGCGGCTATTTATAGGGTGGGAGCAGGGAGGATAGGCTGTTGACGGAGTGGGAGCAGAGAGGAGCGGCTGTTTACAGAGTGGGAGCAGAGAGGAGCGGCTGGTTACAGAGTGGGAGCAGAGAGCAGGGGCTGTTGACGGAGCGGGGACAGGGAGGAGCGGCTGTTTAGAGTGGCAGCAGAGAGGAGCGGCTGTTTATGGAGTTGGAGCAGAGAGGAGCGGCTGTTACTAGAGTGGGAGCAGAGAGGAGCGGCAGGTTACAGAGTGGGAGCAGAGAGGAGCGGCTGGTTACAGAGGCAGAGAATGAGGAGCGGCTGGTTACAGAGTGGGTGTAGAGAGGAGCGGCTGGTTACAGAGTGGGAGCAGAGAGGAGCGGCTGGTTATAGATTTGCAGCAGAGAGGAGCGGCTGGTTACAGAGTGGGAGCAGAGAGGAGCGGCTTTTTCCAGAGTGGAAGCAGAGAGGAGCAGCTGGTTACAGAGTGGGAGAAGAGAGGAGCGGCTGGTTACAGAGTGGGAGCAGAGAGGAGCGGCTGGTTACTGAGGCAGAGAATGAGGAGCGGCTGGTTATAGAGTTGCAGCAGAGAGGAGAGGCTTGTTACAGAGTGGGAGCAGAGAGGAGCGGCTGCTTCCAGATTGGGAGCAGAGAGGAGCGGCTGGTTACAGAGTGGGAGCAGAGTGGAGCGGCTGGTTCCAGATTGGGAGCAGAGAGGAGCGGCTGGTTCCAGAGTGGGAGCAGAGAGGAGCGGCTGGTTCCAGAGTGGGAGCAGAGAGGAGCGGCTGGTTACAGAGTGGGAGCAGAGAGGAGGGACTGTTGACGGAGTGGGAGTAGAGAGGAGCGGCTGGTTACAGAGTGGGAGCAGAGAGGAGCGGCTGCTTACGGAGTTGGATCAGAGAGGAGCGGCTATTTATAGGGTGGGAGCAGGGAGGAGCGGCTGGTTACAGAGTGGGAGCAGAGAGGAGCGGCTGGTTACAGAGTGGGAGCAGAGAGGAGGGGCTGTTGACGGAGTGGGAGTAGAGAGGAGCGGCTGGTTACAGAGTGGGAGCAGAGAGGAGCGGCTGCTTACGGAGTTGGAGCAGAGAGGAGCGGCTATTTATAGGGTGGGAGCAGGGAGCATAGGCTGTTGACGGAGTGGGAGCAGAGAGGAGCGGCTGTTTACAGAGTGGGAGCAGAGAGGAGCGGCTGGTTACAGAGTGGGAGCAGAGAGCAGGGGCTGTTGACGGATCGGGGACAGGGAGGAGCAGCTGTTTAGAGTGGCAGCAGAGAGGAGCGGCTGTTTATGGAGTTGGAGCAGAGAGGAGCGGCTGTTACTAGAGTGGGAGCAGAGAGGAGCGGCAGGTTACAGAGTGGGAGCAGAGAGGAGCGGCTGGTTACAGAGGCAGAGAATGAGGAGCGGCTGGTTACAGAGTGGGTGTAGAGAGGAGCGGCTGGTTACAGAGTGGGAGCAGAGAGGAGCAGCTGGTTACAGAGTGGGAGAAGAGAGGAGCGGCTGGTTCCAGAGTGGGAGCAGTGCGGAGCGGCTGTTTACAGAGCGGGAGTAGAGAGGAGCGGCTGTTTATAGGGTTGGAGCATAGAGGAGCGGCTTTTTACCGAGTGGGAGCAGAGAGGAGCGGCTCGTTACAGATTGGGAGCAGAGAGGAGCGGCTGTTCACGGAGTGGGAGCAGAGAGGAGCGGCTGTTCACAGAGTGGGAGCAGAGAGGGGGCACTGTTTACGGAGTGGGTGCAGAGAGGAGAGGCTTCTTAGAGAGGCAGAGAATGAGGTGCGGCTCGTTACAGAGTTGCAGCAGAGAGGAGGGGCTGGTTACAGAGTGGGAGCAGAGAGGAGCGGCTGTTTCCAGAGTGGGAGAAGAGAGGAGCGTCTGGTACCAGAATGGGAGCAGAGAGAAGCGGCTGGTTCCAGAGTTGGAGCAGAGAGGAGCGGCTATTTACAGAGTGGGAGCAGAGAGGAACGGCTGTTTACAGATTGGGAGCAGAGAGGAGCGGCTGGCTAAGGAGTGGGAGCAGAGAGGAACGGCTGTTTACAGAGTTGGAGCAGAGAGGAGGGGCTGTTGACGGAGTGGGTGCAGAGAGGAGCCGCTGTTTACAGAGTGGGAGCAGATAGGAGCGGCTAGTTCCAGAGTGGGAGCAGAGAGGAGCGGCTGGTTCCAGATTGGGAGTAGAGAGGAGCGGCTGGTTCCAGAGTGGGAGCAGAGAGTAGCGGCTGGTTCGAGTGTGGGAGCAGAGAGAAGCGGCTGTTTACAGAGCGGGAGCAGAGAGGACCGGCTGGTTACTGAGGCAGAGAATGAGGAGCGGCTGGTTATAGAGTTGCAGCAGAGAGGAGAGACTTGTTACAGAGTGGGAGCAGAGAGGAGCGGCTGCTTCCAGATTGGGAGCAGAGAGGAGCGGCTGGTTACAGAGTGGGAGCAGAGTGGAGCGTTTGGTTCCAGAATGGGAGCAGAGAGGAGCGGCTGGTTACAGAAGCTCAGAATGATGAGCGGCTGGTTACAGAGTTGCAGCAGAGAGGAGGGGCTGTTGACGGAGTGGGAGCAGAGAGGAGCGGCTGGTTACAGAGTGGGAGCAGAGAGGAGCGGCTCGTTCCAGAGTGGGAGCAGAGAGGAGCGGCTGGTTGCAGAGTGGGAGCAGAGAGGAGCGGCTGTTTCCAGAGTGGGAGCAGAGAGGAGTGGCTGTTTCCAGAGTGGGAGAAGAGAGAAGCGGCTGGTTCCAGAGTGGGCGCAGAGAGGAGCGGCTATTTACAGAGTGGGAGCAGAGAGGGACGGCTGTTTACAGAGTGGGAGCAGAGAGGAGCGGCTTGCTACGGAGTGGGAGCAGAGAGGAACGGCTGTTTACAGAGTTGGAGCAGAGCGGAGGGGCTGTTGACGGAGTGGGAGCAGAGAGGAGCCGCTGTTTACAGAGTGGGAGCAGATAGGAGGGGCTAGTTCCAGATTGGGAGCAGAGAGGAGCGGCTGGTTCCAGATTGGGAGCAGAGAGGAGCGGCTGGTTCCAGAGTGGGAGCAGAGAGGAGCGGCTGGTTCGAGAGTGGGAGCAGAGAGAAGCGGCTGTTTACAGAGCGGGAGCAGAGAGGAGCGGTTGGTTACTGAGGCAGAGAATGAGGAGCGGCTGGTTATAGAGCTGCAGCAGAGATGAGAGGCTTGTTACAGAGTGGGAGCAGAGAGGAGCGGCTGCTTCCAGATTGGGAGCAGAGAGGAGCGGCTGGTTACAGAGTGGGAGCAGAGTGGAGCGGCTGGTTCCAGAGTGGGAGCAGAGAGGAGCGGCTGGTTCCAGAGTGGGAGCAGAGAGGAGCGGCTGGTTCCAGAGTGGGAGCAGAGAGGAGAGGCTGGTTACAGACTGGGAGCAGAGAGGAGCGGCTGTGTAGAGAGTGTGAGAAGAGAGGAGCGGCTGGTTACAGCGTGGGAGCAGAGAGGAGCGGCTGGTTACAGAGTGGGAGCAGAGAGGAGGGGCTGTTGACGGAGTGGGAGCAGAGAGGAGCCGCTGTTTACAGAGTGGGAGCATAGAGGAGCGGCTGGTTACAGAGTGGGAGCAGAGAGGAGCGGCTCGATCCAGAGTGGGAGCAGAGAGGAGCGGCTGGTTGCAGAGTGGGAGCAGAGAGGAGCGGCTGTTTCCAGAGTGGGAGCAGAGAGGAGTGGCTGGTTCCAGAGTGGGAGCAGAGAGAAGCGGCTGGTTCCATAGTGGGAGCAGAGAGGAGCGGCTATTTACAGAGTGGGAGCAGACAGGAACCGCTGTTTACAGAGTGGGAGCAGAGAGGAGCGGCTTGCTACGGAGTGGGAGCAGAGAGGAACGGCTGTTTACAGAGTTGGAGCAGAGCGGAGGGGCTGTTGACGGAGTGGGAGCAGAGAGGAGCCGCTGTTACAGAGTGGGAGCAGATAGGAGGGGCTAGTTCCAGATTGGGAGCAGAGAGGAGCGGCTGGTTCCAGATTGGGAGCAGAGAGGAGCGGCTGGTTCCAGAGTGGGAGCAGAGAGGAGCGGCTGGTTCGAGAGTGGGAGCAGAGAGAAGCGGCTGTTTACAGAGCGGGAGCAGAGAGGATCGGTTGGTTACTGAGGCAGAGAATGAGGAGCGGCTGGTTATAGAGCTGCAGCAGAGATGAGAGGCTTGTTACAGAGTGGGAGCAGAGAGGAGCGGCTGCTTCCAGATTGGGAGCAGAGAGGAGCGGCTGGTTACAGAGTGGGAGCAGAGTGGAGCGGCTGGTTCCAGAGTGGGAGCAGAGAGGAGCGGCTGGTTCCAGAGTGGGAGCAGAGAGGAGCGGCTGGTTCCAGAGTGGGAGCAGAGAGGAGAGGCTGGTTACAGAGTGGGAGCAGAGAGGAGCGGCTGTTTACAGAGTGTGAGAAGAGAGGAGCGGCTGGTTACAGCGTGGGAGCAGAGAGGAGCGGCTGGTTACAGAGTGGGAGCAGAGAGGAGGGGCTGTTGACGGAGTGGGAGCAGAGAGGAGCCGCTGTTTACAGAGTGGGAGCAGAGAGGAGCGGCTGGTTACAGAGTGGGAGCAGAGAGGAGCGGCTCGATCCAGAGTGGGAGCAGAGAGGAGCGGCTGGTTGCAGAGTGGGAGCAGAGAGGAGCGGCTGTTTCCAGAGTGGGAGCAGAGAGGGCCGGCTGGTTCCAGAGTGGGAGCAGAGAGGAAAGGCTATTTACAGAGTGGGAGCAGAGAGGAACGGCTGTTTACAGAGTGGGAGCAGAGAGGAGCGGCTGGCTAAGGAGTGGGAGCAGAGAGGAACGGCTGTTAACAGAGTTGGAGCAGAGAGGAGGGGCTGATGACGGAGTGGGAGCAGAGAGGAGCGGCTCGATCCAGAATGGGAGCAGAGAGGAGCGGCTGGTTGCAGAGTGGGAGCAGAGAGGAGCGGCTAGGTCCAGAGTGGGAGCAAAGAGGTGCGGCTCGTTCCAGATTGGGAGCCGAGAGGAGCGGCTGGTTGCAGAGTGGGAGCAGAGAGGAGCGGCTGTTTCCAGAGTGGGAGCAGAGAGGAGCGGCTGGTTCCAGAGTGGGAGCAGAGAGAAGCGGCTGGTTCCAGAGTGGGAGCAGAGAGGAGCGGCTATTTACAGAGTGGGAGCAGAGAGGAACGGCTGTTTACAGAGTGGGAGCAGAGAGGAGGGGCTGGTTCCAGAGTGGGAGCAGAGAGGAGAGGCTGGTTACAGACTGGGAGCAGAGAGGAGCGGCTGTGTAGAGAGTGTGAGAAGAGAGGAGCGGCTGGTTACAGCGTGGGAGCAGAGAGGAGCGGCTGGTTACAGAGTGGGAGCAGAGAGGAGGGGCTGTTGACGGAGTGGGAGCAGAGAGGAGCCGCTGTTTACAGAGTGGGAGCATAGAGGAGCGGCTGGTTACAGAGTGGGAGCAGAGAGGAGCGGCTCGATCCAGAGTGGGAGCAGAGAGGAGCGGCTGGTTGCAGAGTGGGAGCAGAGAGGAGCGGCTGTTTCCAGAGTGGGAGCAGAGAGGAGCGGCTGGTTCCAGAGTGGGAGCAGAGAGAAGCGGCTGGTTCCAGAGTGGGAGCAGAGAGGAGCGGCTATTTACAGAGTGGGAGCAGAGAGGAACGGCTGTTTACAGAGTGGGAGCAGAGAGGAGCGGCTTGCTACTGAGTGGGAGCAGAGAGGAACGGCTGTTTACAGAGTTGGAGCAGAGCGGAGGGGCTGTTGACGTAGTGGGAGCAGAGAGGAGCCGCTGTTACAGAGTGGGAGCAGATAGGAGGGGCTAGTTCAAGATTGGGAGCAGAGAGGAGCGGCTGGTTCCAGATTGGGAGCAGAGAGGAGCGGCTGGTTCCAGAGTGGGAGCAGAGAGGAGCGGCTGGTTCGAGAGTGGGAGCAGAGAGAAGCGGCTGTTTACAGAGCGGGAGCAGAGAGGAGCGGTTGGTTACTGAGGCAGCGAATGAGGAGCGGCTGGTTATAGAGCTGCAGCAGAGATGAGAGGCTTGTTACAGAGTGGGAGCAGAGAGGAGCGGCTGCTTCCAGATTAGGAGCAGAGAGGAGCGGCTGGTTACAGAGTGGGAGCAGAGTGGAGCGGCTGGTTCCAGAGTGGGAGCAGAGAGGAGCGGCTGGTTCCAGAGTGGGAGCAGAGAGGAGCGGCTGGTTGCAGAGTGGGAGCAGAGAGGAGAGGCTGGTTACAGAGTGGGAGCAGAGAGGAGCGGCTGTTTACAGAGTGTGAGAAGAGAGGAGCGGCTGGTTACAGCGTGGGAGCAGAGAGGAGGGGCTGTTGACGGAGTGGGAGCAGAGAGGAGCCGCTGTTTACAGAGTGGGAGCAGAGAGGAGCGGCTGGTTACAGAGTGGGAGCAGAGAGGAGCGGCTCGATCCAGAGTGGGAGCAGAGAGGAGCGGCTGGTTGCAGAGTGGGAGCAGAGAGGAGCGGCTGTTTCCAGAGTGGGAGCAGAGAGGGCCGGCTGGTTCCAGAGTGGGAGCAGAGAGAAGCGGCTGGTTCCAGAGTGGGAGCAGAGAGGAGCGGCTATTTACAGAGTGGGAGCAGAGAGGAACGGCTGTTTACAGAGTGGGAGCAGAGAGGAGCGGCTGGCTAAGGAGTGGGAGCAGAGAGGAACGGCTGTTAACAGAGTTGGAGCAGAGAGGAGGGGCTGATGACGGAGTGGGAGCAGAGAGGAGAGGCTCGATCCAGATGGGAGCAGAGAGGAGCGGCTGGTTGCAGAGTGGGAGCAGAGAGGAGCGGCTAGGTCCTGAGTGGGAGCAAAGAGGTGCGGCTCGTTCCAGATTGGGAGCAGAGAGGAGCGGCTGGTTGCAGAGTGGGAGCAGAGAGGAGCGGCTGTTTCCAGAGTGGGAGCAGAGAGGAGCGGCTGGTTCCAGAGTGGGAGCAGAGAGAAGCGGCTGGTTCCAGAGTGGGAGCAGAGAGGAGCGGCTATTTACAGAGTGGGAGCAGAGAGGAACGGCTGTTTACAGAGTGGGAGCAGATAGGAGCGGCTTTTTCCAGAGTGGAAGCAGAGAGGAGCAGCTGGTTACAGAGTGGGAGAAGAGAGGAGCGGCTGGTTCCAGAGTGGGAGCAGAGAGGAGCGGCTGGTTACTGAGGCAGAGAATGAGGAGCGGCTGGTTATAGAGTTGCAGCAGAGAGGAGAGGCTTGTTACAGAGTGGGAGCAGAGAGGAGCGGCTGCTTCCAGATTGGGAGCAGAGAGGAGCGGCTGGTTACAGAGTGGGAGCAGAGTGGAGCGGCTGGTTCCAGATTGGGAGCAGAGAGGAGCGGCTGGTTCCAGAGTGGGAGCAGAGAGGAGCGGCTGGTTCCAGAGTGGGAGCAGAGAGGAGCGGCTGGTTCCTGATTGGGAGCAGAGAGGAGCGGCTGGTTACAGAGTGGGAGCAGAGAGGAGCGGCTGTTTACAGAGTGGGAGCAGAGAGGAGCGGCTGGTTACAGAGTGGGAGCAGAGAGGAGGGGCTGTTGACGGAGTGGGAGTAGAGAGGAGCGGCTGGTTACAGAGTGGGAGCAGAGAGGAGCGGCTGCTTACGGAGTTGGAGCAGAGAGGAGCGGCTATTAATAGGGTGGGAGCAGGGAGCATAGGCTGTTGACGGAGTGGGAGCAGAGAGGAGCGGCTGTTTACAGAGTGGGAGCAGAGAGGAGCGGCTGGTTACAGAGTGGGAGCAGAGAGCAGGGGCTGTTGACGGATCGGGGACAGGGAGGAGCGGCTCTTTAGAGTGGCAGCAGAGAGGAGCGGCTGTTTATGGAGTTGGAGCAGAGAGGAGCGGCTGTTACTAGAGTGGGAGCAGAGAGGAGCGGCAGGTTACAGAGTGGGAGCAGAGAGGAGCGGCTGGTTACAGAGGCAGAGAATGAGGAGCGGCTGGTTACAGAGTGGGTGTAGAGAGGAGCGGCTGGTTACAGAGTGGGAGCAGAGAGGAGCAGCTGGTTACAGAGTGGGAGAAGAGAGGAGCGGCTTTTTCCAGAGTGGGAGCAGTGCGGAGCGGCTGTTTACAGAGCGGGAGTAGAGAGGAGCGGCTGTTTATAGGGTTGGAGCATAGAGGAGCGGCTTTTTACCGAGTGGGAGCAGAGAGGAGCGGCTCGTTACAGATTGGGAGCAGAGAGGAGCGGCTGTTCACGGAGTGGGAGCAGAGAGGAGCGGCTGTTCACAGAGTGGGAGCAGAGAGGGGGCACTGTTTACGGAGTGGGTGCAGAGAGGAGAGGCTTCTTAGAGAGGCAGAGAATGAGGTGCGGCTCGTTACAGAGTTGCAGCAGAGAGGAGGGGCTGGTTACAGAGTGGGAGCAGAGAGGAGCGGCTGTTTACAGAGTGGGAGCAGAGAGGAGAGGCTGTTTACAGAGTGGGATCAGAGAGGAGTGGCTGTTTACAGAGTGGGAGCAGAGAGGAGCGGCTGGTTACAGAGTGGGAGCAGAGAGGAGTGGCTGTTTCAGAGCGGCAGCAGAGAAGAGTGGCTGATTACGGAGCGGGAGCTGAGAGGAGCGGCTGGTTACAGAGTGGGAGCAGAGAAGAGCGGCTGGTTACAGATTGGTAGCATAGAGAAGCGGCTGGTTACAGAGTGGGAGCTGAGAGGAGCGGCTGGTTACAGAGCGGGAACAGAGACGAGCGGCTGGTAACAGAATGGGAGCAGAGAGGAACGGCTGGTTACAGAGTGGTAGCATAGAGAAGCGACTGGTTGCAGAGTGGGAGCAGAGAGGAGCGGCGTTACAGAGCGGGAGCAGAGAGGAGCGGCTCGTTACAGTGTGGGAGCAGAGTGCAGCGGCTTGTTCCAGTTCGGGAGCATAGAGGAGCGGCTGTTTACAGAGGCAGAGAATGAGGAGTGGCTGGTTTCAGAGTTGCAGCAGAGAGGAGCGGTTGGTTACAGAGTGGGAGCAGAGAGGGGCGGCTGGTTACAGAGTGGGAGCAGAGAGAAGCGGCTGGTTAGAGTGGGAGCAGAAAGGAGCTACTGTTTACAGAGTGGGAGCAGAGAGGAGGGGCTGTTTATGGAGTGGGAGCAGAGAGGAGCGGCTGGTTTCAGAGGCACAGAATGAGGAGCGGCTGGTTACAGAGTTGTAGCAGAGATGAGCGGCTGGTTGCAGAGTGGGAGCAGAGAGGAGGGGCTGTTGACGGAGTGGGAGCAGAGAGGAGCGGCTGGTTACAGAGTGGGAGCAGAGAGGAGCGGCTGTTTACAGAGTGGGAGCAGAGAGGAGCAGCTGGTTACAGAGTGGGAGCAGAGACGAGCGGCTGGTTACAGAGTGGGAGCAGAGAGGAGGGGCTGTTGACGGAGTGGGAGCAGAGAGGAGCCGCTGTTTACAGAGTGGGAGCAGAGAGGTGCGGCTGGTTACAGAGTGGGAGCAGAGAGGAGCGGCTCGTTCCAGAGTGGGAGCAGAGAGGAGCGGCTGGTTGCAGAGTGGGAGCAGAGAGGAGCGGCTGTTTCCAGAGTGGGTGCAGAGAGGAGCGGCTGGTTCCAGAGTGGGAGCAGAGAGAAGCGGCTGGTTCCAGAGTGGGAGCAGAGAGGAGCGGCTATTTACAGAGTGGGAGCAGAGAGGAGGGGCTGTTGACGGAGCGGGAGCAGAGAGGAGCGGCTGTTTACAGAGTGGGAGCTGAGAGGAGCGGCTGTTTACGGAGTTGGAGCAGAGAGGAGCAGCTGTTTATTGAGTGGGAGCAGAGAGGAGCGGCTGGTTACAGAGTGGGAGCAGAGAGGAGGGGCTGTTGACGGAGTGGGAGTAGAGAGGAGCGGCTGTTTACGTAGTTGGAGCAGAGAGGAGGGTTGTTGACGGAGTGGGAGCAGAGAGGAGCGGCTGTTTACAGAGTGGAAGCAGAGAGGAGCGGCTGGTTACAGAGTGGGAGCAGAGAGGAGGGACTGTTGACGGAGTGGGAGTAGAGAGGAGCGGCTGGTTACAGAGTGGGAGCAGAGAGGAGCGGCTGCTTACGGAGTTGGATCAGAGAGGAGCGGCTATTTATAGGGTGGGAGCAGGGAGGATAGGCTGTTGACGGAGTGGGAGCAGAGAGGAGCGGCTGTTTACAGAGTGGGAGCAGAGAGGAGCGGCTGGTTACAGAGTGGGAGCAGAGAGCAGGGGCTGTTGACGGAGCGGGGACAGGGAGGAGCGGCTGTTTAGAGTGGCAGCAGAGAGGAGCGGCTGTTTATGGAGTTGGAGCAGAGAGGAGCGGCTGTTACTAGAGTGGGAGCAGAGAGGAGCGGCAGGTTACAGAGTGGGAGCAGAGAGGAGCGGCTGGTTACAGAGGCAGAGAATGAGGAGCGGCTGGTTACAGAGTGGGTGTAGAGAGGAGCGGCTGGTTACAGAGTGGGAGCAGAGAGGAGCGGCTGGTTATAGATTTGCAGCAGAGAGGAGCGGCTGGTTACAGAGTGGGAGCAGAGAGGAGCGGCTTTTTCCAGAGTGGAAGCAGAGAGGAGCAGCTGGTTACAGAGTGGGAGAAGAGAGGAGCGGCTGGTTCCAGAGTGGGAGCAGAGAGGAGCGGCTGGTTACTGAGGCAGAGAATGAGGAGCGGCTGGTTATAGAGTTGCAGCAGAGAGGAGAGGCTTGTTACAGAGTGGGAGCAGAGAGGAGCGGCTGCTTCCAGATTGGGAGCAGAGAGGAGCGGCTGGTTACAGAGTGGGAGCAGAGTGGAGCGGCTGGTTCCAGATTGGGAGCAGAGAGGAGCGGCTGGTTCCAGAGTGGGAGCAGAGAGGAGCGGCTGGTTCCAGAGTGGGAGCAGAGAGGAGCGGCTGGTTCCTGATTGGGAGCAGAGAGGAGCGGCTGGTTACAGAGTGGGAGCAGAGAGGAGCGGCTGTTTACAGAGTGGGAGCAGAGAGGAGCGGCTGGTTACAGAGTGGGAGCAGAGAGGAGGGGCTGTTGACGGAGTGGGAGTAGAGAGGAGCGGCTGGTTACAGAGTGGGAGCAGAGAGGAGCGGCTGCTTACGGAGTTGGAGCAGAGAGGAGCGGCTATTTATAGGGTGGGAGCAGGGAGCATAGGCTGTTGACGGAGTGGGAGCAGAGAGGAGCGGCTGTTTACAGAGTGGGAGCAGAGAGGAGCGGCTGGTTACAGAGTGGGAGCAGAGAGCAGGGGCTGTTGACGGATCGGGGACAGGGAGGAGCAGCTGTTTAGAGTGGCAGCAGAGAGGAGCGGCTGTTTATGGAGTTGGAGCAGAGAGGAGCGGCTGTTACTAGAGTGGGAGCAGAGAGGAGCGGCAGGTTACAGAGTGGGAGCAGAGAGGAGCGGCTGGTTACAGAGGCAGAGAATGAGGAGCGGCTGGTTACAGAGTGGGTGTAGAGAGGAGCGGCTGGTTACAGAGTGGGAGCAGAGAGGAGCAGCTGGTTACAGAGTGGGAGAAGAGAGGAGCGGCTGGTTCCAGAGTGGGAGCAGTGCGGAGCGGCTGTTTACAGAGCGGGAGTAGAGAGGAGCGGCTGTTTATAGGGTTGGAGCATAGAGGAGCGGCTTTTTACCGAGTGGGAGCAGAGAGGAGCGGCTCGTTACAGATTGGGAGCAGAGAGGAGCGGCTGTTCACGGAGTGGGAGCAGAGAGGAGCGGCTGTTCACAGAGTGGGAGCAGAGAGGGGGCACTGTTTACGGAGTGGGTGCAGAGAGGAGAGGCTTCTTAGAGAGGCAGAGAATGAGGTGCGGCTCGTTACAGAGTTGCAGCAGAGAGGAGGGGCTGGTTACAGAGTGGGAGCAGAGAGGAGCGGCTGTTTCCAGAGTGGGAGAAGAGAGGAGCGTCTGGTACCAGAATGGGAGCAGAGAGAAGCGGCTGGTTCCAGAGTTGGAGCAGAGAGGAGCGGCTATTTACAGAGTGGGAGCAGAGAGGAACGGCTGTTTACAGATTGGGAGCAGAGAGGAGCGGCTGGCTAAGGAGTGGGAGCAGAGAGGAACGGCTGTTTACAGAGTTGGAGCAGAGAGGAGGGGCTGTTGACGGAGTGGGTGCAGAGAGGAGCCGCTGTTTACAGAGTGGGAGCAGATAGGAGCGGCTAGTTCCAGAGTGGGAGCAGAGAGGAGCGGCTGGTTCCAGATTGGGAGTAGAGAGGAGCGGCTGGTTCCAGAGTGGGAGCAGAGAGTAGCGGCTGGTTCGAGTGTGGGAGCAGAGAGAAGCGGCTGTTTACAGAGCGGGAGCAGAGAGGACCGGCTGGTTACTGAGGCAGAGAATGAGGAGCGGCTGGTTATAGAGTTGCAGCAGAGAGGAGAGACTTGTTACAGAGTGGGAGCAGAGAGGAGCGGCTGCTTCCAGATTGGGAGCAGAGAGGAGCGGCTGGTTACAGAGTGGGAGCAGAGTGGAGCGTTTGGTTCCAGAATGGGAGCAGAGAGGAGCGGCTGGTTACAGAAGCTCAGAATGATGAGCGGCTGGTTACAGAGTTGCAGCAGAGAGGAGGGGCTGTTGACGGCGTGGGAGCAGAGAGGAGCGGCTGGTTACAGAGTGGGAGCAGAGAGGAGCGGCTCGTTCCAGAGTGGGAGCAGAGAGGAGCGGCTGGTTGCAGAGTGGGAGCAGAGAGGAGCGGCTGTTTCCAGAGTGGGAGCAGAGAGGAGTGGCTGTTTCCAGAGTGGGAGAAGAGAGAAGCGGCTGGTTCCAGAGTGGGCGCAGAGAGGAGCGGCTATTTACAGAGTGGGAGCAGAGAGGGACGGCTGTTTACAGAGTGGGAGCAGAGAGGAGCGGCTTGCTACGGAGTGGGAGCAGAGAGGAACGGCTGTTTACAGAGTTGGAGCAGAGCGGAGGGGCTGTTGACGGAGTGGGAGCAGAGAGGAGCCGCTGTTTACAGAGTGGGAGCAGATAGGAGGGGCTAGTTCCAGATTGGGAGCAGAGAGGAGCGGCTGGTTCCAGATTGGGAGCAGAGAGGAGCGGCTGGTTCCAGAGTGGGAGCAGAGAGGAGCGGCTGGTTCGAGAGTGGGAGCAGAGAGAAGCGGCTGTTTACAGAGCGGGAGCAGAGAGGAGCGGTTGGTTACTGAGGCAGAGAATGAGGAGCGGCTGGTTATAGAGCTGCAGCAGAGATGAGAGGCTTGTTACAGAGTGGGAGCAGAGAGGAGCGGCTGCTTCCAGATTGGGAGCAGAGAGGAGCGGCTGGTTACAGAGTGGGAGCAGAGTGGAGCGGCTGGTTCCAGAGTGGGAGCAGAGAGGAGCGGCTGGTTCCAGAGTGGGAGCAGAGAGGAGCGGCTGGTTCCAGAGTGGGAGCAGAGAGGAGAGGCTGGTTACAGACTGGGAGCAGAGAGGAGCGGCTGTGTAGAGAGTGTGAGAAGAGAGGAGCGGCTGGTTACAGCGTGGGAGCAGAGAGGAGCGGCTGGTTACAGAGTGGGAGCAGAGAGGAGGGGCTGTTGACGGAGTGGGAGCAGAGAGGAGCCGCTGTTTACAGAGTGGGAGCATAGAGGAGCGGCTGGTTACAGAGTGGGAGCAGAGAGGAGCGGCTCGATCCAGAGTGGGAGCAGAGAGGAGCGGCTGGTTGCAGAGTGGGAGCAGAGAGGAGCGGCTGTTTCCAGAGTGGGAGCAGAGAGGAGTGGCTGGTTCCAGAGTGGGAGCAGAGAGAAGCGGCTGGTTCCATAGTGGGAGCAGAGAGGAGCGGCTATTTACAGAGTGGGAGCAGAGAGGAACCGCTGTTTACAGAGTGGGAGCAGAGAGGAGCGGCTTGCTACGGAGTGGGAGCAGAGAGGAACGGCTGTTTACAGAGTTGGAGCAGAGCGGAGGGGCTGTTGACGGAGTGGGAGCAGAGAGGAGCCGCTGTTACAGAGTGGGAGCAGATAGGAGGGGCTAGTTCCAGATTGGGAGCAGAGAGGAGCGGCTGGTTCCAGATTGGGAGCAGAGAGGAGCGGCTGGTTCCAGAGTGGGAGCAGAGAGGAGCGGCTGGTTCGAGAGTGGGAGCAGAGAGAAGCGGCTGTTTACAGAGCGGGAGCAGAGAGGATCGGTTGGTTACTGAGGCAGAGAATGAGGAGCGGCTGGTTATAGAGCTGCAGCAGAGATGAGAGGCTTGTTACAGAGTGGGAGCAGAGAGGAGCGGCTGCTTCCAGATTGGGAGCAGAGAGGAGCGGCTGGTTACAGAGTGGGAGCAGAGTGGAGCGGCTGGTTCCAGAGTGGGAGCAGAGAGGAGCGGCTGGTTCCAGAGTGGGAGCAGAGAGGAGCGGCTGGTTCCAGAGTGGGAGCAGAGAGGAGAGGCTGGTTACAGAGTGGGAGCAGAGAGGAGCGGCTGTTTACAGAGTGTGAGAAGAGAGGAGCGGCTGGTTACAGCGTGGGAGCAGAGAGGAGCGGCTGGTTACAGAGTGGGAGCAGAGAGGAGGGGCTGTTGACGGAGTGGGAGCAGAGAGGAGCCGCTGTTTACAGAGTGGGAGCAGAGAGGAGCGGCTGGTTACAGAGTGGGAGCAGAGAGGAGCGGCTCGATCCAGAGTGGGAGCAGAGAGGAGCGGCTGGTTGCAGAGTGGGAGCAGAGAGGAGCGGCTGTTTCCAGAGTGGGAGCAGAGAGGGCCGGCTGGTTCCAGAGTGGGAGCAGAGAGGAAAGGCTATTTACAGAGTGGGAGCAGAGAGGAACGGCTGTTTACAGAGTGGGAGCAGAGAGGAGCGGCTGGCTAAGGAGTGGGAGCAGAGAGGAACGGCTGTTAACAGAGTTGGAGCAGAGAGGAGGGGCTGATGACGGAGTGGGAGCAGAGAGGAGCGGCTCGATCCAGAATGGGAGCAGAGAGGAGCGGCTGGTTGCAGAGTGGGAGCAGAGAGGAGCGGCTAGGTCCAGAGTGGGAGCAAAGAGGTGCGGCTCGTTCCAGATTGGGAGCCGAGAGGAGCGGCTGGTTGCAGAGTGGGAGCAGAGAGGAGCGGCTGTTTCCAGAGTGGGAGCAGAGAGGAGCGGCTGGTTCCAGAGTGGGAGCAGAGAGAAGCGGCTGGTTCCAGAGTGGGAGCAGAGAGGAGCGGCTATTTACAGAGTGGGAGCAGAGAGGAACGGCTGTTTACAGAGTGGGAGCAGAGAGGAGGGGCTGGTTCCAGAGTGGGAGCAGAGAGGAGAGGCTGGTTACAGACTGGGAGCAGAGAGGAGCGGCTGTGTAGAGAGTGTGAGAAGAGAGGAGCGGCTGGTTACAGCGTGGGAGCAGAGAGGAGCGGCTGGTTACAGAGTGGGAGCAGAGAGGAGGGGCTGTTGACGGAGTGGGAGCAGAGAGGAGCCGCTGTTTACAGAGTGGGAGCATAGAGGAGCGGCTGGTTACAGAGTGGGAGCAGAGAGGAGCGGCTCGATCCAGAGTGGGAGCAGAGAGGAGCGGCTGGTTGCAGAGTGGGAGCAGAGAGGAGCGGCTGTTTCCAGAGTGGGAGCAGAGAGGAGCGGCTGGTTCCAGAGTGGGAGCAGAGAGAAGCGGCTGGTTCCAGAGTGGGAGCAGAGAGGAGCGGCTATTTACAGAGTGGGAGCAGAGAGGAACGGCTGTTTACAGAGTGGGAGCAGAGAGGAGCGGCTTGCTACTGAGTGGGAGCAGAGAGGAACGGCTGTTTACAGAGTTGGAGCAGAGCGGAGGGGCTGTTGACGTAGTGGGAGCAGAGAGGAGCCGCTGTTACAGAGTGGGAGCAGATAGGAGGGGCTAGTTCAAGATTGGGAGCAGAGAGGAGCGGCTGGTTCCAGATTGGGAGCAGAGAGGAGCGGCTGGTTCCAGAGTGGGAGCAGAGAGGAGCGGCTGGTTCGAGAGTGGGAGCAGAGAGAAGCGGCTGTTTACAGAGCGGGAGCAGAGAGGAGCGGTTGGTTACTGAGGCAGAGAATGAGGAGCGGCTGGTTATAGAGCTGCAGCAGAGATGAGAGGCTTGTTACAGAGTGGGAGCAGAGAGGAGCGGCTGCTTCCAGATTAGGAGCAGAGAGGAGCGGCTGGTTACAGAGTGGGAGCAGAGTGGAGCGGCTGGTTCCAGAGTGGGAGCAGAGAGGAGCGGCTGGTTCCAGAGTGGGAGCAGAGAGGAGCGGCTGGTTGCAGAGTGGGAGCAGAGAGGAGAGGCTGGTTACAGAGTGGGAGCAGAGAGGAGCGGCTGTTTACAGAGTGTGAGAAGAGAGGAGCGGCTGGTTACAGCGTGGGAGCAGAGAGGAGGGGCTGTTGACGGAGTGGGAGCAGAGAGGAGCCGCTGTTTACAGAGTGGGAGCATAGAGGAGCGGCTGGTTACAGAGTGGGAGCAGAGAGGAGCGGCTCGATCCAGAGTGGGAGCAGAGAGGAGCGGCTGGTTGCAGAGTGGGAGCAGAGAGGAGCGGCTGTTTCCAGAGTGGGAGCAGAGAGGAGTGGCTGGTTCCAGAGTGGGAGCAGAGAGAAGCGGCTGGTTCCATAGTGGGAGCAGAGAGGAGCGGCTATTTACAGAGTGGGAGCAGAGAGGAACCGCTGTTTACAGAGTGGGAGCAGAGAGGAGCGGCTTGCTACGGAGTGGGAGCAGAGAGGAACGGCTGTTTACAGAGTTGGAGCAGAGCGGAGGGGCTGTTGACGGAGTGGGAGCAGAGAGGAGCCGCTGTTACAGAGTGGGAGCAGATAGGAGGGGCTAGTTCCAGATTGGGAGCAGAGAGGAGCGGCTGGTTCCAGATTGGGAGCAGAGAGGAGCGGCTGGTTCCAGAGTGGGAGCAGAGAGGAGCGGCTGGTTCGAGAGTGGGAGCAGAGAGAAGCGGCTGTTTACAGAGCGGGAGCAGAGAGGATCGGTTGGTTACTGAGGCAGAGAATGAGGAGCGGCTGGTTATAGAGCTGCAGCAGAGATGAGAGGCTTGTTACAGAGTGGGAGCAGAGAGGAGCGGCTGCTTCCAGATTGGGAGCAGAGAGGAGCGGCTGGTTACAGAGTGGGAGCAGAGTGGAGCGGCTGGTTCCAGAGTGGGAGCAGAGAGGAGCGGCTGGTTCCAGAGTGGGAGCAGAGAGGAGCGGCTGGTTCCAGAGTGGGAGCAGAGAGGAGAGGCTGGTTACAGAGTGGGAGCAGAGAGGAGCGGCTGTTTACAGAGTGTGAGAAGAGAGGAGCGGCTGGTTACAGCGTGGGAGCAGAGAGGAGCGGCTGGTTACAGAGTGGGAGCAGAGAGGAGGGGCTGTTGACGGAGTGGGAGCAGAGAGGAGCCGCTGTTTACAGAGTGGGAGCAGAGAGGAGCGGCTGGTTACAGAGTGGGAGCAGAGAGGAGCGGCTCGATCCAGAGTGGGAGCAGAGAGGAGCGGCTGGTTGCAGAGTGGGAGCAGAGAGGAGCGGCTGTTTCCAGAGTGGGAGCAGAGAGGGCCGGCTGGTTCCAGAGTGGGAGCAGAGAGGAAAGGCTATTTACAGAGTGGGAGCAGAGAGGAACGGCTGTTTACAGAGTGGGAGCAGAGAGGAGCGGCTGGCTAAGGAGTGGGAGCAGAGAGGAACGGCTGTTAACAGAGTTGGAGCAGAGAGGAGGGGCTGATGACGGAGTGGGAGCAGAGAGGAGCGGCTCGATCCAGAATGGGAGCAGAGAGGAGCGGCTGGTTGCAGAGTGGGAGCAGAGAGGAGCGGCTAGGTCCAGAGTGGGAGCAAAGAGGTGCGGCTCGTTCCAGATTGGGAGCCGAGAGGAGCGGCTGGTTGCAGAGTGGGAGCAGAGAGGAGCGGCTGTTTCCAGAGTGGGAGCAGAGAGGAGCGGCTGGTTCCAGAGTGGGAGCAGAGAGAAGCGGCTGGTTCCAGAGTGGGAGCAGAGAGGAGCGGCTATTTACAGAGTGGGAGCAGAGAGGAACGGCTGTTTACAGAGTGGGAGCAGAGAGGAGGGGCTGGTTCCAGAGTGGGAGCAGAGAGGAGAGGCTGGTTACAGACTGGGAGCAGAGAGGAGCGGCTGTGTAGAGAGTGTGAGAAGAGAGGAGCGGCTGGTTACAGCGTGGGAGCAGAGAGGAGCGGCTGGTTACAGAGTGGGAGCAGAGAGGAGGGGCTGTTGACGGAGTGGGAGCAGAGAGGAGCCGCTGTTTACAGAGTGGGAGCATAGAGGAGCGGCTGGTTACAGAGTGGGAGCAGAGAGGAGCGGCTCGATCCAGAGTGGGAGCAGAGAGGAGCGGCTGGTTGCAGAGTGGGAGCAGAGAGGAGCGGCTGTTTCCAGAGTGGGAGCAGAGAGGAGCGGCTGGTTCCAGAGTGGGAGCAGAGAGAAGCGGCTGGTTCCAGAGTGGGAGCAGAGAGGAGCGGCTATTTACAGAGTGGGAGCAGAGAGGAACGGCTGTTTACAGAGTGGGAGCAGAGAGGAGCGGCTTGCTACTGAGTGGGAGCAGAGAGGAACGGCTGTTTACAGAGTTGGAGCAGAGCGGAGGGGCTGTTGACGTAGTGGGAGCAGAGAGGAGCCGCTGTTACAGAGTGGGAGCAGATAGGAGGGGCTAGTTCAAGATTGGGAGCAGAGAGGAGCGGCTGGTTCCAGATTGGGAGCAGAGAGGAGCGGCTGGTTCCAGAGTGGGAGCAGAGAGGAGCGGCTGGTTCGAGAGTGGGAGCAGAGAGAAGCGGCTGTTTACAGAGCGGGAGCAGAGAGGAGCGGTTGGTTACTGAGGCAGAGAATGAGGAGCGGCTGGTTATAGAGCTGCAGCAGAGATGAGAGGCTTGTTACAGAGTGGGAGCAGAGAGGAGCGGCTGCTTCCAGATTAGGAGCAGAGAGGAGCGGCTGGTTACAGAGTGGGAGCAGAGTGGAGCGGCTGGTTCCAGAGTGGGAGCAGAGAGGAGCGGCTGGTTCCAGAGTGGGAGCAGAGAGGAGCGGCTGGTTGCAGAGTGGGAGCAGAGAGGAGAGGCTGGTTACAGAGTGGGAGCAGAGAGGAGCGGCTGTTTACAGAGTGTGAGAAGAGAGGAGCGGCTGGTTACAGCGTGGGAGCAGAGAGGAGGGGCTGTTGACGGAGTGGGAGCAGAGAGGAGCCGCTGTTTACAGAGTGGGAGCAGAGAGGAGCGGCTGGTTACAGAGTGGGAGCAGAGAGGAGCGGCTCGATCCAGAGTGGGAGCAGAGAGGAGCGGCTGGTTGCAGAGTGGGAGCAGAGAGGAGCGGCTGTTTCCAGAGTGGGAGCAGAGAGGGCCGGCTGGTTCCAGAGTGGGAGCAGAGAGAAGCGGCTGGTTCCAGAGTGGGAGCAGAGAGGAGCGGCTATTTACAGAGTGGGAGCAGAGAGGAACGGCTGTTTACAGAGTGGGAGCAGAGAGGAGCGGCTGGCTAAGGAGTGGGAGCAGAGAGGAACGGCTGTTAACAGAGTTGGAGCAGAGAGGAGGGGCTGATGACGGAGTGGGAGCAGAGAGGAGAGGCTCGATCCAGATGGGAGCAGAGAGGAGCGGCTGGTTGCAGAGTGGGAGCAGAGAGGAGCGGCTAGGTCCTGAGTGGGAGCAAAGAGGTGCGGCTCGTTCCAGATTGGGAGCAGAGAGGAGCGGCTGGTTGCAGAGTGGGAGCAGAGAGGAGCGGCTGTTTCCAGAGTGGGAGCAGAGAGGAGCGGCTGGTTCCAGAGTGGGAGCAGAGAGAAGCGGCTGGTTCCAGAGTGGGAGCAGAGAGGAGCGGCTATTTACAGAGTGGGAGCAGAGAGGAACGGCTGTTTACAGAGTGGGAGCAGATAGGAGCGGCTTTTTCCAGAGTGGAAGCAGAGAGGAGCAGCTGGTTACAGAGTGGGAGAAGAGAGGAGCGGCTGGTTCCAGAGTGGGAGCAGAGAGGAGCGGCTGGTTACTGAGGCAGAGAATGAGGAGCGGCTGGTTATAGAGTTGCAGCAGAGAGGAGAGGCTTGTTACAGAGTGGGAGCAGAGAGGAGCGGCTGCTTCCAGATTGGGAGCAGAGAGGAGCGGCTGGTTACAGAGTGGGAGCAGAGTGGAGCGGCTGGTTCCAGATTGGGAGCAGAGAGGAGCGGCTGGTTCCAGAGTGGGAGCAGAGAGGAGCGGCTGGTTCCAGAGTGGGAGCAGAGAGGAGCGGCTGGTTCCTGATTGGGAGCAGAGAGGAGCGGCTGGTTACAGAGTGGGAGCAGAGAGGAGCGGCTGTTTACAGAGTGGGAGCAGAGAGGAGCGGCTGGTTACAGAGTGGGAGCAGAGAGGAGGGGCTGTTGACGGAGTGGGAGTAGAGAGGAGCGGCTGGTTACAGAGTGGGAGCAGAGAGGAGCGGCTGCTTACGGAGTTGGAGCAGAGAGGAGCGGCTATTAATAGGGTGGGAGCAGGGAGCATAGGCTGTTCACGGAGTGGGAGCAGAGAGGAGCGGCTGTTTACAGAGTGGGAGCAGAGAGGAGCGGCTGGTTACAGAGTGGGAGCAGAGAGCAGGGGCTGTTGACGGATCGGGGATAGGGAGGAGCGGCTCTTTAGAGTGGCAGCAGAGAGGAGCGGCTGTTTATGGAGTTGGAGCAGAGAGGAGCGGCTGTTACTAGAGTGGGAGCAGAGAGGAGCGGCAGGTTACAGAGTGGGAGCAGAGAGGAGCGGCTGGTTACAGAGGCAGAGAATGAGGAGCGGCTGGTTACAGAGTGGGTGTAGAGAGGAGCGGCTGGTTACAGAGTGGGAGCAGAGAGGAGCAGCTGGTTACAGAGTGGGAGAAGAGAGGAGCGGCTTTTTCCAGAGTGGGAGCAGTGCGGAGCGGCTGTTTACAGAGCGGGAGTAGAGAGGAGCGGCTGTTTATAGGGTTGGAGCATAGAGGAGCGGCTTTTTACCGAGTGGGAGCAGAGAGGAGCGGCTCGTTACAGATTGGGAGCAGAGAGGAGCGGCTGTTCACGGAGTGGGAGCAGAGAGGAGCGGCTGTTCACAGAGTGGGAGCAGAGAGGGGGCACTGATTACGGAGTGGGTGCAGAGAGGAGAGGCTTCTTAGAGAGGCAGAGAATGAGGTGCGGCTCGTTACAGAGTTGCAGCAGAGAGGAGGGGCTGGTTACAGAGTGGGAGCAGAGAGGAGCGGCTGTTTACAGAGTGGGAGCAGAGAGGAGAGGCTGTTTACAGAGTGGGATCAGAGAGGAGTGGCTGTTTACAGAGTGGGAGCAGAGAGGAGCGGCTGGTTACAGAGTGGGAGCAGAGAGGAGTGGCTGTTTCAGAGCGGCAGCAGAGAGGAGTGGCTGATTACGGAGCGGGAGCTGAGAGGAGCGGCTGGTTACAGAGTGGGAGCAGAGAAGAGCGGCTGGTTACAGATTGGTAGCATAGAGAAGCAGCTGGTTACAGAGTGGGAGCTGAGAGGAGCGGCTGGTTACAGAGCGGGAACAGAGACGAGCGGCTGGTAACAGAATGGGAGCAGAGAGGAACGGCTGGTTACAGAGTGGTAGCATAGAGAAGCGACTGGTTGCAGAGTGGGAGCAGAGAGGAGCGGCGTTACAGAGCGGGAGCAGAGAGGAGCGGCTCGTTACAGTGTGGGAGCAGAGTGCAGCGGCTTGTTCCAGTTCGGGAGCATAGAGGAGCGGCTGTTTACAGAGGCAGAGAATGAGGAGTGGCTGGTTTCAGAGTTGCAGCAGAGAGGAGCGGTTGGTTACAGAGTGGGAGCAGAGAGGGGCGGCTGGTTACAGAGTGGGAGCAGAGAGAAGCGGCTGGTTAGAGTGGGAGCAGAAAGGAGCTACTGTTTACAGAGTGGGAGCAGAGAGGAGGGGCTGTTTATGGAGTGGGAGCAGAGAGGAGCGGCTGGTTTCAGAGGCACAGAATGAGGAGCGGCTGGTTACAGAGTTGTAGCAGAGATGAGCGGCTGGTTGCAGAGTGGGAGCAGAGAGGAGGGGCTGTTGACGGAGTGGGAGCAGAGAGGAGCGGCTGTTTACTGAGTGGGAGCAGAGAGGAGCGGCTGTTTACGTAGTTGGAGCAGAGATGAGGGGCTTTTGACGGAGTGGGAGAAGTGCGGAGTGGCTGTTTACGGAGTGGGAGCATAGAGGAGCGGCTGTTTACAGAATTGGAGCTGAGAGGAGCGGCTGGTTACAGAGTGGGAGCAGAGAGGAGTGGTTTGTTACAGAGCGGGAGCGGAGAGAAGCGGCTGGTTACAGAGTGGGAGCAGAGAGGAAGGGCTGTTAACGGAGCGGGAGCATAGAGGATCGGGTGTTTGCAGAGTGGGAGCAGAGAGGAGCGGTTGGTTATAGAGTGGGAGCAGAGTAGAGATCGGTTTAGGGAGAGTGAGCAGAGAGGATCGGCTGGTTACAGAGTGAGAGCAGAGAGGGGCGGCTGGTTACTGAGTAGGAGCAGAGAGGATGGGCTGTTTACAGAGTGGGAAACGAGAGGAGCGCCTGGTTACAGAGTGGGAGCAGAGAGGAGCGGCTCTTTACAGAGTGGGAGCAGATAGGAGCGACTGGTTCAAGAATGAGAGCAGAGAGCATCGGCTGGTTACAGAGTGGCAGCAGAGAGCAGCGGCTGGTAACAGAGTGGGAGCAGAGAGGAGCGGTTGGTTACAGAGCGGGAGCAGAGAGGAGCGGCTGGTTGCAGAGCGGGAACAGAGAGGAGCAGCTGGTTACAGAGTGGGAGCAGAGAGGAGCGGTTGTTTACAGAGTGGGAGCAGAGAGGAGCTACTGTTTACAGAGTGGGAGCAGAGAGGAGGGGCTCTTTATGGAGTGGGAGCAGAGAGGAGCGGCTGGTGACAGAGGCACAGAATGAGGAGCGGCTGGTTACAGAGTTGCAGCAGAGATGAGCGGCTGGTTACAGAGTGGGAGCAGAGAGGAGGGGCTGTTGACGGAGTGGGAGCAGAGTGGAGTGGCTGTTTACAGACTGGGAGCAGAGAGGAGCGGCTGTTTACGTAGTTGGAGCAGAGAGGAGCGGCTGCTTACGGAGTTGGAGCAGAGAGGAGCGGCTAGTTACAGAGTTGCATCAGAGAAGAGCGGCTGGTTACAGAGTGGGTGTAGAGAGGAGCGGCTGGTTACAGAGTGGGAGCAGAGAGGAGCGGCTGGTTACAGAGTGGGAGCAGAGAGGAGCGGCTGTTTACAGAGTGGTAGCAGAGAGGAGCGGCTGGTTACAGAGTGGGAGCAGAGAGGAGCGGCTGGTTATAGATTTGCAGCAGAGAGGAGCGGCTGGTTTCAGGGTGGGAGCAGAGAGGTAGCGGCTGGTTCCAGAGTGGAAGCAGAGAGGAGCGGCTGGTTACAGAGTGTGAGCAGAGAGGAGCGGCTGGTTACAGAGTGGTAGCAGAGTGGAGCGGCTGGTTGCAGAGTGGGAGCAGAGAAGAGCGACTGTTTACAGAGTGGAAGCAGGGAGGAATGGTTGGTTTCAGAGCGGGAGCGGAGAGGAGCGGCTGGTTACAGAGCGGAAGCAGAGAGGAGCGTCTGGTTACAGAGTGGGAGCAGAGAGGAGCGGCTTGTTCCAGAGTGGAAGCAGAGAGGAGCAGCTGGTTACAGAGTGGGAGAAGAGAGGAGCGGCTGGTTCCAGAGTGGGAGCAGAGAAGAGCGACTGTTTACAGAGGCATAGAAGAATGAACGGCTGGTTATAGTGTTGCAGCAGAGAGGAGCGGTTGGTTACAGAGCGGGAGCAGAGAGGAGCGGCTGATTGTAGAGCGGGAACAGAGAGGAGCAGCTGGTTACAGAATGGGAGCAGAGAGGAGCGCTTGTTTACAGAGTGGGAGCAGAGAGGAGCGGTTGGTTACAGAGTGGGAGCAGAGAGCAGCGGCTGGTTACAGAGTGGGAGCAGAGAGGAGCTAATGTTTCCAGAGTGGGAGCAGAGAGGAAGGGCTCTTAATGGAGTGGGTGCAGAGAGGAGCGGCTGGTTACAGAGGCACAGAATGAGGAGCGGCTGGTTACAGATTTGCAGCAGAGAGGAGCGGCTGGTTACAGAGTGGGAGCACGTGCTGCGGCTGGTTACAGAGCGGGAGCAGAGAGGAGCGGCTGGTTACAAAGCGGGAGCAGAGAGGAGCGGCTGTCTACAGAGTTGCAGCACGGACGAGCGGCTGGTAACAGAGTGGGAGCATAGAGAAGCGGCTGGTTACAGAGTTGGAGCTGAGAGGAGTGGCTGGTTACAGAGTGGGAGCAGAGAAGAGCGGCTGGTTACAGATTGGTAGCATAGAGAAGCGGCTGGTTACAGAGTGGGAGCTGAGAGGAGCGGCTGGTTACAGAGCGGGAACAGAGACGAGCGGCTGGTAACAGAATGGGAGCAGAGAGGAGCGGCTGGTTACAGAGTGGTAGCATAGAGAAGCGACTGGTTGCAGAGTGGGAGCAGAGTGGAGCGGCGTTACAGAGCGGGAGCAGAGAGGAGCGGCTCGTTACAGTGTGGGAGCAGAGTGCAGCGGCTTGTTCCAGTTCGGGAGCATAGAGGAGCGGCTGTTTACAGAGGCAGAGAATGAGGAGTGGCTGGTTTCAGAGTTGCAGCAGAGAAGAGCGGTTGGTTACAGAGTGGGAGCAGAGAGGGGCGGCTGGTTACAGAGTGAGAGCAGAGAGAAGCGGCTGGTTAGAGTGGGAGCAGAAAGGAGCTACTGTTTACAGAGTGGGAGCAGAGAGGAGGGACTGTTTATGGAGTGGGAGCAGAGAGGAGCGGCTGGTTACAGAGGCACAGAATGAGGAGCGGCTGGTTACAGAGTTGTAGCAGAGAGGAGGGGCTGTTGACGGAGTGGGAGCAGAGAGGAGCGGCTGTTTACTGAGTGGGAGCAGAGAGGAGCGGCTGTTTACGTAGTTGGAGCAGAGAGGAGGGGCTTTTGACGGAGTGGGAGAAGTGCGGAGTGGCTGTTTACGGGGTGGGAGCAGAGAGGAGCGGCTGTTTACAGAGTTGGAGCTGAGAGGAGCGGCTGGTTACAGAGTGGGAGCAGAGAGCAGCGGCTCGTTACAGAGTGGGAGCAGAGAGGAGTGGTTTGTTACAGAGCGGGAGCGGAGAGAAGCGGCTGGTTACAGAGTGGGAGCAGAGAGGAAGGGCTGTTGACGGAGCGGGAGCATAGAGGATCGGGTGTTTGCAGAGTGGGAGCAGAGAGGAGCGGTTGGTTATAGAGTGGGAGCAGAGTGGAGATCGGTTTAGGGAGAGTGAGCAGAGAGGATCGGCTGGTTACAGAGTGAGAGCAGAGAGGGGCGGCTGGTTACTGAGTAGGAGCAGAGAGGATGGGCTGTTTACAGAGTGGGAGCAGAGAGGAGCGCCTGGTTACAGAGTGGGAGCAGAGAGGAGCGGCTCTTTACAGAGTGGGAGCAGATAGGAGCGACTGGTTCAAGAGTGAGAGCAGAGAGCAGCGGCTGGTTACAGAGTGGGAGCAGAGAGGAGCGGTTGGTTACAGAGTTGCATCAGAGAAGAGCGGCTGGTTACAGAGTGGGTGTAGAGAGGAGCGGCTGGTTACAGAGTGGGAGCAGAGAGGAGCGGCTGGTTATAGATTTGCAGCAGAGAGGAGCGGCTGGTTTCAGGGTGGGAGCAGAGAGGTAGCGGCTGGTTCCAGAGTGGAAGCAGAGAGGAGCGGCTGGTTACAGAGTGGGAGCAGAGAGGAGCGGTTGTTTACAGAGTGGGAGCAGAGAGGAGCGGCTGGTTACAGAGTGGGAGCAGAGAGGAGCGGCTGGTTACAGAGTGGTAGCAGAGTGGAGCGGCTGGTTGCAGAGTGGGAGCAGAGAAGAGCGACTGTTTACAGAGTGGGAGCAGGGAGGAATGGTTGGTTTCAGAGCGGGAGCGGAGAGGAGCGGCTGGTTACAGAACGGAAGCAGAGAGGAGCGTCTGGTTACAGAGTGGGAGCAGAGAGGAGCGGCTTGTTCCAGAGTGGAAGCAGAGAGGAGCGGCTGGTTCCAGAGTGGGAGCAGAGAAGAGCGACTGTTTACAGAGGCATAGAAGAATGAACGGCTGGTTATAGTGTTGCAGCAGAGAGGAGCGGTTGGTTACAGAGCGGGAGCAGAGAGGAGCGGCTGATTGCAGAGCGGGAACAGAGAGGAGCAGCTGGTTACAGAATGGGAGCAGAGAGGAGCGCTTGTTTACAGAGTGGGAGCAGAGAGGAGCGGCTGGTTACAGAGTGGGAGCAGAGAGCAGTGGCTGGTTACAGAGTGGGAGCAGAGAGGAGCTAATGTTTCCAGAGTGGGAGCAGAGAGGAAGGGCTCTTTATGGAGTGGGTGCAGAGAGGAGCGGCTGGTTACAGAGGCACAGAATGAGGAGCGGCTGGTTACAGATTTGCAGCAGAGAGGAGCGGCTGGTTACAGAGTGGGAGCACGTGCAGCGGCTGGTTACAGAGCGGGAGCAGAGAGGAGCGGCTGGTTACAAAGCGGGAGCGGAGAGGAGCGGCTGTCTACAGAGGCAGTGAATGAGGAGCGGCTGGTTACAGAGTTGCAGCAGAGAGGAGCGGCTGGTTACAGAGTGGGAGCAGAGAGGAAGGGCTGTTGACGGAGCGGGAGCATAGAGGATCGGGTGTTTACAGAGTGGGAGCAGAGAAGAGCGGCTGGTTACAGAGTGGGAGCAGAGAGGAGCGGCTGGTTACAGAGTGGGAGCAGAGAGGAGTAGCTGTTAATAGAGTGGGAGCAGATAGGAGCAGCTGCTTACAGAGGCTCAGAATGATGAGCGGCTGATTACAGAGTTGCAGCAGAGAGGAGCGGCTGTTTACAGAGTGGGAGCAGAGAGGAGCGGCTGTTGACAGTGGGAGCTGAGAGGAGCGGCTGGTTACAGAGGCAGATAATGAGGAGCGGCTGGTTATAGAGTTGCAGCAGAGAGGAGCGACTGGTTACAGTGTGGGAGCAGAGAGGAGCGGCTGGTTACAAAGTGGGAGCAGAGAGGAGCGGCTGTTTACACAGTTGGAGCTTAGAGGAGCGGCTGGTTACAGATTGGGAGCAGAGAGGAGCGGTTTGTTACAGAGCGGGTGTAGAGAGGAGCGGCTGGTTACAGAGCGGGAGCGGCTGGTTACTGAGTGGGAGCAGAGAGGAGCGGCTGGTTCCTGAGTGGGAGCAGAGAGGAGCAGCTGTTCACAGCGCGGGAGCAGAGCTGAGAGACAATCCCTGCTGCTGGACCAGTGGCGTGTTTCGAGCAGTTGCTGATAAAATTATTTTCCAGCATGTGAATTACTTCGCTGTGCTTCATTGTGTTTCACATTGTATTAATTAAATGCAATAATTAATTGCGCTGACTTGAAGATTTAAAATACAAAACAACGTACGCTTTGGTAGTCCAGGCATAAAATTCCCAACTGCCTCGCTGGAGACATGTTTATTTTTTGCACAATAACCATAACACTTCCCGTAAAAATCATTGGATTATGAAGAATAAATTAAATAAACACTATGTGCGAACATCGAAAGTAACAGATCACTTGTTTCTGATAATATTTATTTCACCAACAATGAACAGATCATGCTTCAACGTGAAGCTGGCCCAATGCCAACGTGCGATTTAGATGTGCTTGGAACCCGCTGCCGTCTGATCTGGAATCAGAATGTCTACCAGTGCAGCACAATCTCCAAAGGCGACAAGTGCAGCCGCATCTATAAGAAGGATCAAGCAGCGCATCGGAGACTTGACCTGGAAATCGTCGCGGTCCAGGCTTGCCGTACCATCAGCAGGACGAGGGTTTTGGAGGGAGAAGCGTCCGGCGACATTCCACTGCACGGAGCAGCGCGCGCTGCTGCAGGAGGGCGATGGCTGTGAAGCTGGGTCACTGATTGCAGTGCTGGTAGGCACAGCTGGAGAGGTGAAGGAGCGGCAAGAGTCCATAGGTGGAAGTGACTGGTTCCCAAGAGACGCGTGAATCTGGGGCCCTGAAGAGACGAGAGCCCAAGGGCAGCATAGGCCAGTCCACACAACGACATGTGTGCGCGCTCGGTTTGTGCAGCAGAGCTGGTCTCCAGTTTGTCTTGCGTATTCCTTGCCAATGGATCAAGTACTAGCTCTATAAAGTCCGTGTGATTGCTGGTATGCAACGGCCATCACACGTTAAAAAGTCCAAGCACGATGTCGGTCGGGATCTGGAATATTATGTCCTTCATTGATACACCATTGATACTCAGTGCTGTTTGGCATGGTAGCAAGTCATCCTCGCTACGAGAGACTGCCCATGACGATGATAAAATTAAAATGCTGGCAATACGCAGAAGGTCAGGCAGTATCCTGGAGAGCGAAACAGAGTTAACGTTTCAGGTCGATGATGGTCCCTCAAAACATGTCTAGAGGAGGGTGCAATCAGCTGCAGCTGTTAAAATGCGGGAGCAGATAATACGTGGGATCAATTTCCGGCCAATTGCAATCCCCCGTTTTTCTAATGAAGTTCAGTATGCATATTAAATTTTTAAAGCTAAATGAAGCGCTGTGCAAAGAACACTTCCATTTGGGGGTTTCAGATCGTCATATCTCGGTCTGTGACGCTGCTCCATTTGCCTTGCCATCCCGGTGCTGCATATATCGCGCAGGCTGGGATTATTTTCATCCTAAAAACAGTTGTTGGTTTTCCGGTGACAAGAAATCTAACTGCCTTAATTGCTCAACGCAGCAACAGGATATATATAAAAATCAGCTTTCTACCAATAAGCATTGCTTGATTTCGAAGCTGGTCGGTATATGTTTCAATTCATTCACAATGTGGTTGGTTTACTGTTCCAACAAGATAACTACGTCATTGTCTTGTCTTGGGATCACAACAACGTCCGCATCACCTACGCCATGACAATAGCTGATGATTGCTAAATGGACCACCGCCTAATCCACCCTGTTATTATATGAATGTAGACTCAAAACAGCAGCTGGAACAGAAATGCTGGAGCACTCAAAGACCCCATTATGAAAGTCCTATTGACATAGCGCCTCGCAACCAACTTCAAGAATTCCAGTCAGCCTGAGCGGCAGAATGTCCACATTGCCTGGTCGGCCTTCAATGCCTCTATAGTTAGCATCGCTGTCGATAAATCCATGAGGAAACATTACGACTGGTTCAACGAGAATGACCAGAAGATCCAGGAGCTAATAAGCACCATTGCAAGTCATTGTAAAATTGGAAACAGATGCACATCTCGAGAGTAAGAAGGCAGTTCTTTAGACGTCTGACGACCGCGATCCAAGATAAATCTCGCGACCTAAATAACAGATGGTGGGTGGAAATAGCGCAGGAGATCCAGCAACTAGCTGACAAACAGGACGTGCTAGGATTCATTGGCGCAACCAAGAACAATCATGATCAAGCAGTGAAGTTTGTACCCAACTGAGGGTCAGAAACGGAAGAGTAATTACAAGGACAGAGAAGCAGTCAGTGCCCGCTGGAAGGCGTACTTCAAGATCTGCTTATCAGAGACATGAGTGTCCACGATTCCATCCGACAGCATGCTACCCATCACCAACTCAGAAAAACCGCAGCCTGGCACAATGTTCAAAAGGCCATCGATAATTGAAGAACAAGAAGGCCTCAGCAGCAGATGGAATCCCCGCAGAAGCACTGAAGCATGGCGGCAAATTACTTTTGGCGCGAATCCAATAACTCACTTCTCTTATTTGGAATGAGGAGAGCAGGCCAGCAGATTTCTGACGTGTTGTAATCGTGACTAGCTTCAAGAAAGGCGACAAGTCCATTTGCGATAATTACAGAGGAGTTTCCCTGCTGCCTGCCCCAGAGAAAGTCACCGGAAGAATCCTCCTTCATCCGATTCTCCCAGTTACTGTCGAGGTCACACATTCATAGTACTCATTCTGCCCAATTGGGGGCACAAAGGACATGATCATCTCACTGCACGCCAAATTCAAGAAAAACGCAGGAAGCAGCATCGATCTCCGACATATCCAAGAGATTCACTGGATCTTCATAATCATGGATTGGCAGATTTAGATTCAATTTGAAATCTTTAGGAGCAACAGGAGGTTTAAAGCAACATTTTAAGAATGCATGCAGAGGGGACGATTCTGTGCTTTTCAGTTTATAAGACTGAGCCCTTGTCGCTTGGTTACCGTGCCACACACCCACCGAGCTGATCTCAATATTTCCAATGGTAAGTATTTGCGGTGCTGAAAATTCGAAATTCAGACAGAAATTGTTTGAAATATTCAGCAGGCCAGAAAGCATTTCTGGAGAGCGAAGTGAATTTTACCTGTCAGATCGGTGACTAATCTTCACAACTGGAGATAGTTGGAGTTGTAGCAGGTTTTAAAAAGGTAAAGAGGCAGGGAAACTGGTCGGGGCTGGGGAAGGAACAAAGAGAAAGATCTGTGACAGGGTGGAATGCAGGTGAGATGAAATGAATCAAGGGATGGATTGCGCAAAGCAGAAGGGGATAACATTGGGACAAGGAAAGAAACAAAAGATGGGTTTAGTGGATCACTAAATAGGAAGAGCAGAATCATTAACAACAGCTCGTGTCCTAAAAATGGGAGACGTCTTCATGACCTTCATTTGTTGTACTCAATCTTGATTAGAGAAGAATGTAAACTGCCGAATGGAAAGATGAGGTGCCGTTCCTAGAGCTTACGTTGAGCTTCATTTCAGGAAGAACATCGATCCGAGAGGGGGAGTGGGGCGGAGAATTAAAATACCTTCTGACCGCATGCTCAGAATCAAGCTTGCCGCCTGACCAATGGCGCTTCACAAAGTGATCACCCAATCTGTGCCTGCTATCACCAGTGCAGAGGAGACCACATGGTGAGCAGCTAATACAGAATGACACATTGAAAGAAGTGAAACAATGTTTTACCTGGAAGGTGTGTTTGGGCAGTGGGTAGGAAGGAGATAACAACGCAGGTGTTGCATTTTCTGCGATTGCCTGGGAAGATGCGGTGGTAAGGGGAGGGGCTGATTAGAGTGACTGTGGAATGGACCATTGTCTAGCGGAAGGAGCGTACTCTTCAGAAATGCTGGAATGGGAAGAGAGGAGAAGAAGAGTTTGGTGGTTGAATCATGCTCGAGGAGGCAGACAAGGTGGAGGACGATCCGTTGATTCTGGAGGCTGGTTGGGTGGAAGGTGAGTGCAAGCGTAAAAACGTAATTTTATGCGTGAGAGCGAGAGAAACGATGAGAGCAGAATTGCGGATAATGGGACGAACTTGGTCGAGTGAAAAGTCGAACAAGGTGGAGTGGAATCTTCGGTTAAGGTACATGGAACACTTCGCTTGATAAGTCGAAGTATTGAATACAAGAGCAAGGAGGTTAGGCTTCAACTTTATAAAACCCTGTTTGGCAGCAGCAGGAAAGATGAGATTTACTAGAATGTTGCCTGGGCTCGAAAACTTTAGCTATGAGGAAATATTGGAGATGCTGGATCTATTTTGTTGGGAACAGCGGAGGCTAAGGGGAGACCTGATTCAGCTGTGTAAAATTATGAGCAGCCTGGATAGAATAATAGGAAGGATCGGTTTCATTTGGCAGAGTGGTCAACAACCAGGGGGCATAGATTTAAAGTAATTTGTGGGAGATATGATGAGATATGAGGGGCAATGTCTGCACCCAGTGAGTGGTGGGGGTCGGGAAATCACTGCTGAGAGGCACGAAACCTCACCACATGTAGAACATACTTGGATGCGCCCTAAAAGACCCATAACCTACATGGCTACGGATCAAAAGCTGGAAAGTGAGATTAGACTGGATAGAGATTGGTCGCCCAGCGCGGACAGGATGGGCCGAAATGGCGTCCTGCTTTGCTGCTAATATCGATGATTCTCTGATACTATAAAGCTCCCTTTGCTGTGTCCCCATCAAAAATACTCAAGGCTGGTCGACCAGGGGTTCAGCAACAAAGTAAAGCTCTCTTGCTCACTCGCATCACACAATACCAGGGCAGGCAGAGCACGGCTTACATTCAGCTTAATGCTCCCCCTACACTGTCCCAACAAACAGTCGCAGGGAATGTGCAGTACGGGTTAGATACAGAGTAAAGCTCCCTCGACACTGTCTCATCAAACTCTTCGAGTGCAGTTACAGGACGTGTTGGATACAGAGTAAAACTCCCTTTCCGATTTTGCATCAAGCAATCACATGGCAGGTAAAGCACCGGTTACAATCATTGCAATGTTCCCTCGAGACTGTCCCATTAAACAGTCGCAGAGCAGGTACAGCACGGCTATTATATAAATAACGATCTTTCTCCGCTGTCCCATCAAACTCTCGCAGGGCTAATTATGTTCAGCGTAAAGCTCATTCTAAATTGTGCCATCACGCATTACAAGGACACGGACAGCATGGCTTAGATAAAAAGTAAAGTTAACTCTACACTGCCCAATCAACATTTCCAGTGCAGGTACAGCTCGGGTTAAAGACAGACTAAAGCCGAAGCTAAACTATCCCATTAAAGATTCCCTGGATAGATTCAGCACCGGTAAGGTCGAGAGAAAAGCTACCTCCTCGATATCGCATCAAGCAATCCAAGGGGTGTTAAACCACCGGTTACATTCAGAGCAAAGATCCCTCAACACGGTCCCATCAAACACTCCCTGGATAGGTTCAGCACGGGTAAGATAGAGAGTAAAGCTCGCTCTGTACTCTCCCATCAAACACTAGCAATGCAGGTACAGCTCGGTTTAGATAAAGAGCAAAGCTCACTCTACACTGTCACATCAAACACTCGCTGGATAATGTGAACAAGGGTTTGACACAGATTACATCTCAGTCGAAACTGTCACATCAAATACTCGCAGGGCAGTTGCAGCACCATTTAGATACAGAGTAAAGCTCCTTCAAAAGGTTCCAATCAAACATTCCCAGGGCAGTACAGCAAGTAGTGAGATACAGGCTAAATCTCATAAGAACATAAAAAAATAAGAAATAGAATTAGGGACTTGTCATTTAGCACCTCGAACTTGCTGCGCCATGAAATACGATCAAATAAGTTCATGGCTGATTTGGTCATGGACAGAGCACCACCTCCCTGCCCGCTCCGCATAACCCTTTATTCCTTTATCGCTCAATAATCTGTCTATCTACGCTTTGAATATATTCAATGATGCAGACTCTATAGCTCTCTGGGGCAGATAATTCCACAGATATACAACCCTCTGAGAAAAGAAATTCCTCCTGATCTCAGTTTTAAATGGGGGTTGCGTTATTCTGAGACTATGTCCCCTAGATTTATTTTCCATTATGAGTGGCAATATCCTCTCTGCATCCTCCTTGTCGAGCCCTGTATTTATTTTATATGTTTCGAGAAGATCACTTCTCATTCTTCTCAACTCCAATGTGTATAGGCACTACTTACTCGATGTATCTTCAAAATGCAAACCCCTCATCTCCGGTTACAGAGTGGGAGCAGAGAGGAGCGGCTGGTTACAGAGTGGGAGCAGAGAGCAGCGGCTGGTTACATGAGTGGGAGCATAGAGGAGCGGCTGGTTGCAGAGTGGAGCATATTGGAAAGGCTGTTTACAGAGTGGGAGCAGAGAGGAGCGGCTGGTTACAGAGGCTGAGAATGAGGAGCGGCTGGTTACAGAGTTGCAGCAGAGAGGAGCGGCTGGTTACAGAGTGGGAGCAGTGAGGAGCAGCTGGTTACAGAGTGGGAGCAGAGAGGAGCGGCTGGTTACAGAGTGGGAGCAGAGAGGAGCGGCTGGTTACAGAGTGAGAGCAGAGAGCAGCGGCTGGTTACAGAGTTGGAGCAGAGATGAGCGGCTGGTTACAGAGTGGGAGCAGTGAGGAGCAGCTGGTTACAGAGTGGGAGCAGAGAGGAGCGTTTGGTTAGAGAGATGGAGCAGAGAGGAGCGGCTGGTTACAGTGTGGGAGCAGAGATGAGCGGCTATTTCCAGAGTGGGAGCAGAGAGGAGCGGCTGGTTACAGAGTGGCACCAGAGTGGAGCGGCTGGTTACAGAGTGGGAGCAGAGAAGAGCGGCTGGTTACAGAGTGGGAGCAGAGAACAGCGGCTGGTTACAGAGTGGGAGCATAGAGAAGCGGTTGGTTACAGAGCGGGAGCAGAGAGGAGCGGCTGGTTACAGAGTGGGAGCAGAGGAGCGGCTGGTTACAGAGTGGGAGCAGAGAGGAGCGGCTGTTTACAGATTGGGAGCAGAGAGGAGCGGCTGGTTATAGAGTGGGAGCAGAGAGGAGCGGCTGGTTACAGAATGGGAGCAGAGAGCAGCGGCAGGTTACATGAGTGGGAGCATAGAGGTGCGGCTGGTTACAGAGTGGAGCATATCGGAGCGGCTGTTTACAGAGTGGGAGCAGAGAGGAGCGGCTTGTTACAGAGGCTGAGAAGGAGGGGCGACTGGTTAGAGTTGCAGCAGAGAGGAGCGGCTGGTTACAGAGTGGGAGCAGTGAGGAGCGGGTTGGTTACAGAGTGGGAGCAGAGAGGAGGGGCTGTTTACAGAGTGGGAGCAGAGAGGAGCGCCTGGTTACGGAGTGGGAGCAGAGAGGAGTGGCTCTTTACAGAGTGGGAGCAGAAAGGAGCGACTGGTTCCAGAGTGAGAGCAGAGAGCAGCGGCTGGTTGCAGAGAGGAGCGTTTGGTTACAGAGCGGGAGCAGAGAGGAGCGGCTGGTTACAGAGTGGGAGCAGAGAGGAGCGGCTGTTTACAGAGTGGGAGCAGAGAGCAGCGGCTGGTTACAGAGTGGGAGCAGAGAGGAGCGGCTGGTTACAGAGCGGTAGCAGAGTGCAGTGGGAGCAGAGAGAACCGGCTGGTTACAGAGTGCGAGCAGAGAGGAGCTACTCTTTACAAAGTGGGAGCAAAGAGGAGCGGCTGGTCACGGAATGGGAGCAGAGAGGAGCGGCTGGTTACAGAGGCAAAGAATGAGGAGCGGCTGGTTACAGAGTGGGAGCAGAGAGGAGCGGCTGGTTACAGAGGCTCAGAATGAGGAGAGGCTGGTTACAGAGTTGCAGTAGAGATGAGCGGCTGGTTACAGAGTGGGAGCAGAGAGGAGGGGCTGTTGACGGAGTTGGAGCAGAGAAGAGCGGCTGTTTACAGTGTGGGAGCAGAGAGGAGCGGCTGTTTACGGAGTTGGAGCAGAGAGGAGGGGCTGCTGACGGAGTGGGAGCAGAGAGGAGCGGCTGGTAACAGAGGCTGAGAATGAGGAGCGGCTGGTTACAGAGTGGGAGCAGAGAGGAGCGGCTGGTTACAGAGTTGGAGCAGAGAGGAGCGACTGGTTAC
The DNA here is from genome assembly GCF_044704955.1 of Pristiophorus japonicus. Lineage (NCBI taxonomy): Eukaryota > Metazoa > Chordata > Chondrichthyes > Pristiophoridae > Pristiophorus > Pristiophorus japonicus. The sequence goes on along the minus strand of NW_027250723.1, from coordinate 1,965,223 downwards.
AGAGAGAGAGCAGAGAGCAGCGGCTGGTTACAGAGTGGCAGCATAGTGGAGCGGCTGGTTACAGAGCGGGAGCAGAAAAGAGCGGCTGGTTACAGAGTGGGAGCAGAGTGCAGCGGCTGGTTACAGACGGGGAGCAGAGAGGAGCGGCTGTTTACAGAGGCAGAGAATGAGGAGCGGCTGATTTCAGAGTTGCAGAAGAGAGGAGCGGCTGGTGGCAGAGTTGGAGCAGAGGGAAGCGGCTGGTTACAGACTGAGCGCAGAGAGGAGCTACTGTTTACAGAGTGGGAGCAGAGAGGAGCGGCTGTTTACGGAGTGGGAGCAGAGAGGAGCGTCTGGTTACAGAGGCACAGAATGAGGAGCGGCTGGTTGCAGAGCGAGAGCAGAGAGGAGCGGCTGGTTACAGAGTGGGAGCAGAGAGGAGGGGCTTTTGACGGAGCCGGAGCAGAGAAGAGGGGCTGTTGACGGAGTGGGAGCAGAGAGGAGCGGCTTTTTACAGAGTGGGAGCAGAGAGGAGCGGCTGCTTACGGAGTTGGAGCAGAGAGGAGCGGATGTTTATGGAGTGGGAGCAGAGAGGAGGGGCTGTTGACGGAGTGGGTGCAGAGAGGAGCTGCTGGTTACAGAGTGGGAGCAGAGAGGAAGGGCTGTTGACGGAGCGGGAGCAGTGAGGAGCGGCTGTTTACAGAGTGGGAGCAGAGAGGAGCGGCTGTTTACTGAGTTGGAGCAGAGAGGAGCGGCTGGTAACAGAGTTGCATCAGAGAGGAGCGGCTGGTTACAGAGTAGGTGTAGAGAGGAGCGGCTGGTTATAGATTTGCAGCAGAGAGGAGCGGCTGGTTACAGAGTGGGAGCAGAGAGGCGCGGCTGGTTCCAGAGTGGAAGCAGAGAGGAGCGGCTGGTTAAAGAGTGGGAGAAGAGAGGAGCGGCTGGTTCCGGAGTGGGAGCAGAGAGGACCGGCTGTTTACAGAGCGGGAGTAGAGAGGAGCGGCTGGTTACAGAGCGGGAGCAGAGAGGAGCGGCTGTTTACAGAGGCAGTGAATAAGGAGCGGCTGGTTACAGAGTTGCAGCAGAGACGAGCGACTGTTTACGGAGTGGGAGCAGAGAGGAGCAGCTGGTTACAGAGTGGTAGCATAGAGAAGCGGCTGATTACAGAGTGGGAGCAGAGAGGAGCGGCTGGTTACATAGGTACAGAATGAGGAACGGCTGGTTACAGTGTTGCAGCAGAGAGGAGTGGCTGGTTACAGAGTAGGAGCAGAGAGGAGCGGCTGGTTACAGACTGGGAGAAGATAGCAGCGGCTGGTTACAGAGTGGGAGCAGAGAGGAGCGGTTGTTTACAGAGCGGGAGCAGAGAGGAGCGGCTGGTTACAGAGCGGGAACAGAGAGGAGCAGCTGGTTACAGAGTGGGAGCAGAGAGGAGCGGTTGTTTACAGAGCGGGAACAGAGAGGAGCAGCTGGTTACAGAGTGGGAGCAGAGAGGAGCGGTTGTTTACAGAGTGGGAGCAGAGAGGAGCGGTTGTTTACAGAGTGGGAGCAGAGAGGAGCGACTTGTTACAGTTCGGGAGCAGAGAGGAGCGGCTGTTTACAGAGGCAGAGAATGAGGAGCGGCTGGTTTCAGAGTTGCAGCATAGAGGAGCGGCTGGTTACAGAGTGGGAGCAGAGAGGGGCGGCTGGTTAGAGTGGGAGCAGAGAGAAGCGGATGGTTACAGAGTGGGAGCAGAGAGGAGCTACTGTTTACAGAGTGGGAACAGAGAGGAGGTGCTGTTTATGGAGTGGGAGTAGAGAGGAGCGGCTGGTGACAGAGGCACAGAATGAGGAGCGGCTGGTTACAGAGTTGAGCGGCTGGTTACAGAGTGGGAGCAGAGAGGAGGGGCTGTTGACTGAGTGGGAGCAGAGAGGAGCGGCTGGTTACATAGGCACAGAATGAGGAGCGGATGGTTACAGAGTGGGAGCAGAGAGGAGCGGCTGGTTACAGAGTGGGAGCAGAGAGGAGCGGTTGTTTACAGAGCGGGAGCAGAGAGGGGCGGCTGGTTACAGAGTGGGAGCAGAGAGGAGCTACTGTTTACATAGTGGGAGCAGAGAGGAGGTGCTGTTTAGGGAGTGGGAGCAGAGAGGAGCGGCTGGTTACAGAGGCACAGAATGAGGAGCGGCTGGTTACAGAGTTGCAGCAGAGATGAGCGGCTGGTTACAGAGGCACAGAATGAGGAGCGGCTGGTTACAGAGTTGCAGCAGAGATGAGCGGCTGGTTGCAGAGTGGGAGCAGAGAGGAGCGGCTGTTTACAGAGTGGGAGCAGAGAGGAGCGCCTGGTTACAGAGTGAGAGCAGAGAGGAGCGGCTGGTTACTGAGTGGGAGCAAAGAGGGGCGTTTGGTTACAGAGTGGGAGCAGAGACGAGCGGCTGGTTACAGAGTGGGAGCAGAGAACAGCGACTGTTTACAGAGGCATAGAATGAGGAACGGCTGGTTACAGTGTTGCAGCAGAGAGGAGCGGCTGGTTGCAGACTGGGAGCAGAGAGTAGCGGCTGTTTACGGAGTTGGAGCAGAGAGGAGGGGCTGTTGACGGAGTGGGAGCAGAGAGGAGCGGCTGGTTACATAGGCACAGAATGAGGATCGGGTGTTTACAGAGTGGGAGCAGAGAGGAGCGGCTGGTTACAGAGTGGGAGCAGAGAGGAGCGGCTGGTTACAGAGTGGGAGCAGAGTGCAGCGGCTTGTTACATTTCGGGAGCAGAGAGTAGAGGCTGTTTACAGAAGCAGAGAATGAGGAGCGGCTGGTTACAGAGTGGGAGCAGAGAGGGGCGGCTGGTTACAGAGTGGGAGCAGAGAGAAGCGGCTGGTTACAGAGGCACAGAATGAGGAGCGGCTGGTTACAGAGTTGCAGCAGAGATGAGCGGCTGGTTACAGAGTGGGAGCAGAGTGGATGGTCTGTTGACGGAGTGGGAGCAGAGAGGAGGGGCTGTTTACAGCGTGGGAGCAGAGAGGAGCGGCTGGTTACAGCGTGGGAGCAGTGAGGAGCGGCTGGTTACAGACTGGGAGAAGAGAGCAGCGGCTGGTTACAGAGCGGGAGCAGAGAGGAGCGGTTGTTTACAGAGCGGGAGCAGAGAGGAGCGGCTGGTTACAGAGCGGGAACAGAGAGGAGCAGCTGGTTACAGAGTGGGAGCAGAGAGGAGCGGTTGTTTACAGAGTGGGAGCAGAGAGGAGCGGTTGTTTACAGAGTGGGAGCAGAGAGGAGCGGCTTGTTACAGTTCGGGAGCAGAGAGGAGCGGCTGTTTACAGAGGCAGAGAATGAGGAGCGGCTGGTTTTAGAGTTGCAGCATAGAGGAGCGGCTGGTTACAGAGTGGGAGCAGAGAGGGGCGGCTGGTTAGAGTGGGTGCAGAGAGAAGCGGTTGGTTACTGAGTGGGAGCAGAGAGGAGCTACTGTTTACAGAGTGCGAGCAGAGAGGAGGGGCTGTTTAGGGAGTGGGAGCAGAGAGGAGCGGCTGGTAATAGCGGCTGAGAATGAGGAGCGGCTGGTTACAGAGTTGCAGCAGAGAGGAGCGGCTGGTTAGAGTAGGAGCAGAGAGGAGCGGCTGGTTACAGAGTGGGAGCAGTGAGGAGCGTTTGGTTACAGAGCTGGAGCAGAGAGGAGCGGCTGGTTACAGAGTGGGAGCAGAGAGGAGCGGCTGTTTACAGAATGGGAGCAGAGAGGAGCGGCTGGTTACAGAGCTGGAGCAGAGAGGAGCGGCTGGTTACGGATTGGGAGCAGAGAGGAGCGGCTGTTTACGGAGTGGGTGCAGAGAGGAGCGGCTGTTTAGAGTGGGAGCAGAGAGGGGGGGCTGTTTGCGGAGTGGGTGCAGCGAGGAGAGGCTGGTTAGAGAGGCAGAGAATGAGGTGCGGCTCGTTACAGAGTTGCAGCAGAGAGGAGCGGTTGTTTACAGAGTGGGAGCAGAGAGGAGCGGCTGGTTACAGAGTAGGAGCAGAGAGCAGCGACTGGTTACAGAGTGGGAGCAGAGAGGAGTGGTTGGTTACAGTTCGGGAGCAGAGAGGAGCGGCTGGTTACAGAGCGGGAATTGAGAGGAGCAGCTGGTTACAGAGTGGGAGCAGAGAGGAGCGGCTTGTTACAGTTCGGGAGCAGAGAGGAGCGGCTGTTTACAGAGTGGGAGCAGAGAGGAGCGGTTGTTTACAGAGTGGGAGCAGAGAGGAGCGGTTGTTTACAGAGTGGGAGCAGAGAGGAGCGGCTGGTTACAGAGTGGAAGCAGAGAGAAGCGGCTGGTTAAAGAGTGGGAGAAGAGAGGAGCGGCTGGTTCCGGAGTGGGAGCAGAGAGGAGCGGCTGGTTACAGAGTGGGAGCAGAGAGGAGCGGTTGTTTACAGAGTGGGAGCAGAGAGGAGCGGTTGTTTACAGAGTGGGAGCAGAGAGGAGCGGCTGATTAGAGTGGGAGCAGAGAGGAGCGGCTGGTTACAGAGGCATAGAATGAGGAACGGCTGGTTACAGTGTTGCAGCAGAGAGGAGCGGCTGGTTACAGAGTGGGAGCAGAGAGGAGCGGCTGGTTACAGAGCGGGAACAGAGAGGAGCAGCTGGTTACAGAGTGGGAGCAGAGAGGAGCGGTTGTTTACAGAGTGGGAGCAGAGAGGAGCGGTTGTTTACAGAGTGGGAGCAGAGACGAGCGGCTTGTTACAGTTCGGGAGCAGAGAGGAGCGGCTGTTTACAGAGGCAGAGAATGAGGAGCGGCTGGTTTTAGAGTTGCAGCATAGAGGAGCGGCTGGTTACAGAGTGGGAGCAGAGAGGGGCGGCTGGTTAGAGTGGGTGCAGAGAGAAGCGGTTGGTTACTGAGTGGGAGCAGAGAGGAGCTACTGTTTACAGAGTGGGAGCAGAGAGGAGGGGCTGTTGACGGAGTGGGAGCAGAGACGAGCGGCTTTTTACAGAGGCATAGTTGAGGAACGGCTGGTTACAGTGTTGCAGCAGAGAGGAGCGGCTGGTTACAGACTGGGAGCAGAGAGGAGCGGCTGTTTACGGAGTTGGAGCAGAGATGAGGTGCTGTTGACAGAGTGCGAGCAGAGAGGAGCGGCTGGTTACATAGGCACAGAATGAGGATCGGGTGTTTACAGAGTGGGAGCAGAGAGGAGCGGCTGGTTACAGAGTGGGAGCAGAGAGGAGCGGCTGGTTACAGAGTGGGAGCAGAGTGCAGCGGCTTGTTACATTTCGGGAGAAGAGAGTAGCGGCTGTTTACAGAAGCAGAGAATGAGGAGCGGCTGGTTACAGAGTGGGAGCAGAGAGAAGCGGCTGGTTACAGAGTGGGAGCAGAGAGGAGCTACTGTTTACAGAATGGGAGCAGAGAGGAGGGGCTGTTTAAGGAGTGGGAGCAGAGAGGAGCGGCTGGTTACAGAGGCACAGAATGACGAGCGGCTGGTTACAGAGTTGGAGCAGAGAGGAGGGGCTGTTGACGGAGTGGTAGCAGAGAGGAGCGGCTGTTTACAGAGTGGTAGGAGAGAGGAGCGGCTGGTTAAAGAGTGGGAGAAGAGAGGAGCGGCTGGTTATCGATTTGCAGCAGAGAGGAGCGGCTGGTTACAGAGTGGGAGCAGAGAGGAGCGGCAAGTTCCAGAGTGGAAGCAGAGAGGAGCGGCTGGTTAAAGAGTGGGAGAAGAGAGGAGCGGCTGGTTCCGGAGTGGGAGCAGAGAGGAGCGGCTGTTTACAGAGCGGGAGTAGAGAGGAGCGGCTGTTTACAGAGTGGGAGCAGAGAGGATCGTCTGTTGAGAATGGGAGCAGAGAGGAGCTGCTGGTTACAGATTGGGAGCAGAGAGGAGCGGCTGTTTACGGAGTGGGTGCAGAGAGGAGCGTCTGTTTAGAGTGGGAGCAGAGAGGGGGGGGCTGTTTGCGGAGTGGGTGCAGCGAGGAGCGGCTGTTTATGGAGTTGGAGCAGAGAGGAGCGGCTGTTTATAGGGTGGGAGCAGAGAGGAGGGGCTGTAGACGGAATGGGAGCAGAGAGAGGCGGCTGTTTCTAGAGTGGGAGCAGAGAGGAGCGGCAGGTTACAGAGTGGGAGCAGAGAGGAGCGGCTGTTTACAGAGGCAGTGAATGAGGAGCGGCTGGTTACAGAGTTGCAGCAGAGACAAGCGGCTGGTAACAGAGTGGGAGCAGAGAGGAGCGGCTGGTTACAGAGTGGGAGCAGAGAGGAGCGCCTGCTTCCACAGTGGGATCAGAGTGCAGCGGCTTGTTACAGTCGGGAGCAGAGAGTAGCGGTTGTTCACAGAGGCAGAGAATGAGGAGCGGCTGGTTTCAGAGTTGCAGCAGAGAGGAGCGGCTGGTTACAGAATGGGAGCAGAGAGGGGCGGCTGGTTACAGAGCGGGAGCAGAGAGAAGCGGCAGGTTACAGAGTGGGAGCAGAGAGGAGCTACTGTTTACAGAGTGGGAGCAGAGTGGAGGGTCTGTCTAGGGAGAGGGAGCAGCGAAGAGCGGGTGGTTACAGAGTGGGAGCAGTGAGGAGCGGCTGTTTACAGAGTGGGAGCAGAGAGGGGCGGCTGGTTACTGAGTGGGAGCAGAGAGGAGGGACTGTTTACAGAGTGGGAGCAGAGAGGAGCGACTGGTTCCAGAGTGGGAGCAGAGAGGAGCGGCTGGTTACAGAGTGGGAGCAGAGAGGAGCGGCTGGTTACAGAGTAGGAGCAGAGAGCAGCGGCTCGTTACAGAGTGGGAGTAGAGAGGAGCGGCTAGTTACAGAGTAGGAGCAGAGAGCAGCGGCTGGTTACAGAGTGGGAGCAGAGAGGAGCGGTTGGTTACAGAGCGGGAGCAGAGAGGAGCGGCTGGTTGCAGAGCGGGAACAGAGATGAGCAGCTGGTTACAGAGTGGGAGCAGAGAGGAGCGGTTGTTTACAGAGTGGGAGCATGGAGGATCGGCTGGTTACAGAGTGGGAGCAGAGAGAAGCGGCTGGTTAGAGTGGGAGCAGAGAGGAGCTACTGTTTACAGAGTGGGAGCAGAGAGGAGGGGCTCTTTATGGAGTGGGAGCAGAGAGGAGCAGCTGGTTACAGAGGCACAGAATGAGGAGCGGCTGGTTACAGAGTTGCAGCAGAGAGGAGGGGCTGTTGACGGAGTGGGAGCAGAGAGGAGCGGCTGTTTACAGACTGGGAGCAGAGAGGAGCGGCTGTTTACGGAGTTGGAGCAGAGAGGAGGGGCTGTTGACGGAGTGGCAGCAGAGAGGAGCGGCTGATTCCAGAGTGGAAGCAGAGAGGAGCGGCTGGTTAGAGTGGGAGAAGAGAGGAGCGGCTGGGTCCAGAGTGGGAGCAGAGAAGAGCGGCTGTTTCCAGAGAGGGAGTAGAGAGGAGCGGCTGTTTACAGAGTGGGAGCAGAGAGGAGCGGGTGTTTAAAGAGTGGGAGCAGAGAGGAGAGGCTGATTACAGATTGGGAGCAGAGAGGAGCGGCTGTTTACGGAGTGGGTGCAGATAGGAGCGGATGTTTACAGAGTGGGATCGGAGAGGAGTGGCTGTTTACAGAGTGGGAGCAGAGAGGAGCGGCTGTTTACAGAACGGCAGCAGAGAGGAGCGGCTGTTTACAGAGTTGGAGCTGAGAGGAGCGGCTGGTTACAGAGTGGGAGCACAGAGGAGAGGTTGTTTAGAGTGGGAGCAGAGAGGAGCGGCTGGTTACAGAGTGGGAGCAGAGAGGAGCGGCTGGTTACAGAGTGGTAGCAGAGTGGAGCGGCTGGTTGCAGAGTGGGAGCAGAGAAGAGCGACTGTTTACAGAGGCAAAGAATGATGAACGGCTGGTTATAGTGTTGCAGCAGAGAGGAGCAGCTGGTTACAGAGCGGGAGCAGAGAGGAGCGGCTGGTTGCAGAGCGGGAACAAAGAGGAGCGGCTGGTTACAGAGCGGGAGCAGAGAGGAGGGGCTGTTGACAGAGTGGGAGCAGAGAGGAGCGGCTCGTTACAGAGTGGGAGCAGTGAAGAGGGGCTGTTGAGGGAGTGGGAGCAGAGAGAAGCGGCTCGTTCGAGTGGGAGCAGAGTGGAGCGGCTGTTTCAAGAGTGGGAGCAGAGAGGAGCGGCAGGTTACATAGTGGGAGCAGAGAGGAGCGGCTGGTTACAGAGGCAGAGAATGAGGAGCGGCTGGTTATCGAGTTGCATCAGTGAAGAGCGGCTGGTTACAGAGTGGATGTAGAGAGGAGCGGCTGGTTACAGAGTGGGAGCAGAGAGGAGCGGCTGGTTATAGATTTGCAGCAGAGAGGAGCGGCTGGTTTCAGAGTGGGAGAAGAGAGGAGCGGCTGGTTCCAGAGTGGAAGCAGAGAAGAGCGGCTGGTTAGAGTGGGAGAAGAGAGGAGCGGCTGGTTCCAGAGTGGGAGCAGAGAGGAGCGGCTGTTTTCAGAACGGCAGCAGAGAGGAGCGGCTGTTTGTTGAGTTGGAGCTGAGAGGAGCGGCTGGTTACAGAGTGGGAGCAGAGAGCAGCGGCTGGTTACAGAATGTGAGCAGGGAGGAATGGTTGGTTACAGAACGGGAGCGGAGAGGAGCGGCTGGTTTCAGAGTGGGAGCACGTGCAGCGGCTGGTTACAGAGCGGGAGCAGAGAGGAACGGCTGGTTACAAAGCGGGAGCAGAGAGGAGCGGCTGGTTCCAGAGTGGAAGCAGAGAAGAGCGGCTGGTTAGAGTGAGAGAAGAGAGGAGCGGCTGGTTCCAGAGTGGGAGCAGAGAGGAGCGGCTGTTTACAGAACGGCAGCAGAGAGGAGCGGCTGTTTACAGAGTTGGAGCTGAGAGGAGCGGCTGGTTACAGAGTGGGAGCAGAGAGCAGCGGCTGGTTACAGAGTGTGAGCAGGGAGGAATGGTTGGTTACAGAGCGGGAGCGGAGAGGAGCGGCTGGTTACAGAGTGGGAGCAGAGAGGAGCGGCTGGTTACAGAGTGGGAGCACGTGCAGCGGCTGGTTACAGAGCGGGAGCAGAGAGGAACGGCTGGTTACAAAGCGGGAGCAGAGATGAGCGGCTGTCTACAGAGGCAGTGAATGAGGAGCGGCTTGTTACAGAGTTGCAGCAGAGAGGAGCGGCTGGTTACAGAGTGGGAGCAGAGAGGAAGGGCTGTTGACGGAGCGGGAGAATAGAGGATCGGGTGTTTACAGAGTGGGAGCAGAGAGGAGCGGCTGGTTACAGAGTGGGAGCAGAGAGGAGTGGCTATTAATAGAGTGGGAGCAGATAGGAGCGGCTGGTTACAGAGGCTCAGAATGATGAGCGGCTGGTTATAGAGTTGCAGCAGAGAGGAGCGGCTGGTTACAGAGAGGAGCGGCTGGTTACAAAGTGGGAGCAGAGAGGGGGGGCTGTTTGCGGAGTGGGTGCAGCGAGGAGAGGCTGGTTAGAGAGGCAGAGAATGAGGTGCGGCTCATTACAGAGTTGCAGCAGAGAGGAGGGGCTGCTTACAGCGTGGGAGCAGAGAGGAAGAGCTGTTGACGGAGCGGGAGCAGAGATGAGCGGCTGTTTACAGAGTGGGAGCAGAGAGGAGCGGCTGGTTGGAGTGGGAGCAGAGAGCAGCGGCTGGTTACAGAGTGGGAGCAGAGAGGAGTGGTTGGTTACAGAGCGGGAGCGGAGAGGAGCGGCTGGTTACAGAGTGGGAGCAGAGTGCAGCGGCTGGTTACAGAGCGGGAGCAGAGAGGAGCGGCTGGTTGCATAGGTACAGAATGAGGAGCGGCTGGTTGCTGAGTTGCAGCAGCGAGGAGCGGCTGGTTACAGAGTGGGAGCAGAGAGGAGCGGCTGGTTACAGACTGGGAGAAGAGAGCAGCGGCTGGTTACAGAGCGGGAGCAGAGAGGAGCGGTTGTTTACAGAGCGGGAGCAGAGAGGAGCGGCTGGTTACAGAGCGGGAACAGAGAGGAGCAGCTGGTTACAGAGTGGGAGCATAGAGGAGCGGTTGTTTACAGAGTGGGAGCAGAGAGGAGCGGTTGTTTACAGAGTGGGAGCAGAGAGGAGCGGCTTGTTACAGTTCGGGAGCAGAGAGGAGCGGCTGTTTACAGAGGCAGAGAATGAGGAGCGGCTGGTTTTAGAGTTGCAGCATAGAGGAGCGGCTGGTTACAGAGTGGGAGCAGAGAGGGGCGGCTGGTTAGAGTGGGTGCAGAGAGAAGCGGTTGGTTACTGAGTGGGAGCAGAGAGGAGCTCATGTTTACAGAGTGCGAGCAGAGAGGAGGGGCTGTTGACGGAGTGGGAGCAGAGACGAGCGGCTTTTTACAGAGGCATAGTTGAGGAACGGCTGGTTACAGTGTTGCAGCAGAGAGGAGCGGCTGGTTACAGACTGGGAGCAGAGAGGAGCGGCTGTTTACGGAGTTGGAGCAGAGATGAGGTGCTGTTGACAGAGTGGGAGCAGAGAGGAGCGGCTGGTTACATAGGCACAGAATGAGGATCGGGTGTTTACAGAGTGGGAGCCGAGAGGAGCGGCTGGTTACAGAGTGGGAGCAGAGAGGAGCGGCTGGTTACAGAGTGGGAGCAGAGTGCAGCGGCTTGTTACATTTCGGGAGAAGAGAGTAGCGGCTGTTTACAGAAGCAGAGAATGAGGAGCGGCTGGTTACAGAGTGGGAGCAGAGAGGGGCGGCTGGTTAGAGTGGGAGCAGAGAGAAGCGGCTGGTTACAGAGTGGGAGCAGAGAGGAGCTACTGTTTACAGAGTGGGAGCAGAGAGGAGGGCCTGTTTAGGGAGTGGGAGCAGAGAGGAGCGGCTGGTTACAGAGGCACAGAATGACGAGCGGCTGGTTACAGAGTTGCAGCAGAGATGAGCGGCTGGTTACAGAGTTGGAGCAGAGAGGAGGGGCTGTTGACGGAGTGGGAGCAGAGAGGAGCGGCTGTTTACAGAGTGGTAGCAGAGAGGAGCGGCTGGTTAAAGAGTGGGAGAAGAGAGGAGCGGCTGGTTATAGATTTGCAGCAGAGAGGAGCGGCTGGTTACAGAGTGGGAGCAGAGAGGAGCGGCAAGTTCCAGAGTGGAAGCAGAGAGGAGCGGCTGGTTAAAGAGTGGGAGAAGAGAGGAGCGGCTGGTTCCGGAGTGGGAGCAGAGAGGAGCGGCTGTTTACAGAGCGGGAGTAGAGAGGGGCGGCTGTTTACAGAGTGGGAGCAGAGAGGATCGTCTGTTTAGAGTGGGAGCAGAGAGGAGCGGCTGGTTACAGATTGGGAGCAGAGAGGAGCGGCTGTTTACCGAGTGGGTGCAGAGAGGAGCGTCTGTTTAGAGTGGGAGCAGAGAGGGGGGGCTGTTTGCGGAGTGGGTGCAGCGAGGAGAGGCTGGTTAGAGAGGCAGAGAATGAGGTGCGGCTCGTTACAGAGTTGCAGCAGAGAGGAGGGGCTGCTTACAGAGTGGGAGCAGAGAGGAGGGGCTGTTGTCGGAGCGGGAGCAGAGATGAGCGGCTGGTTACAGAGCGGGAGCAGAGAGGAGTGGTTGGTTACAGAGCGGGAGCGGAGAGGAGCGGCTGGTTACAGAGTGGGAGCAGAGTGCAGCGGCTGGTTACAGAGCGGGAGCAGAGAGGTGCTGCTGGTTGCATAGGTACAGAATGAGGAGCGGCTGGTTGCTGAGTTGCAGCAGCGAGGAGCGGCTGGTTTCAGAGTGGGAGCAGAGAGGAAGGGCTGTTGACGGAGCGGGAGCATAGAGGATCGGGTGCTTACAGAGTGGGAGCAGAGAGGCGCGGCTGGTTACAGAGGCATAGAATGAGGAACGGCTGGTTACAGTGTTGCAGCAGAGAGGAGCGGCTGATTACAGAGTGGGAGCAGAGAGGAGCAGCTGGTTACAGACTGGGAGAAGAGAGCAGCGGCTGGTTACAGAGCGGGAGCAGAGAGGAGCGGTTGTTTACAGAGCGGGAGTAGAGAGGAGCGGCTGGTTACAGAGCGGGAACAGAGAGGAGCAGCTGGTTACAGAGTGGGAGCAGAGAGGAGCGGTTGTTTACAAAGTGGGAGCAGAGAGGAGCGGTTGTTTACATAGTGGGAGTAGAGAGGAGCGGCTTGTTACAGTTCGGGAGCAGAGAGGAGCGGCTGTTTACAGAGGCAGAGAATGAGGAGCGGCTGGTTTCAGAGTTGCAGCATAGAGGAGCGGCTGGTTTCAGAGTGGGAGCAGAGAGGGGCTGCTGGTTAGAGTGGGAGCAGAGAGAAACGGTTGGTTACTGAGTGGGAGCAGAGAGGAACTACTGTTTACAGAGTGGGAGCAGCGAGGAGGGTCTGTTGACGGAGTGGGAGCAGAGACGAGCGGCTGTTTACAGAGGCATAGAATGAGGAACGGCTGGTTACAGTGTTGCAGCAGAGAGGAGCGGCTAGTTACAGACTGGGAGCAGAGAGGAGCGGCTGTTTACGGAGTTGGAGCAGAGAGGAGGGGCTGTTGACGGAGTGGGAGCAGAGAGGAGCGGCTGTTTAGGGAGTGGGAGCAGAGAGGAGCGGCTGGTGACAGAGGCAGAGAATGAGGTGCGGCTCGTTAGAGTTGCAGCAGGGAGGAGGGGCTGCTTACAGAGTGGGAGCAGAGAGGAGGGGCTGTTGACGGAGCGGGAGCAGAGAGGAGCGGCTGTTTACAGAGTGGGAGCAGAGAGGAGCGGCTGGTTACAGAGTGGGAGTTGAGAGCAGCGGCTGGTTACAGAGTGGGAGCAGAGAGGAGTGGTTGGTTACAGAGCGGGACCGGAGAGGAGCGGCTGGTTACAGAGTGGGAGCAGAGTGCAGCGTCTGGTTACAGAGCGGGAGCAGAGAGGAGCGGCTGGTTACATCGGTACAGAATGAGGAGCGGCTGGTTACAGAGTGGGAGCAGAGAGGAAGGGCTGTTGACGGAGCGGGAGCATAGAGGATTGGGTGCTTTGAGTGGGAGCAGAGAGGAGCGGCTGGTTACAGAGGCATAGAATGAGGAACGGCTGGTTACAGAGTGGGAGCAGAGAGGAGCGGCTAGTTACAGAGTGGGAGCAGAGAGGAGCGGCTGGTTACAGACTGGGAGCAGAGAGGAGCGGCTTGTTACAGTTCGGGAGCAGAGAGGAGCGGCTGTTTACAGAGGCAGAGAATGAGGAGCGGCTGGTTTCAGAGTTGCAGCATAGAGGAGCGGCTGGTTACAGAGTGGGAGCAGAGAGGGGCGGCTGGTTAGAGTGGGAGCAGAGAGAAGCGGTTGGTTACTGAGTGGGAGCAGAGAGGAGCTACTGTTTACAGAGTGGGAGCAGCGAGGAGGGTCTGTTGACGGAGTGGGAGCAGAGACGAGCGGCTGTTTACAGAGGCATAGAATGAGGAACGGCTGGTTACAGTGTTGCAGCAGAGAGGAGCGGCTGGTTACAGACTGGGAGCAGAGAGGAGCGGCTGTTTACGGAGTTGGAGCAGAGAGGAGGGGCTGTTGACGGAGCGGGAGCAGAGATGAGCGGCTGGTTGCAGAGTGGGAGCAGAGAGGAGCGGCTGGTTAGAGTGGGAGTAGAGAGCAGCGGCTGGTTACAGAGTGGGAGCAGAGGAGTGGTTGGTTACAGAGCGGGAGCGGAGAGGAGCGGCTGGTTACAGAGTGGGAGCAGAGAGGAGCGGCTGGTTACATAGGTACAGAATGAGGAGCGGCTGGTTGCTGAGTTGCAGCAGCGAGGAGCGGCTGGTTTCAGAGTGGGAGCAGAGAGGAAGGGCAGTTGACGGAGCGGAAGCATAGAGGATCGGGTGCTTACAGAGTGGGAGCAGAGAGGAGCGGCTGGTTACAGAGGCATAGAATGAGGAACGGCTGGTTACAGTGTTGCAGCAGAGACGAGCGGCTGTTTACAGAGGCATAGAATGAGGAACGGCTGGTTACAGTGTTACAGCAGAGAGGAGCGGCTTGTTACAGACTGGGAGCAGAGAGGAGTGGCTGTTTACGGAGTTGGAGCAGAGATGAGGGGCTGTTGACGGAGTGGGAGCAGAGAGGAGCGGCTGTTTACAGAGTGGGAGCAGAGAGGAGGGGCTGTTTAGGGAGTGGGAGCAGAGAGGAGCGGCTGGTTACATAGGTACAGAATGAGGAGCGGCTGGTTACAGAGTGGGAGCAGAGAGGAAGGGCTGTTGACGGAGCGGGAGCAGAGAGGATCGGGTGTTCAGAGTGGGAGCAGAGAGGAGCGGCTGGGTACAGAGGCATAGAATGAGGAACGGCTGGTTACAGACTGGGAGCAGAGAGGAACGGCTGGTTACAGAGTGGGAGCAGAGAGGAGCGGCTGGTTACAGACTGGGAGAAGAGAGCAGCGGCTGGTTACAGAGTGGGAGCAGAGAGGAGCGGTTGTTTACAGAGCGGGAGCAGAGAGGAGCGGCTGGTTACGGAGCGGGAACAGTGGAGCAACTGGTTACAGAGTGGGAGCAGAGAGGAGCGGTTGTTTACAGAGTGGGAGCAGAGAGGAGCGGTTGTTTACAGAGTGGGAGCAGAGAGGAGCGGCTTGTTACAGTTCGGGAGCAGAGAGGAGCGGCTGTTTACAGAGGCAGAGAATGAGGAGCGGGTGGTTTCAGAGTTGCAGCATAGAGGAGCGGCTGGCTACAGAGTGGGAGCAGAGAGGGGCGGCTGGTTAGAGTGGGAGCAGAGAGAAGCGGTTGGTTACTGAGTGGGAGCAGAGAGAAGCGGCTGTTTACGTAGTTGGAGCAGAGAGGAGGGGCTGTTGACAGAGTGGGAGCAGAGAGGAGCGCCTGGTTCCAGAGTGAGAGCAGAGAGCATCTGCTGGTTACAGAGTGGCAGCAGAGTGTAGAGGCTGGTTGCAGAGCGGGAGCAGAGAGGAGCGGCTGGTGACTGAGTGGGAGCAGAGAGGAGGGGCTGTTTGCAGAGTGGGAGCAAAGAGGGGCGTTTGGTTACAGAGTGGGAGCAGAGACGAGTGGCTGGTTACAGAGTGGGAGCAGATAGGAGCGGCTGTTTACAGAGTGGGTGCAGAGACGAGCGGCTGGTTGCAGAGTGGCAGCAGATTGGAGCGGCAGGTTGCAGAGTGGCAGCAGAGTAGAGCGACTGTTTAGAGGCTTAGAATGAGGAACGGCTGGTTACAGAATGGGAGCAGAGAGGAGTGGTTGGTTACAGAGCGGGAGCGGAGAGGAGCGGCTGGTTACAGAGTGGCAGCAGAGTGCAGCGGCTGGTTACAGAGTGGGAGCAGAGAGGAGCGGCTGGTTACAGAGGCATAGAATGAGGAACGGCTGGTTAGTGTTGCAGCAGAGAGCAGCGGCTGGTTACAGTGTGGGAGCAGAGAGGAACGGCTGGTTACAGACTGGGAGAAGAGAGCAGCAGCTGGTTACAGAGCGGGAGCAGAGAGGAGCGGTTGTTTACAGAGTGGGAGCAGAGAGGAGCGGTTGTTTACAGAGTGGGAGCAGAGAGGAGCGGCTTGTTACAGTTCGGGAGCAGAGAGGAGCGGCTGTTTACAGAGGCAGAGAATGAGGAGCGGCTGGTTTCAGAGTTGCAGCATAGAGGAGCGGCTGGTTACAGAGTGGGAGCAGACAGGGGCGGCTGGTTTGAGTGGGAGCAGAGAGAAGCGGTTGGTTACTGAGTGGGAGCAGAGAGGAGCTACTGGTTACAGAGTGGGAGCAGAGAGGAGGGGCTGTTGACGGAGTGGGAGCAGAGACGAGCGGCTGTTTACAGAGGCATAGAACGAGGAACGGCTGGTTACAGTGTTGCAGCAGAGAGGAGCGGCTGGTTACAGACTGGGAGCAGAGAGGAGCGGCTGTTTACGGAGTTGGAGCAGAGAGGAGGTGCTGTTGACGGAGTGGGAGCAGAGAGGAGCGGCTGGTTACATAGGCACAGAATGAGGATCGGGTGTTTACAGAGTGGGAGCAGAGAGGAGCGGCTGGTTACAGAGTGGGAGCAGAGAGGAGCGGCTGGTTACAGAGTGGGAGCAGAGGGCAGCGGCTTGTTACAGTTCGGGAGCAGAGAGTAGCGGCTGTTTACAGAAGCAGAGAATGAGGAGCGGCTGGTTACAGAGTGGGAGCAGAGAGGGGCGGCTGGTTACAGAGTGGGAGCAGAGAGAAGCGGCTGGTTTTGAGTCGGAGCAGAGAGGAGCTACTGTTTACAGAGTGGGAGCAGAGAGGAGGGGCTGTTTAGGGAGTGGGAGCAGAGAGGAGCGGCTGGTAACAGAGGCTGAGAATGAGGAGCGGCTGGTTACAGAGTTGCAGCAGAGAGGAGCGGCTGGTTACAGAGTGGGAGCAGAGAGGGGCTGCTGGTTACAGAGAGAGCAGAGAGCAGCGGCTGGTTACAGAGTGGGAGCAGAGAGGAGCGTTTTGTTACAGAGTGGGAGCAGGGAGGAGCGGCTGTTTACGGAGTGGGAGCAGAGAGGAGCGGCTGGTTACAGATGCACAGAATGAGGAGCGGCTGGTTAGAGTGGGAGCAGAGAGGAGCGGCTGGTTACAGAGTGGGAGCAGAGAGGAGGGGCTGTTGACGGAGCGGGAGCAGAGAGGAGGGGCTGTTGACGGAGTGGGAGCAGAGAGGAGCGGCTGCTTACGGAGTTGGAGCAGAGAGGAGCGGCTGTTTATAGGGTGGGAGTAGAGAGGAGGGGCTGTTGACGGAGTGGGTGCAGAGAGGAGCGGCTCGTTACAGAGTGGGAGCAGAGAGGAAGGGCTGTTGACGGAGCGGGAGCAGTGAGGAGCGGCTGTTTACACAGTGGGAGAAGAGAGGAGCGGCTGTTTACGGAGTTGGAGCAGAGAGGAGCGGCTGGTGACAGAGTGGGAGCAGAGAGGAGCGGCTGGTTATAGAGTTGCATCAGAGAGGAGCGGCTGGTTACAGAGTGGGAGCATAGAGGAAGGGCTGTTGACGGAGCGGGAGCAGTGAGGAGCGGCTGTTTACAGACTGGGAGCAGAGAGGAGCGGCTGGTTATAGATTTGCAGCAGAGAGGAGCGGCTGGTTACAGAGTGGGAGCAGAGAGGAGCGGCTGGTTCCAGAGTGGAAGCAGAGAGGAGCGGCTGGTTAAAGAGTGGGAGAAGAGAGGAGCGGCTGTTTACATAGTGGGAGCAGAGAGGAGCGGCTGGTTAGAGTGGCAGCAGATTGAAGCGGCTGGTTGCAGAGTGGGAGCAGAGAAGAGCGACTGTTTACGGAGGCATAGAATGAGGAACGGCTGATTACAGTGTTGCAGCAGAGAGGAGCGGCTGGTTACAGAGTGGGAGCAGAGAGGAGCGGTTGGTTACTGAGCGGGAGCAGAGAGGAGCGGCTGGTTACAGAGCGGGAACAGAGAGGAGCAGCTGGTCACAGAGTGGGAGCAGAGAGGAGCGGTTGTTTACAGAGTGGGAGCAGAGAGGAGCGGCTGGTTACAGAGTGGGAGCAGAGTGCAGCGGCTTGTTACATTTCGGGAGCAGAGATGAGCGGCTGTTTACTGAGGCAGAGAATGAGGAGCGGCTGATTTCAGAGTTGCAGCAGAGAGGAGCGGCTGGTTACAAAGTGGGAGCAGAGAGGGGCGGCTGGTTACAGAGTGGGAGCAGAGAGAATCGGCTGGTTACAGAGTAGGTGCAGAGAGGAGCGGCTGGTTACAGAGTGGGAGCAGAGAGGAGCTACTGTTGACGGAGTGGGAGCAGAGAGGAGCGGCTGTTTACAGAGTTGGAGCAGAGAGGAGCGACTGGTTCCAGAGTGAGAGCAGAGAGCATCTGCTGGTTACAGAGTGCAGCGGCTGGTTGCAGAGCTGGAGCAGAGAGGAGCGTCTGGTTACAGAGTGGCAGCAGAGAGGAGCGGCTGGTTCCAGAGTGAAAGCAGAGAGGAGCGGCTGGTTACAGAGTGGGAGAAGAGAGTAGCAGCTGGTTCCAGAATGGGAGCAGAGAGGAGCGGCTGTTTGCAGAGCGGGAGTAGAGAGGAGCGGCTGTTTACAGAGTGGGAGCAGAGAGGAGCGGCTGTTTACAGAGTGGGAGCAGAGAGGAGCGGCAGGTTACAGAGTGGGAGCAGAGAGGGATGGGTCTGTTTACGGAGTGGGTACACAGAGGAGAGGCTGGTTCGAGAGGCAGAGAATGAGGTGCGGCTGGTAAGAGAGTTGCAGCAGAGTGGAGGGGCTGGTGACAGAGTGGGAGCATAGAGGAAGGGCTGTTGACGGAGCGGGAGCATAGAGGATCGGGTGTTTACAGAGTGGGAGCAGAGATGAGCGGCTGGTTACAGAGTGGGAGCAGAGAGGGGCGGCTGGTTACAGAGTGGGAGCAGAGATAAGCGGCTGGTTACATAGGCACAGAATGAGGAACGGCTGTTTACAGAGTTGGAGCTGAGAGGAGCGGCTTGTTACAGTTCGGGAGCAGAGAGGAGCGGCTGTTTACAGAGGCAGAGAATGAGGAGCGGGTGGTTTCAGAGTTGCAGCATAGAGGAGCGGCTGGCTACAGAGTGGGAGCAGAGAGGGGCGGCTGGTTAGAGTGGGAGCAGAGAGAAGCGGTTGGTTACTGAGTGGGAGCAGAGAGAAGCGGCTGTTTACGTAGTTGGAGCAGAGAGGAGGGGCTGTTGACAGAGTGGGAGCAGAGAGGAGCGCCTGGTTCCAGAGTGAGAGCAGAGAGCATCTGCTGGTTACAGAGTGGCAGCAGAGTGTAGAGGCTGGTTGCAGAGCGGGAGCAGAGAGGAGCGGCTGGTGACTGAGTGGGAGCAGAGAGGAGGGGCTGTTTGCAGAGTGGGAGCAAAGAGGGGCGTTTGGTTACAGAGTGGGAGCAGAGACGAGTGGCTGGTTACAGAGTGGGAGCAGATAGGAGCGGCTGTTTACAGAGTGGGTGCAGAGACGAGCGGCTGGTTGCAGAGTGGCAGCAGATTGGAGCGGCAGGTTGCAGAGTGGCAGCAGAGTAGAGCGACTGTTTAGAGGCTTAGAATGAGGAACGGCTGGTTACAGAATGGGAGCAGAGAGGAGTGGTTGGTTACAGAGCGGGAGCGGAGAGGAGCGGCTGGTTACAGAGTGGCAGCAGAGTGCAGCGGCTGGTTACAGAGTGGGAGCAGAGAGGAGCGGCTGGTTACAGAGGCATAGAATGAGGAACGGCTGGTTAGTGTTGCAGCAGAGAGCAGCGGCTGGTTACAGTGTGGGAGCAGAGAGGAACGGCTGGTTACAGACTGGGAGAAGAGAGCAGCAGCTGGTTACAGAGCGGGAGCAGAGAGGAGCGGTTGTTTACAGAGTGGGAGCAGAGAGGAGCGGTTGTTTACAGAGTGGGAGCAGAGAGGAGCGGCTTGTTACAGTTCGGGAGCAGAGAGGAGCGGCTGTTTACAGAGGCAGAGAATGAGGAGCGGCTGGTTTCAGAGTTGCAGCATAGAGGAGCGGCTGGTTACAGAGTGGGAGCAGACAGGGGCGGCTGGTTTGAGTGGGAGCAGAGAGAAGCGGTTGGTTACTGAGTGGGAGCAGAGAGGAGCTACTGGTTACAGAGTGGGAGCAGAGAGGAGGGGCTGTTGACGGAGTGGGAGCAGAGACGAGCGGCTGTTTACAGAGGCATAGAACGAGGAACGGCTGGTTACAGTGTTGCAGCAGAGAGGAGCGGCTGGTTACAGACTGGGAGCAGAGAGGAGCGGCTGTTTACGGAGTTGGAGCAGAGAGGAGGTGCTGTTGACGGAGTGGGAGCAGAGAGGAGCGGCTGGTTACATAGGCACAGAATGAGGATCGGGTGTTTACAGAGTGGGAGCAGAGAGGAGCGGCTGGTTACAGAGTGGGAGCAGAGAGGAGCGGCTGGTTACAGAGTGGGAGCAGAGGGCAGCGGCTTGTTACAGTTCGGGAGCAGAGAGTAGCGGCTGTTTACAGAAGCAGAGAATGAGGAGCGGCTGGTTACAGAGTGGGAGCAGAGAGGGGCGGCTGGTTACAGAGTGGGAGCAGAGAGAAGCGGCTGGTTTTGAGTCGGAGCAGAGAGGAGCTACTGTTTACAGAGTGGGAGCAGAGAGGAGGGGCTGTTTAGGGAGTGGGAGCAGAGAGGAGCGGCTGGTAACAGAGGCTGAGAATGAGGAGCGGCTGGTTACAGAGTTGCAGCAGAGAGGAGCGGCTGGTTACAGAGTGGGAGCAGAGAGGGGCTGCTGGTTACAGAGAGAGCAGAGAGCAGCGGCTGGTTACAGAGTGGGAGCAGAGAGGAGCGTTTTGTTACAGAGTGGGAGCAGGGAGGAGCGGCTGTTTACGGAGTGGGAGCAGAGAGGAGCGGCTGGTTACAGATGCACAGAATGAGGAGCGGCTGGTTAGAGTGGGAGCAGAGAGGAGCGGCTGGTTACAGAGTGGGAGCAGAGAGGAGGGGCTGTTGACGGAGCGGGAGCAGAGAGGAGGGGCTGTTGACGGAGTGGGAGCAGAGAGGAGCGGCTGCTTACGGAGTTGGAGCAGAGAGGAGCGGCTGTTTATAGGGTGGGAGTAGAGAGGAGGGGCTGTTGACGGAGTGGGTGCAGAGAGGAGCGGCTCGTTACAGAGTGGGAGCAGAGAGGAAGGGCTGTTGACGGAGCGGGAGCAGTGAGGAGCGGCTGTTTACACAGTGGGAGAAGAGAGGAGCGGCTGTTTACGGAGTTGGAGCAGAGAGGAGCGGCTGGTGACAGAGTGGGAGCAGAGAGGAGCGGCTGGTTATAGAGTTGCATCAGAGAGGAGC
The DNA here is from genome assembly GCF_044704955.1 of Pristiophorus japonicus. Taxonomy (NCBI): domain Eukaryota; kingdom Metazoa; phylum Chordata; class Chondrichthyes; family Pristiophoridae; genus Pristiophorus; species Pristiophorus japonicus. Next base: position 1,944,870 of record NW_027250723.1, on the reverse strand, counting down.
GGCTGGTTACAGAGTGGGAGCATAGAGGAAGGGCTGTTGACGGAGCGGGAGCAGTGAGGAGCGGCTGTTTACAGACTGGGAGCAGAGAGGAGCGGCTGGTTATAGATTTGCAGCAGAGAGGAGCGGCTGGTTACAGAGTGGGAGCAGAGAGGAGCGGCTGGTTCCAGAGTGGAAGCAGAGAGGAGCGGCTGGTTAAAGAGTGGGAGAAGAGAGGAGCGGCTGTTTACATAGTGGGAGCAGAGAGGAGCGGCTGGTTAGAGTGGCAGCAGATTGAAGCGGCTGGTTGCAGAGTGGGAGCAGAGAAGAGCGACTGTTTACGGAGGCATAGAATGAGGAACGGCTGATTACAGTGTTGCAGCAGAGAGGAGCGGCTGGTTACAGAGTGGGAGCAGAGAGGAGCGGTTGGTTACTGAGCGGGAGCAGAGAGGAGCGGCTGGTTACAGAGCGGGAACAGAGAGGAGCAGCTGGTCACAGAGTGGGAGCAGAGAGGAGCGGTTGTTTACAGAGTGGGAGCAGAGAGGAGCGGCTGGTTACAGAGTGGGAGCAGAGTGCAGCGGCTTGTTACATTTCGGGAGCAGAGATGAGCGGCTGTTTACTGAGGCAGAGAATGAGGAGCGGCTGATTTCAGAGTTGCAGCAGAGAGGAGCGGCTGGTTACAAAGTGGGAGCAGAGAGGGGCGGCTGGTTACAGAGTGGGAGCAGAGAGAATCGGCTGGTTACAGAGTAGGTGCAGAGAGGAGCGGCTGGTTACAGAGTGGGAGCAGAGAGGAGCTACTGTTGACGGAGTGGGAGCAGAGAGGAGCGGCTGTTTACAGAGTTGGAGCAGAGAGGAGCGACTGGTTCCAGAGTGAGAGCAGAGAGCATCTGCTGGTTACAGAGTGCAGCGGCTGGTTGCAGAGCTGGAGCAGAGAGGAGCGTCTGGTTACAGAGTGGCAGCAGAGAGGAGCGGCTGGTTCCAGAGTGAAAGCAGAGAGGAGCGGCTGGTTACAGAGTGGGAGAAGAGAGTAGCAGCTGGTTCCAGAATGGGAGCAGAGAGGAGCGGCTGTTTGCAGAGCGGGAGTAGAGAGGAGCGGCTGTTTACAGAGTGGGAGCAGAGAGGAGCGGCTGTTTACAGAGTGGGAGCAGAGAGGAGCGGCAGGTTACAGAGTGGGAGCAGAGAGGGATGGGTCTGTTTACGGAGTGGGTACACAGAGGAGAGGCTGGTTCGAGAGGCAGAGAATGAGGTGCGGCTGGTAAGAGAGTTGCAGCAGAGTGGAGGGGCTGGTGACAGAGTGGGAGCATAGAGGAAGGGCTGTTGACGGAGCGGGAGCATAGAGGATCGGGTGTTTACAGAGTGGGAGCAGAGATGAGCGGCTGGTTACAGAGTGGGAGCAGAGAGGGGCGGCTGGTTACAGAGTGGGAGCAGAGATAAGCGGCTGGTTACATAGGCACAGAATGAGGAACGGCTGTTTACAGAGTTGGAGCTGAGAGGAGCGGCTGGTTACAGAGCGGGAGCAGAGAGGAGCGGCTGGTTACAGAGCGGGAGCAGAGAGGAGCGGCTGGTTAGAGTGGGAGCAGAGTGCCGCGGCTTGTTACAGTTCGGGAGCAACGAGGAGCGGCTGTTTACAGAGGCAGAGAATGAGAAGCGGCTGGTTTCAGAGTTGCAGCAGAGAGGAGCGGCTGGTTACAGAGTGGGAGCAGAGAGGAGCTACTGTTTACAGAGTGGGAGCAGAGAGGAGGGGCTGTTGATGGAGTGGGAGCAGAGAGGAGCGGCTGTTTAGAGTGGGAGCAGAGAGGAGCGGCTGTTTACTTAATTGGAGCAGAGATGAGGGGCTGTTGACGGAGTGGGAGCAGTGCGGAGCGGCTGTTTAGAGTGGGAGCAGAAGGAGCGGCTGCTTATGGAGTTGGAGCAGAGAGGAGCGGCTGTTTATAGGGTGGGAGCAGAAAGGAGGGGCTGTTGACGGAATGGGAGCAGAGAGGAGCGGCTGTTTCTAGAGTGGGAGCAGAGAGGAGCAGCAGGTTACAGAGTGGGAGCAGAGAGGAGCGGCTGGTTACAGAGGCAGCGAATGAGTAGCGGCTGGTTATAGAGTTGCATCAGAGAGTAGCGGCTGGTTACAGAGTGGGAGCAGAGAGGAGCGGCTGGTTACAGAGTGGGAGCAGAGAGGAGCGGCTGGTTATAGATTTGCAGCAGAGAGGAGCGGCAGGTTCCAGAGTGGAAGTAGAGAGGAGCGGCTGGTTCCAGAGTGGGAGAAGAGAGGAGCGACTGGTTCCAGAGTGGGAGCACAGAGGAGCGGCTGTTTACAGAGTGGGTGCAGAGAGGAGCAACTGTTTACAGAGTGGGAGCAGAGAGGAGCGGCTGGTTACACAGGCAAAGAATGACGAGCGGCTGGTTACAGAGTTGCATCAGAGATGAGCGGTTGGTTCCGAGTGGGAGCAGAGAGGAGGGGCTGTTGACGGAGTGGGAGCAGAGATGAGCGGCTGTTTACAGAGTGGGAGCAGAGAGGAGCGGCTGTTTACATAGTAGGAGCAGAGAGGAGGGGCTTTTGACGGAGAGGGAGCAGTGCGGAGCGGCTGTTTACAGAGTGGAAGCAGACAGGAGCGGCTGTTAACAGAGTGGGAGCAGAGAGGAGCGGCTGTTTACAGAGTGGGAGCAGAGAGGAGCAGCTGGTTCCAGAATGGGAGCAGAGAGGGGGGGCTGTTTACGGAGTGGGTGCAGAGAGGAGAGGCTGGTTCGAGAGACAGAAAATGAGGTGCGGCTGGTAAGAGTTGCAGCAGAGAGGAGGGGCTGGTTACAGAGTGGGAGCAGAGAGGAAGGGCTGTTGACGGAGCGGGAGCATAGAGAATCGGGTGTTTACAGAGTGGGAGCAGAGATGAGCGGCTGGTTACAGAGTGGGAGCAGAGAGGGGCGGCTGGTTACAGAGTGGGAGCAGAGTGAAGCGGCTGGTTACATAGGCACAGAATGATGAGCAGCTGGTTACAGAGTTGCAGCAGAGAGGAACGGCTGGTTACAGAGTGGGAGCAGAGAGGGGCGGCTGGTTACAGAGTGGGAGCAGAGATAAGCGGCTGATTACATCGGCACAGAATGAGGAGCGGCTGGTTACAGAGTTGCAGCAGAGAGGAGCGGCTGGTGACAGTGTGGGAGCAGAGAGGAAGGGCTGTTGACGGAGCGGGAGCATAGAGGATCGGGTGTATACAGAGTGGGAGCAGAGAGGAGGGGCTGTTTACAGAGTTGGAGCTGAGAGGAACGGCTGTTTACAGAGTTGGAGCTGAGAGGAGCGGCTGGTTACAGAGTTGGAGCTGAGAGGAGCGGCTGGTTACAGAGCGGGAGCAGAGAGGAGCGGCTGGTTACAGAGTGGGAGCAGAGTGCAGCGGCTTTTTACAATTCGGGAGCAACGAGGAGCGGCTGTTTACAGAGGCAGAGAATGAGGAGCGGCTGGTTTCAGAGTTGCAGCAGAGAGGAGCGGCTGGTTACAGAGTGAGAGCAGAGAGGGGCGGCTGGTTACAGAGTGGGAGCAGAGAGAAGCGGCTGGTTACAGAGTGTGAGCAGAGAGGAGCTACAGTTTATGGAGTGGGAACAGAGAGGAGGGGCTGTTTATGGAGTGGGAGCAGAAGGAACGGCTGCTTATGGAGTTGGAGCAGAGAGGAGCGGCTGTTTATAGGGTGGCAGCAGAGAGGAGGGGCTGTAGACGGAATGGGAGCAGAGAGAAGCGGCTGTTTCTAGAGTGGGAGCAGAGAGGAGCGGCAGGTTACAGAGTGGGAGCAGAGAGGAGCGGCTGTTTACAGAGGCAGTGAATGAGGAGCGGCTGGTTACAGAGTTGCAGCAGAGACGAGCGGCTGGTAACAGAGTGGGCAGCAGAGAGGAGCGGCTGGTTACAGAGTGGGAGCAGAGAGGAGCGCCTGCTTCCACAGTGGGATCAGAGTGCAGCGGCTTGTTACAGTCGGGAGCAGAGAGTAGCAGTTGTTCACAGAGGCAGAGAATGAGGAGCGGCTGGTTTCAGAGTTGCAGCAGAGAGGAGCGGCTGGTTACAGAATGGGAGCAGAGAGGGGCGGCTGGTTACAGAGCGGGAGCAGAGAGAAGCGGCTGGTTACAGAGTGGGAGCAGAGAGGAGCTACTGTTTACAGAGTGGGAGCAGAGTGGAGGGTCTGTCTAGGGAGAGGGAGCAGCGAAGAGCGGGTGGTTACAGAGTGGGAGCAGTGAGGAGCGGCTGGTTACAGAGTGGGAGCAGAGAGGGGCGGCTGGTTACTGAGTGGGAGCAGAGAGGAGGGACTGTTTACAGAGTGGGAGCAGAGAGGAGCGACTGGTTCCAGAGTGAGAGCAGAGAGCATCGGCTGGTTAGAGTGGCAGCAGAGAGGAACGGCTGGTTACAGAGTGGGAGCAGAGAGGAGCGGCTGGTTACAGAGTGGGAGCAGAGAGGAGCGGCTAGTTACAGAGTGGGAGCAGAGAGGAGCGGCTGGTTACAGAGTAGGAGCAGAGAGCAGCGGCTCGTTACAGAGTGGGAGTAGAGAGGAGCGGCTAGTTACAGAGTAGGAGCAGAGAGCAGCGGCTGGTTACAGAGTGGGAGCAGAGAGGAGCGGTTGGTTACAGAGCGGGAGCAGAGAGGAGCGGCTGGTTGCAGAGCGGGAACAGAGATGAGCAGCTGGTTACAGAGTGGGAGCAGAGAGGAGCGGTTGTTTACAGAGTGGGAGCATGGAGGATCGGCTGGTTACAGAGTGGGAGCAGAGAGAAGCGGCTGGTTAGAGTGGGAGCAGAGAGGAGCTACTGTTTACAGAGTGGGAGCAGAGAGGAGGGGCTCTTTATGGAGTGGGAGCAGAGAGGAGCAGCTGGTTACAGAGGCACAGAATGAGGAGCGGCTGGTTACAGAGTTGCAGCAGAGAGGAGGGGCTGTTGACGGAGTGGGAGCAGAGAGGAGCGGCTGTTTACAGACTGGGAGCAGAGAGGAGCGGCTGTTTACGGAGTTGGAGCAGAGAGGAGGGGCTGTTGACGGAGTGGCAGCAGAGAGGAGCGGCTGATTCCAGAGTGGAAGCAGAGAGGAGCGGCTGGTTAGAGTGGGAGAAGAGAGGAGCGGCTGGGTCCAGAGTAGGAGCAGAGAAGAGCGGCTGTTTCCAGAGAGGGAGTAGAGAGGAGCGGCTGTTTACAGAGTGGGAGCAGAGAGGAGCGGGTGTTTAAAGAGTGGGAGCAGAGAGGAGAGGCTGATTACAGATTGGGAGCAGAGAGGAGCGGCTGTTTACGGAGTGGGTGCAGATAGGAGCGGATGTTTACAGAGTGGGATCGGAGAGGAGTGGCTGTTTACAGAGTGGGAGCAGAGAGGAGCGGCTGTTTACAGAACGGCAGCAGAGAGGAGCGGCTGTTTACAGAGTTGGAGCTGAGAGGAGCGGCTGGTTACAGAGTGGGAGCACAGAGGAGAGGTTGTTTAGAGTGGGAGCAGAGAGGAGCGGCTGGTTACAGAGTGGGAGCAGAGAGGAGCGGCTGGTTACAGAGTGGTAGCAGAGTGGAGCGGCTGGTTGCAGAGTGGGAGCAGAGAAGAGCGACTGTTTACAGAGGCAAAGAATGATGAACGGCTGGTTATAGTGTTGCAGCAGAGAGGAGCAGCTGGTTACAGAGCGGGAGCAGAGAGGAGCGGCTGGTTGCAGAGCGGGAACAAAGAGGAGCGGCTGGTTACAGAGCGGGAGCAGAGAGGAGGGGCTGTTGACAGAGTGGGAGCAGAGAGGAGCGGCTCGTTACAGAGTGGGAGCAGTGAAGAGGGGCTGTTGAGGGAGTGGGAGCAGAGAGAAGCGGCTCGTTCGAGTGGGAGCAGAGTGGAGCGGCTGTTTCAAGAGTGGGAGCAGAGAGGAGCGGCAGGTTACATAGTGGGAGCAGAGAGGAGCGGCTGGTTACAGAGGCAGAGAATGAGGAGCGGCTGGTTATCGAGTTGCATCAGTGAAGAGCGGCTGGTTACAGAGTGGATGTAGAGAGGAGCGGCTGGTTACAGAGTGGGAGCAGAGAGGAGCGGCTGGTTATAGATTTGCAGCAGAGAGGAGCGGCTGGTTTCAGAGTGGGAGAAGAGAGGAGCGGCTGGTTCCAGAGTGGAAGCAGAGAAGAGCGGCTGGTTAGAGTGGGAGAAGAGAGGAGCGGCTGGTTCCAGAGTGGGAGCAGAGAGGAGCGGCTGTTTTCAGAACGGCAGCAGAGAGGAGCGGCTGTTTGTTGAGTTGGAGCTGAGAGGAGCGGCTGGTTACAGAGTGGGAGCAGAGAGCAGCGGCTGGTTACAGAATGTGAGCAGGGAGGAATGGTTGGTTACAGAACGGGAGCGGAGAGGAGCGGCTGGTTTCAGAGTGGGAGCACGTGCAGCGGCTGGTTACAGAGCGGGAGCAGAGAGGAACGGCTGGTTACAAAGCGGGAGCAGAGAGGAGCGGCTGGTTCCAGAGTGGAAGCAGAGAAGAGCGGCTGGTTAGAGTGAGAGAAGAGAGGAGCGGCTGGTTCCAGAGTGGGAGCAGAGAGGAGCGGCTGTTTACAGAACGGCAGCAGAGAGGAGCGGCTGTTTACAGAGTTGGAGCTGAGAGGAGCGGCTGGTTACAGAGTGGGAGCAGAGAGCAGCGGCTGGTTACAGAGTGTGAGCAGGGAGGAATGGTTGGTTACAGAGCGGGAGCGGAGAGGAGCGGCTGGTTACAGAGTGGGAGCAGAGAGGAGCGGCTGGTTACAGAGTGGGAGCACGTGCAGCGGCTGGTTACAGAGCGGGAGCAGAGAGGAACGGCTGGTTACAAAGCGGGAGCAGAGATGAGCGGCTGTCTACAGAGGCAGTGAATGAGGAGCGGCTTGTTACAGAGTTGCAGCAGAGAGGAGCGGCTGGTTACAGAGTGGGAGCAGAGAGGAAGGGCTGTTGACGGAGCGGGAGAATAGAGGATCGGGTGTTTACAGAGTGGGAGCAGAGAGGAGCGGCTGGTTACAGAGTGGGAGCAGAGAGGAGTGGCTATTAATAGAGTGGGAGCAGATAGGAGTGGCTGGTTACAGAGGCTCAGAATGATGAGCGGCTGGTTATAGAGTTGCAGCAGAGAGGAGCGGCTGGTTACAGAGAGGAGCGGCTGGTTACAAAGTGGGAGCAGAAAGGAGCGGCTGTTTACAGAGTGGGAGCAGAGAGGAGCGGCTGTTTACGGAGTGGGAGCAGAGAGGAGCGGTTTGTTACTGAGTGGGAGCAGAGAGGAGCAGCTGGTTACAGAGCGGGAGTAGAGAGGAGCAGCTGGTTACAGAGCGGGAGCAGAGAGGAGCGGCTAGTTACTGAGTGGGAGCAGAGAGGAGCAGCTGGTTACAGAGCGGGAGTAGAGAGGAGCGGCTGGTTACAGTGCGGGAGCAGAGTGGTGCGGCTGGTTACAGAGCGGGAGCAGAGAGGAGCGGCTGGTTACTGAGTGTGAGCAGAGAGGAGCGGCTGGTTACTGAGTGGGAGCAGAGAGAAGCAGCTGGTTACTGAGTGGGAGCAGAGAGGAGCGGCTGGTTACTGAGTGGGAGCAGAGAGGAGCAGCTGGTTACAGAGCGGGAGCAGAGAGGAGCGGCTGGTTACTGAGTGGGAGCAGAGAGGAGCGGCAGGTTACTGAGTGGGAGCAGAGAGGAGCGGCTGGTTACTGATTGGGAGCAGAGAGGAGCGGCTGGTTACTGAGTGGGAGCAGAGAGGAGCAGCTGTTCACAGAGCGGGAGCAGAGCTGAGAGACAATCCCTGCTGCTGGACCAGTGGCGTGTTTCGAGCAGTTGCTGATAAATTTATTTTCCAGCATCTGAATTACTTCGCTGTGCTTCATTTTGTTTCACATTGTATTAATTAAATGCAATAATTAATTGCGCTGACTTGAAGATATAAAATACAAAACAACGTACGCTTTGGTAGTTCAGGCATAAAATTCCCAACTGCCTCGCGGGAGACATGGTTATTGTGCACAAAATAAACGTAACACTTACGGTAAAAATCATTGGATTATGAAGAATAAATTAAATAAACACTATGTGCGAAAATCGAAAGTAACAGATCACTTGTTTCTGATAATATTTATTTCACCAACAATGAACAGATCTTGCTTCAACGTGAAGCTGGCCCAATGCCAACGTGCGATTTAGATGTGCTTGGAACCCGCTGCCGTCTGATCTGGAATCAGAATGTCTACCATTGCAGCACAATCTCCAAAGGCGACAAGTGCAGCCGCATCTATAAGAAGGATCAAGCAGCGCATCGGAGACTTGACCTGGAAATCGTCGCGGACCAGGCTTGCCATACCATCAGCAGGACGAGGGTTTTGGAGGGAGAAGCGTCCGGCGACATTCCACTGCACGGAGCAGCGCGTGCTGCTGCAGGAGGGCGATTGCTGTGAAGCTGGGTCACTGATTGCAGTGCTGGTAGGCACAGCTGGAGAGGTGAAGGAGCGCCAAGTGTCCATAGGTGGAAGTGACTGGTTCCCAAGAGACGCGTGAATCTGGGGCCCTGAAGAGACGAGAGCCCAAGGGCAGCATAGGCCAGCCCACACAACGACATGTGTGCGCGCTCGGTCTGTGCAGCAGAGCTGGTCTCCAGTTTGTCTTGCGTATTCCTTGCCAATGGATCAAGTACTAGCTCTATTAAGTCCGTGTGATTGCTGCTATGCAACGGCCATCGCACGTTAAAAAGTCCAAGCACGATGTCGGTCGGGATCTGGAATATTATGTCCTTCATTGATACACCATTGATACTCAGTGCTGTTTGGCATGGTAGCAAGTCATCCTCGCTACGAGAGACTGCCCATGACGATGATAACATTAAAATGCTGGCAATACGCAGAAGGTCAGGCAGTATCCTGGAGAGCGAAACAGAGTTAACGTTTCAGGTCGATGATGGTCCCTCAAAACAATGAGCTGCAGCTGTTAAAATGCGGGAGCAGATAAGACGTGGGATCGATTTCCGGCCAATTGCAATCCCCCGTTTTTCTAATGAAGTTCAGTATGCATATTAAATTTTAAAAGTTAAATGAAGCGCTGTGCAAAGAACACTTCCATTTGGGGGTTTCAGATCGTCATATCTCGGTCTGTGACGCTGCTCCATTTGTCTTGCCATCCCGGTGCTACATATATCGCGCAGGCTGGGATTATTTTCATCGTAAAAACAGTTGTTGGTTTTCCGGTGAATCTAACTGCCTTAATTGCTCAACGCAGCAACAGGATATATATAAAAATCAGCTTTCTACCAATAAGCATTGCTTGATTTCGAAGCTGGGCGGTATATGTTTCAATTCATTCACAATGTGGTTGGTTTACTGTTCCAACAAGATAACTACGTCATTGTCTTGTCTTGGGATCGCAACCACGTCTGCATCACCCACGCCATGACAATAGCTGATGATTGCTAAATGGACCACCGTCTAATCCACCCTGTTATTATATGAATGTAGACTCAAAACAGCAGCTGGAACAGAAATGCTGGAGCACTCAAAGACCCTATTATGAAAGTCCTATTGACATAGCGCCTCGCAACCAACTTCAAGAATTCCAGTCAGCCTGGGAGGCAGAATGTCCACATTGCCTGGTCGGCCTTCAATGCCTCTATAGTTAGCATCGCTGTCGATAAATCCATGAGGAAACATGAAGACTGGTTCGACGAGAATGACCAGAAGATCCAGGAGCTAATAAGCCACAAATGCAAGTCATTGTTGAATTGGAAACAGATGCACATCTCGAGAGCAAGAAGGCAGTTCTTTAGACGTCTGACGACCGCGATCCAAGATAAATCTCGCGACCTAAATAACAGATGGGTGGAAATAGCGCAGGATATCCAGCAACTAGCTGACAAACAGGACGTGCAAAGATTAATTGGCGCAACCAAGAACAATTATGATCAAGCAGTGAAGTTTGTACCCAACTGAGGGTCAGAAACGGAAGAGTAATTGCAAGGACAGAGAAGCAGTCAGTGCCCGCTGGAAGGCGTACTTCAAGATCGGCTTATCAGAGACATGAGTGTCCTCGATTCCATCCGACAGCATGCTACCCATCACCAACTCAGAAACACCGAAGCCTGGCACAATGTTCAAAAGGCCATCGATAATTGAAGAACAAGAAGGCCTCAGCAGCAGATGGAATCCCCGCAGAAGCACTGAAGCATGGCGGCAAATTACTTTTGGCGCGAATCCAATAACTCAGTTCTCTTATTTGGAATGAGGAGAGCAGGCCAGCAGATTTCTGACGTGTTGTAATCGTGACTAGCTTCAAGAAAGGCGACAAGTCCATTTGCGATAATTACAGAGGAGTTTCCCTGCTGCCTGCCCGAGAGAAAGTCACCGGAAGAATCCTCCTTCATCCCATTCTCCCAGTTCCTGTCGAGGTCACACATTCATAGTACTCATTCTGCCCACTGCACGCCAAATTCAAGAAAAACGCAGGAAGCAGCTTCGATCTCCGACATATCCAAGAGATTCACTGGATCTTCATAATCATGGATTAGCAGATTTAGATTCAATTTGAAATCTTTAGGAGCAACAGGAGGTTGAAAGCAACATTTTAAGAATGCATGCGGAGGGGATGATTCTTGCTTTTCAGTTTATAAGACGGAGCCCTTGCCGCTTGGTTACCGTGCCACACACCTACCGAGCTGATCTCAATATTTCCAATGGTAAGTATTTGCGGTGCTGAAAATTCGAAATTCAGACAGAAATTGTTTGAAATATTCAGCAGGCCAGAAAGCATTTCTGGAGAGCGAAGTGAATTTTACCTGTCAGATCGGTGACTAATCTTCACAACTGGAGATAGTTGGAGTTGTAGCAGGTTTTAAACAGGTAAAGAGGCAGGGAAACTGATCGGGGCTGGGGAAGGAACCAAGAGAAAGATCTGTGACAGGGTGGAATGCAGGTGAGATGAAATGAATCAAGGGATGGATTGCGCAAAGCAGAAGGGGATAACATTGGGACAAGGAAAGAAACAAAAGATGGGTTTAGTGGATCACTAAATAGGAAGAGCAGAATCATTAACAACAGCTCGTGTCCTAAAAATGGGAGACGTCTTCATGACCTTCATTTGTTGTACTCAATCTTGATTAGAGAAGAATGTAAACTGCCGAATGGAAAGATGAGGTGCCGTTCCTAGAGCTTACGTTGAGCTTCATTTCAGGAAGAACATCGATCTCAGAGGGGGAGTGGGGCGGAGAATTAAAATACCTTCTGACCGCATGCTCAGAATCAAGCTTGCCGCCTTACCAATGGCGCTTCACAAAGTGATCACCCAATCTGTGCCTGCTATCACCAGTGCAGAAGAGACCACATGGTGAGCAGCTAATACAGTATGACACATTGAAAGAAGTGAAACAATGTTTTACCTGGAAGGTGTGTTTGGGACGCTGGACAGTGGATAGGAAGGAGACAACAACGCAGATGTTGCATTTTCTGCGATTGCCTGGGAAGATGCGGTGGGAAGGGGAGGGGCTGATTAGAGTGACTGTGGAATGGACCATTGTCTAGCGGAAGGAGCGTACTCTTCAGAAATGCTGGAATGGGAAGAGAGGAGAAGAAGAGTTTGGTGGTTGAATCACGCTCGAGGAGGCAGACAAGGTGGAGGTCGATCCGTTCATTCTGGTGGCTGGTTGGGTGGAAGGTGAGTGCAAGCGTAAAAACGTAATTTTCTGCGTGAGAGCGAGGGAAACGATGAGAGCAGAATTGTGGATAATGGGACGAACTTGGTCGAGTGCAAAGTCGAACAAGGTGGAGTGGAATCTTCGGTTAAGGTACATGGAACACTTCGCTTGATAAGTCGAAGTATTGAATACAAGAGCAAGGAGGTCAGGCTTCAACTTTATAAAACCCTGTTTGGCAGCAGCAGGAAAGATGAGATTTACTAGAATGTTGCCTGGGCTCGAAAATTTTAGCTATGAGGAAATATTGGAGATGCTGGATCTATTTTGTTGGGAACAGCGGAGGCTAAGGGGAGACCTGATTCAGCTGTGTAAAATTATGAGCAGCCTGGATAGAATAATAGGAAGGATCGGTTTCATTTGGCAGAGTGGTCATCAACCAGGGTGCATAGATTTAAAGTAATTGGTGGGAGATATGATGAGATATGAGGGGCAATGTCTGCACCCAGTGAGTGGTGGGGGTCGGGAAATCTCTGCCTGAGAGGCACGAAACCTCACCACATGTAGAACATACTTGGATGCGCCCTAAAAGACCCATAACCTACATGGCTACGGACCAAAAGCTGGAAAGTGAGATTAGACTGGATAGAGATTGGTCGCCCAGCGCGGACAGGATGGGCCGAAATGGCATACTGCTTTGCTGCTAATATCGATGATTCTCTGATACTATAAAGCTCCCTTTGCTGTGTCCCCATCAAAAATACTCAAGGCTGGTCGACCAGGGGTTCAGCAACAAAGTAAAGCTCTCTTGCTCACTCGCATCACACAATACCAGGGCAGGCAGAGCACGGTTTACATTCAGCGTAATGCTCCCCCTACACTGTCTCAACAAACAGTCGCAGGGAATGTGCAGTACGGGTTAGATACAGAGTAAAGCTCCCTCTACACTGTCTCATCAAACTCTTCGAGTGCAGTTACAGGACGTGTTGGATACAGAGTAAAACTCCCTTTCCGATTTTGCATCAAGCAATCACATGGCAGGTAAAGCACCGGTTACAATCATTGCAATGTTCCCTCGAGACGGTCCCATTAAACAGTCGCAGAGCAGGTACAGCACGGCTATTATATAAATAACGATCTTTCTCCACTGTCCCATCAAACTCTCGCAGGGCTAATTATGTTCAGCGTAAAGCTCATTCTAAATTGTGCCATCACGCATTACAAGGACACGGACAGCATGGCTTAGATAAAAAGTAAAGTTAACTCTACACTGCCCAATCAACATTTCCAGTGCAGGTACAGCTCGGGTTAAAGACAGACTAAAGCCGAAGCTAAACTATCCCATTAAAGATTCCCTGGATAGATTCAGCACCGGTAAGGTCGAGAGAAAAGCTACCTCCTCGATATCGCATCAAGCAATCCAAGGGCTGTTAAACCACCGGTTACATTCAGAGCAAAGATCCCTCAACACGGTCCCATCAAACACTCCCTGGATAGGTTCAGCACGGGTAAGATAGAGAGTAAAGCTCGCTCTGCACTCTCCCATCAAACACTAGCAATGCAGGTACAGCTCGGTTTAGATAAAGAGCAAAGCTCACTCTACACTGTCACATCAAACACTCGCTGGATAATGTGAACAAGGGTTTGACACAGATTACATCTCAGTCGACACTGTCACATCAAATACTCGCAGGGCAGTTGCAGCACCATTTAGATACAGAGTAAAGCTCCTTCAAAAGTTTCCAATCAAACATTCCCAGGGCAGTACAGCAAGTAGTGAGATACAGGCTAAATCTCATAATAACATAAAAAAATAAGCTATAGAATTAGGGGCTTGTCATTTAGCACCTCGAACTTGCTGCGCCATTAAATACGATCAAATAAGTTCATGGCTGATTTGGTCATGGACAGAGCACCACCTCCCTGCCCGCTCCGCATAACCCTTTATTCATTTATCACTCAATAATCTGTCTATCTACGCTTTGAATATATTCAATGATGCAGACTCTATAGCTCTCTGGGGCAGATAATTCCATAGATATACAACCCTCTGAGAGAAGAAATTCCTCCTGATCTCAGTTTTAAATGGGGGTTCCGTTATTCTGAGACTATGTCCCCTAGTTTTATTTTCCATTATGAGTGGCAATATCCTCTCTGCATCCACCTTGTCGAGCCCTGTATTTATTTTATATGTTTCGATAAGATCACTTCTCATTCTTAACTCCAATGTGTATAGGCACTACTTACTCGATGTATCTTCAAAATGCAAACCCCTCATCACCGGAAACTTAGTGAACCTTCGTTGAGCAGCCTCAATGCAAGTATATACTTCCTTAAATAGCGAGTCCAAAACTGTGCGCAGTATTTAGGATGTGGCCTTACCAATACACTGTACAGTTATAGCAGGAGTTCGCTTTTTTTATACTCTACCAACTTTGCAATAAAAGCCAAGGTTCCATTTGCCTGCCTGATTACCAGCTGTACCTTCATACTATTTTGTTGTGTTTCATGCACAAGGATACCAGATCGCTCTGTACTGCAGCACTTTGCATTTTCCTCCATTTAAATTATAATTTGCTTTTCTATTTTTCTTCAAAAGACGATAACCTCACATTTTCCTGCATTATACTCCATCTGTCACATTTTTAGCCACTCACTTTGCCTGTCTATATCCCTTTGCATATTTATTGTAAACACCTCACAATTTCCTTTCCCATACATCTGTGTTTCATCAGAAAACTTGGCTAAGTTTCACTCGGTCCATTCATCGAATTGATTAAAATAGATTGTAAATAGTTGAGGACCCAGCACCAATCCCTGTGGCATCCCACCAGTCACTGTTTGCCAATCGAAAATGACCTAATTATCCTGACTCTCTGTTTTATGGTTTGTTAGCCAATCCTCTATCCATGGTAATATATTACTCGCAACGCAGTGAAAATTTATCTTGTGCAGCAACCTTTTATGTGGCAATTTATCGAATACCTTCGGGTAATCCCAATGCACCACATACACTGGTTCCTTCTTAACCACTCTGCTCCTATCTGCCTCCATACAGTCCAATCAACCAGTCCCAGGGAATGTACAGCACAGATTAGATACAGAGTAAAACTCCTTCCGTACTCTAAATAATGCCAACGGATAGGAATAACCGAATTAAGTGGGCAATAATGTGGCAGCTGGAGTGTAATGTGGGGCAATTCTCTTTGGTAGAAATAATAGAACTCAGAATATTTGTTAAATGTTGTTGTTCAGAGAGATGTGGTTGTCCTTTTGCTAGAAACACAGAAAGCTAGCATGCAATTACAGCAAGCAATAAGGAAGGCAAATGGCATGCTGTCCTTTATTGCAGGTGGCTTGAATTCCAAGAGGAAAGTAGCATTTCTAGGATCCTACACAATCGCAGTGGTACCAAACATGGCAATCTGTTTGGCTCAACTTACCTAAGGAAGGAAATACGTCCCTAGGAGGCGGTACAACAGTGGTTCACTAGATTGATTCCTGGGATGATGAGGCTTCCTTATGATGAGAAACAGCAAAAAATTGAATTGTGTTCTCTGGAGTTTAGAAGATTTAGAGGTGGCCTCATTCAAACATTCAATATTATGAAGGGGATTTACTGGGTAGATGCAGAAAGGTTGTTTTCCCTGGCCGGAGTGTCTGTAACGTGGAGTCACAGACTCAGTATTAGTGGTCGACCATTTCAGGCAGGGTTGAGGAGGCATTTCTGCATTCAGAGTGTTAAAATCTTTGGAATTCTCTGCCCCAGAGGGCTGTGGAATTTGAGTCTCTGAATATATTCAATGCCGAGATAGAAATATTTTTGGAGTCTAGGGGAATCGTCGGATAAGGTTATCGAGTGCTAAAGTGGAGTTGAATGGTGGACCAGGTTCGATGAAAGGGTATGGCCGACTCCTGCTCCCAATCCTTATGTTCTTGCGTTTTTATGTACGCTAATCCTCAGCTCTGTTTCTGAGTAAATTACTCAGTGATGTGTGAGCCAGTCATCGAGTGACAGAGTTGGCGCAGGAAGGGCAGAATGGTCAGATAAAAATTAAAGTTCCTTCTACACATTCTTTCCATCTCTGCCTCTCACTCTCTCTCTGTCTAAGTCGCAGTCTATCTCTCCATCTCCCTCCCATCTTCTCTCTCTTTCTCCCTTCCGCCCTCTCTCTCTCTCTCCATCTCTAGTTTTCTGTCTCTCTCTCTCTCTTATTTTCCAAAGTTCTCGTGATTTGGCGACCATACCTTTAGATTGGTAACTTGCACAAGTCAATCTGCTGTTTAAAACTGGTCAAAGATGGGAACCGGGGAATTCTATAACAGTTACTCTACGATCTGTTGTAGGGAAATTGCTAGAATCTAAAATTAAGGAAATTTTCAGTTGGTCAGAGAGTGCCAGCATTGATTTGTGAAAGATAGGTCTTGCTTGACAAAGGTGGTGAGATCTCGGCGAGATGGGATGTGGGCTAAAGCGTGCTTCACGCTCGAGGTCGGACGCGGCGAGATGTGGAACGACAGGAGCACTGCGAGCAATTCATCACAAGCTGAAGTTGAAAGAGTGAAGTCAGAGTGAAATACCAAACCTGACGTCAACAAATGGGGTGAAACTGATTGGAGAATATGTGGTGAGTGTTTTTTAAGAAGTTTTATGTTCATTACTTCTAAGCTAATTCTTACACTATTAAATAGAGACAGGACAGGAAAGCTCAGTCCAGTGGAAAGTACTGGCGCTTCCCATGTCCGGGGCACACACATGTGCAGGAATTGTCGTCAGCTGGAGGACCTCGAGCTCTGAGCTCCGGAGATTGAGCAGCAGCTAGCGCCACTGTTGTGCCTTTTTGAGGCTGAGTGCTACGTGGATAACATGTTTATTGAAGTGATCACCCCACATCTGAAGAGGGTTCAGAGAGAGAGGGAATGGGTGGCCGCCAGCGAGACAAAGAGGACGAGGCAGGTATTATAAAAATCCACTGAGTGCATCTCGCTCTCCAACCAGTATTCTGTTCTGAGTACTGGTGAGGCTATAGTTTCCCTGCGCAGTGAAACCAGATTCATGTGCACGACAGCGCTGGTGGCTCAGCTGCATAGGGGGGAGGAAGAAGAGTGGAAGAGCTAAAATGGCAGGGGATTCTATAATCAGGGGAGAAGACAGGCGTTTCTGCGAGCACAAACGTGATTCCAGGATGGTACTTTGCCGAATAGATGCCAGGATTAAGGATGGTATAGAGCGGCTGCAAGACATTCTGAGAGGAGAGAGTGTAAAGTCAGAGCCCCTAGTTCATATCAGTGCCAAAGACATCGGTAGATTTAGGGAGCTCAGAGAGAGATTAAAGAGCAGGACCTCAAAGATAGTAATCTCTGGTTTACTTCCGGCGTCATGCTCGAGTGAGTACAGAAATAAAAGGATAGAGCAGATAAATGCGTGCCAGGAAGGATGGTGCAGGGGGGAGGGCTTTAGATTTCTGAGGAATTGGGATATATTCTTGGGAGGTGGGACCTGAACAAGCAGGACAGGTTGCACTTCATCAGACCAGGGAGAAGTATCCTCGCAGGGAGGTTTGCTGGTGCTGTTTGGGAGGGAATTAACTAATATGGATGTGGGGTGGGCACCAGCATGTAACATTAGAAAGGATGAAAATTCTCACAGTAATGGGAGTGGCAGAGAGCTCTAAAATAGTACGGTATTAGTTTGGGAGAGTCTAAAAAAGAATACAAGCATGGTCTAAGAGGCGGTTACAGTGTATGTATGTGAAAGCACGAAGTGTAGTAAACAAGGTAATTGAGCTGCAGGCACAAATTGAGACATGGGAATATGATATTGTGGCAATAACTGAGAGCTGGAGCAAAGGACAGGATTGATATTACGAATATCTGGTTAAATTCCCGGAAAAATAGGGAACTAAAGATAGGATATGGTGTGGCACTATTGATTAAAGAGAATGTTACAGTACTGGAGAGGGAAGATATCCTGAAGGGGTCAATGACTAGAGTTGATAAATAATAGAGTTGCAATTAAACTACAAGGCTTATTATATAGACTACCAAAGAGTGGGAAAGATACGGAGGAGCAATTCAACAGAGCCATACAGAGAGCAGCAAGAACCATAGGGAAGTAAAAACGTTTAACTTCACGATACAAATATGGAATGGAATTGTAATAGTGTAAAAGGCAGAGAAGCGGCCGAATTTCTGAAAGTGATCAGAAGAACTTTCTTGATCAGTACAGTGAATTCCAAAGTATATTTTGACAACGTGCCACAAAATAGTCTTGCCAGCAAGTTTGAAGCCCATGAGTTAAAAGTGACAGTTGCATCCTGGATAATAAATTGGCTAAGTGACAGGTAACAGAGCGTCCTGGTGAACGGTTGTTTTTCCGTTTGGAGCAAGCTGTGCAGTGGTGTTCCGCAGGGGTCGGTTCAAGGACCGTTGCTTTTCTTGATATATATTATTGACTTGGATGTGAGTTCACAAGGCAGGTTGGAAAAGCGGTTGAAAATGTTTATGGGATCGTGGACGTCAGAAATAGAGGTATATGATGCAAACATTTGAAATTATGATGAACCTGTGTACAACACTGGTTCTGCCCCAAATGGAGTACTGTGTACATTTCTGGACATCGCACTTTAGGAAAGATGTGACGACCATAGAAATGGTGCAGCGAAGATTTTGCGAGAATAAATCCAGGAATGAGGGACTTCAGTTAGGTTGATAGTCTGGACAAGCTGGCTTGGCTCGCCTTGGAGCAGCGAAGATTGAGAGCAGATTTGACAGAAATCTGCAAATTCACGAGGGATTCAGACAGAGTAGATAGAGAAAAATTACGGAATGATCGAGCAGCAGAGAGCGCAATTTTAACGTTATTGGCAAAAGAACCAAAGTTTTATGTGGCGAATGTTTAGGATCTGGAATGCACTGTCAGAAAGGATGGTGGAGGCAGACTCAAAAGTAAGTTTGATAATCATAGAAAAACAGAAATTTACAGCACAAAAGGAGGCAGTTGTGTCCGCGCCGCCGACTAAAAGCTGTCCAGACTAATCCCACTTTAAAGCTCATGGTGCGTAGCCCTGTAACTTACAGCACTCCAAAAGCACATCCAATAACTCGTTTAATGTGATGACTGATTCTGCCTCTATCAGCCTTTCAGGCAATTAGCCCCATAACCCCACCATCATCTGGGTGGAGACATTTCCTCTCATATCTCCTCTAAACCTCACTGCAGTTACATGAATCGATGCTGCTTGGTTGTAGACCCTTCAGTCTCAGAATGTGCACAGACTCACGTGTCATTCGGATATTTTAGATTGTGGACAGAGATTGGGATGGTCTTGATTTTGGCCTGTCGATGTCGAACGTTGAACAGTTCATACCTGGTTCTACATTTAATTTCCACTCATGTGGTGAACTTGTTGAGTGTGAGGTGGATCATTTCAGCGAGTAAGATCGAGAAGAGTGTTGGCGCGATGACGCAGCACTGCTTGACCCCGATCTCGACGTGGGTTGGGTCTGTGATTGGTCCATTGATCAGAATCCCGACTTCCATGCCTTCGTGGAGCAGGCAGAGGATGGTGACAAACTTTCGGGGGCATAATTTCATACGCCTCAATAACGACGCTCCTCAGCCTCCTCTGTACTAATGTAACCAAACGCAACCTATCCATACTTCCCTCATGGCCACAATTGTCCAATCCAAGCATCTCTCTTATACATCTTCCTCTCTACCCTCTCGAATGCAATCTCAACTTTCCTGTAATATGGAGAGAAGAACTTCACGCAATACTCTAGTTGTGGCCTAAATGGTGTTTTATATAGTTCAAACATAACCTCGCTGCACTTACAGTCTATGCCGTGGCTAACAAAGGTAATTATAACAAATTACTTTTTACCGTCACATCTTCGTGGCATACGACCTTCCAGGACCTGTGGGCAAGCACGCCAAGGCCCTTTTGTTGCTCTACACTTTTCAGTACCTCATCTTTTGACGCGTATTCACTTGCCGTGTTAGCCCTCCTCAATGCATTACCTCACAATTCTCCGGATTGAATTCAATTGGCATCTGTTCTGCCCACCTGACCAGTTCGTTGATATCTTCCTGCAATCCACAGCTTCCTTATTTATTACCAACCACACAGCCGATTATAGAATAATGTGCAAACTTCTTATTAATGTACATTCAACTCAAAAATCTTTAAGACAAAAAGAAAGGGACCTAGTACGGATCACTGCGGAACCCCGCTCGAAACAGCCTTTCAGTCAAAAAACACCCATCAACCATTACCATTTGCTTCCAGCCACTGAGCATATTTTGGATCCGACTTCCCACTTTACGCTAGAAGGGCGTTTACTTTCGTGAACAATCTGCTATGTGACACCTTGCTAAATTCCATATACACTACAGCAAATGCATAGCCCTCATCCAGAATTCATGTTACATCCTCAAAAACTCAAAATATCAGTCAGACGCGACCTATCCTTAACACATCCATGTTGACTGTCCATGTTTAACCCGCACCTTTCTAGATGAAAGAAAGATATTGCAGGGCTACAGAGAAAGAGCGAGGTGCTGTCGGACAGGCTGCGATTCGGCATGGGCGTGATGGGCCGAACGGGCCTCGTCCATGCTGATAACCAAGGAAATAAAGGAGAGTATCAAATTAAAAACCAATGTGTATAAGGTGGTCAAGGTGAGTGGGAAACTAGAAGAATTGGAACATTTTAAACGACAGCAAGGAATGACGAAGAAAGCAATAAAGAAAGGAAAGATAGATTACGAAAGTAAACTTGCTCAAAACATATAAATAGATAGTAAAAACTTTTATCGATATATAAAACGGAAGAGAGTGACTAAAGTAAATGTTGGTCCCTTAGAAGATGAGAAGGGGGCTTTAATAATGGGAAATGTGGAAATGGCTGAGACCTTCAACAATTATTTTGCTTCGGTTTTCACAGTGGAAGATACAAAAACTATGCCAAAAATTGCTGGTCACGGGAATGTGGGAAGAGAGAACCTTGAGACAATCACTATCACTAGGCGGGTAGTGCTGGACAGGCTAATAGGACTCAAGGCAGACACGTCCGCTGGTCCTGATGAAATGCAGCCCAGGGATTAAAAGAGATGGCGGAAGTTATAGCAGATGCATTCATTATATTCTGCCAAAATTCTCTGGAATCTGGGGAAGTACCAGCAGATTGGAAAGCAGCTAATGTAACGCCTCTGTTTAAAAAGGTGGCAGTCAAAAGACAGGTAACTATAGGCCGGTTAGTTTAACATCTGTAGTGGGGAAAATGCTTCAAGCTATCATGAAGGAAGAAATAGCGGGACATCTCGATAGGAATAGTGCAATCAAGCAGACGCAACATGGATTCATGAAGGGGAAATCATTTTAACTAATTTACTGGAATTCTTTGAGGATATAACGTGCATGGTGGATAGAGGTGTGCCGATGGATGTGTTGTATTTAGATTTCCAAAAGGCATTCGATAAGGTGCCACACAGAAGATTACTGCAGAAGATAAAATTACGTGGAGTGAGAGGAGATGTATTAGCATGGATAGAGAATTGGCTAGCTAACCGAAAGCAGAGAGTCGGGATAAATGGGTCCTTTTCTGGTTCGAAATCGGTAGGTAATGGTGTGCCACGGGGATCGGTGCTGGGACCACAATTGTTTACAATATACATAGAAGATCTGGAAAAGCGTACGGAGTGTAGTGCAACACAATTTGCAGATGATACAATGGTTAGTGGGAAAGCGGGTTGTGTAGAGGACACAGAGTGGCGGCAAAGAGATTTAGATTGGTTAAGCGAATGGTCTAATGTTTGGCAGATGGAATACAATATCGGAAAATGTGAGGTCATCCACCTTGGAAAAAAAAACAGTAAAAGGCAATATTATTTGAATGGGGAGAAATTACAACATGCTACGGTGCTGAGGGATCTGCAGGTCCTTGTGCATGAATCCCAAAAAGGTATTTTGCAGGTGCAGCAGGTAATCAGGAAGGCGAATGGAATGTTGGCCTTCATTGCTAGAGGGTTGGAGTAAAATAGCAGAGAGGTCCTGCTGTAACTATACTGGGTATTGGTGAGGCCGCACCTGGAGTACAACGTGCAGTTTTGGTCACCTTTCTTAAGGAAGGATATACTAGCTTTGGAGGGGGTACAGAGACAATTCTCTCGGCTGAATCCGGACATGAGGGGGTTACCTTATGATGATAGATTGATTAGATTTTTACTCGTTGGAGTTCCGAAGGATGAAGGGTGATCTTATGTAAACATTTAAAATAATGAAAGGCATAGACAAGATAAAGGCAGAGAGGTTGATTCCACTGGTCGGGGAGACTAGAACAAGGTGCACAGCCTCAAAATACGGGGGAGCCAATTTAAAACGGAGTTGAGAAGGAACCTCTTCTCCCACAGGTTTGTGAATCTGTGGAATTCTCTGCCCGGGGAAGGGGTTGAGGCTAGCTCAATGAATGAATTCAAATCACAGGTGGATTTAACCAATAAGGGAATTAAGGGTTATGGCATGCGGGCGGGTAAGTGGAGCTGAGTCCACGGCCAGATCAGCCATGATCTTATTAACGGCAGAGCAGGCTCGGGGGGCTAGATGGCCTACTCCTGTTTCTAATTCTTATGTCCTTATGATCTTATGCTCTAACAATTTTATAACACTGATTCTATGATTTTCGAATGATTTTAAAGCATTATAAAGTGTTATAATTTTTAATTAATGGACATGATAAATAGAAATGACTATACCCTATTGCAAAGGCTATAAAGAGTATAATGGAGATGCTGCCTGTATTCATGCGAATAGGGGTCGCACTGACTCATGAAGCACGTTACGGCCATCCATGTTTGTGTAGGGCCGAGAGGCCTTTCCAGAGGAGCTTGAGAGAGAGTCGTACCCCGCACAGGGAGCCCAGTTTAGGTACTCTGTGAGTGTGTGAGTAGGTTCACCAAGATAACTGGCCCATCACCCGGAGCCGAGGGCAGACATGCTGTGAATGACTGTGTTAATATTCGCCCAGTTCACTGAATCCTCACGCGGAGCGCAATGTGGACAGTGTGCGAGTGAGCATGTTAATGTTGACCCCGATTATTGGCCCTCACAGGATGCCCAGTGTTCTCAGTGTGTGAGTGAACGTGTTAATATTCAGCCAGATCACTTGTTCCACGCAGTGAGAAAGAATCGATCACAATCTCAGGACGCAGGGAGTCGGAGACTGCAGAGTTTCCGCTGCTTTTCGTCGTTTAATGAACTACACAATCAATGTGAGGGGATATTTCCCCACATTCTTCAACTGCTCTCTGAACTTAGTCTGTGTCACGCAATAAATTACCGTGTTTGTGCAGCAGCTCAGCAGCAGCAGCATGAATCAGAATTCCCTCACATAAAACGTTAGATATACCAGCCAAGCATCGAACCAGGGCAATGAGCCCCACAGAGAATGCATCATATGTACCGACCATAACAGGATGAAATTCACCAAGATAAGAAGCAATAAAATGATGGATTTCCTGCGGCTCTCCATCTCTGGGTCTGTGGGACTCTCCCCATTGCTGCGACACCGGAATCTCCTGCGGGCTCTGCTTGTCACTAAAACATGTCTGACGGTGAGAGCATTGAGCAGCACTATGACCACAAATGGGACATACGGGATGAGGATGTTAAGCAGAAACTCAATTGTTCCCCAGACTGTTGAATTAATTATTCTGTTTTGTATACTACAAAACCAGGATTTATTAAATAGCTGATATGCATCTGACAGCATAAAATACCAGAAAATATCTATTAAGCAGCTCATCACAGTCACTGTTCCGAGAACCACAGCCGCCGTTTTCCCGCTGCAATATTTAGTCTTCAGCTTCTGGCAAAAAATCGCCACAAATCGTTCAAAGGTGAAAGTGACAGTGAACCAGACAGAACAGTTTGTGGCTGCATAAACCAGGAC
Organism: Pristiophorus japonicus; assembly: GCF_044704955.1. Taxonomy (NCBI): domain Eukaryota; kingdom Metazoa; phylum Chordata; class Chondrichthyes; family Pristiophoridae; genus Pristiophorus; species Pristiophorus japonicus. The sequence continues at coordinate 1,921,397 of NW_027250723.1, read as the reverse complement.
AGCGTGGATATTACACATGGGGAGAGACAACAGGAAATAGAAATGTAGCCGATAAATAATCGGAATGTGCCTCACTATCAGGTCGAGGATAATGACCAGTAGATCAGCCGCTGCCATGGCCACAAGGTAGCGAGTGACACATTTAGAGAGACCGCACTTTCTCCGAAACAGGATCACAATCGTTACTACGCTCACTGTGAGGAAGGGAAGTAAACAGCGAAAACATGTACCAGGCTGAGAGCAAGAGCATCAGTGTAATAGAATTTGGGTTGAAATCTTGCAAATCTTTATCAACATGAACATTTTTTGGCAATAAAATTAAGGAATCCGCAAAGACGTTCTATAAATATTTTAATAACAAGAGGATAACTAAAAAAAGGGTCGTGCCTAATACAGACCATGAGTGTAATCTATGTGTGAAGGCGGAAAATGTTGGCATGGTTCTTTATCAATTCGTTGCGTCTGTTTTCAGAAAGGGAAATGAAAGTGCAGATACTGCTGTCAACTAGGAGTGTGAAATTCTGGATGAAGTAAACATAATGAGAGAGGAGGTATTAAGGGGTTTAGCAGCTTTGATGGTAGATAATTCCCCAGACAGGATGAATTGCATCCCAGTCTGTTGAGCGAAGTAAAAGAGGAAATAACAGAGTCCTTCACCATTACTTTCCCATGCTCTTTGGATTTGTGCATGGTGCCGGAGGACTGGAGGACTGCTATGGTGCTACCGTTGTTTAAGAATGGAGAAAGAGATAGGCCAAATAATTACAGGCCTGTCAGCCTAATCTCAGTGATGGGAAAATTATTGTATACATTTACATTTGGAAGGCAAGGATTAATTAGGGGCACTCAGCACGGATTTGTTAAAAATAGCTCATGCTTGACTAACTTGATTGAATCTTTAAGGAGGTAACCTAGAGGTTCGATGAGGGTAGTGCATACGATGTAGTGTACAGGACTTTAGCAAAACTTATGATAACGTCCAACATGTTCTACTGGTCACGAATTTTACAGCCCTGGTGGCTCTCATGTGACGTTGGCAATCGTCTTGCGGCACATTGGAGTCCAGTGTCGCGCCTCGAGACCGCTGGGAGGACTCTGCCACCAGTGTTCGTGGCTATCACCTCCAGGGACACCACCATCCATGGCACATAATAGCAGAAGCTGGAAGACATGCTGGGCATTTTTTGGGATGTGCCCCCATTGACAATTGGATCTACTGACCTATGTCAAAACTCTTGCGGAACAAGTGTTCCATGTCGCCGCTCAGATCAGCTGCTCGTGGAGCAGAAATGCTGCATCGAACAAATCTCCGCATTGTCAGTGCCGTACTGGAGACACCTCGGCTTCCCTGCGACAAGGTGACTGGGCCCAGTACTATATGAGGGAATGTCCGCAGGAGCACTTGATATCGTGGAGCTTGGCGATGCAGGCTCCACGAAATCTGCATTCTCATCGTTGGAAACGGCACCCAGCAGCTGCCGGGGCGAGAATCGGGGCTCCTCAGCACCAGATGAATGATTCTCCACCCTCTCCGGCCCCGCAACCGCAGCTTTTAGCTCGGTAGTGTTGCATGGGGCCGCGCTCCTGGCTGAGGTACAAAACATAAATGAGGTTAATAGAGGAGAAGACGGTGCTCGGGTCACAAGGTGATTCCAGTGGAAAAGACAGTATATAAACGACCAAAGCACCACCGTTATCAAAATCTTCACAGACATCACAGTTCATGACCGTGACCAAATTCAGTAAAATATTCTGTAGGTATGCATTAAGCGAAAGATTAGTGAAAGTAAATGTGGTTGCCATACAGGCTGAGACAGGAGTAATTAAAATGTGGAATAAGGAAATTATACCGAAATTATACAAGATGTGTATATCTGCCTTCACGGAAGACGCAAAAAAAGGTCACAATAATAGTGGAGAATCAATGGGCTAGCAAGAATGAGCAACTAAAGTATATAATAATTAGAAAAAAAATAGTAGTGGAGATATTATCGGGACTGAAAGCCGATACATTCTCAGGCCCTGATGGCCGACATGCAATGGTTTTGTTACAGTTGGCTATGGAGATACGGGTTGCATTGGTTTCCATCTTGCAAACTTCAATATATCGTAAAGTATTTCTTGCAGATTACAAGGTTGTAAATATAATCTTGCTGTTTAGGAAATGAGGGAGAGAGAAAACGGGGAATTACAGGCCAGTTAGCTTGACATTAGCCATAGTGAAAATGTTTGATTCTATTATTAAGAAATGGTAAAAGGGCACTTAGAAAGTAATAATAGGATTGGGCAGAATCGACACGGATTTATGAAAGGAAAATCAGATATGTCAAATCTGTTAGAGTATTTTCAGGTTGTAGCTATCAGAATTGATAAGAGTGGAACCAGTGGATTTGGATTTTCTGAAATATTTCGACTAGGTGCCACAATATGTTATGGAACAAAATAAAGGTTCATGGGATAGTGGTAATATATTCGACAACCATGTACGCAGGAATTGTCTCCAGCTTCCATTGCTCCAGCTCGGTGTTTCTGAGCTGCAGCAGCGGGTGGAGTCAAAAAGTGCATCCGCAAGGCAGAGAACTATCTGGATAGCACGTTTCCAGAGGTGCTAACTCCGCAGCTTAAATGCGTGCAGGTGGAGGGGACGTGTGTGACCAGCAGACGTAAAACGTTTGCTAGGTAGGTAGTGCAGGAGACCGCCCGTGAGTCCATCTCGATCTCAACCCAATTTTCAATTCTGAATATTAGTAAGGACGATGGTTCCTCTGGGGAATGCAGCCAGAGCCAATTCCAAGGCACCAAGGATGGCCCAGCAGCAGAGCGGGAAGGGCCGAGGAATAAACGTGCCCTAGTCATAGGGGATTGTACATTTAGAGGAACACACAGGCGATTCTGCGGATGTGGACATGACTCCCCAGTGTTTCAGTTCCTCCCTAGTGCCAGGGTCAATCTTGTCACAGAGCGGATGCAGGTCACCCCGCGGGGGGGGGGGGGGCGGAGGTGGGGGGGTAAAGCAGCAAGAGGACATGGTCCATATAGGATGAGTGATGAGGCCATAAAAGGAGAATTTCTGGAGCTAGGAAAAAAATTAAAGGGTAGAATATCAAAGGTTGTAATCTCCGGATTAAAACCGGTGTCACGTGCCATAGAGTACAAGAATGAAGGAGAGAGTCAATGAGCACGTGGATTGAAATTTGGTGTAGGAAGGAGGGCTTTAATATCTTGAGGCATTGGGACCGCTTATTGGCGAGGTGGGAAATGAACAAATCAGAAATGTTGCATCTCAACAGCGCCGGGACCAATGTCCTCGCGGGGAGTTTTGCTACTGCTGTTGGGGAGAGTTTTAACTCGCTTGGCAGGGGAATGGGAACCTGAGAACGAATACAAAAGGGAGGTAAGTAAAGCAGAAGTTGGATAGCAAGAATCTAGAAAGCGAATCTGTAAGACAGCGGAAACAGGGCTTCATATGCAGCAAGCAATGAGGTCTTCCTATACTGAATGGTATATATTTTAATGCAAGGAGTTATGTGAATAATGCGGATGAGCTAAGAGCACAGGTAGACACTTGGGAGTATGACATTATAGCCATTATAGAAACCTGGCTGAAAGATGAGCAGGTTTGGCAGATCAATATCTCTGGCTACAGGATTTTTATACAAGATCGAGAGGGGTTTAAAAGGGGGCGGTGATGCTTTACATATTAAATAAGCACTTAGAGCAGTGAGGATGGATGATACATCAACTTAGGCCATAAGGGTCGAAGTTAAAAAAAATGGAGTTAATTATACTCCTCCAGAAAGTGGGAGGGAGATAGAAGGAGCAAATATGTTGACACATTGCTGAAGACTAAAAATCATACGGTAATTACGTTAGGGCATTTTAACTATCCGAATATTGATTGTGACACATTTAATGTGAAGGGTATAAAGGTTGCCATTTTATTGAAATTCATTCAGGAGAACTATTTTAGTCAGTATGCAGCAAATCCAACACGAGAGCGGGTGGTCTTGAATTTAGTTTTGAGGAAAGAAGCTAGAGAGTTTGAAGGGGTATTATTGGGGGAGTATTTGGGTGACTGTGACCATAATTCAGTGAGATTCTAGTTGGTTATGGATAAGGTTACGAATAGGCCTGCAATAAAATTTCTGAATTGGAGAAAAGTTAATTTTGCTAACTTAAGGAGTGATTTGGCCATAGTGGACTGGAAGCAGCTAATTGTGGGGAATTCGGAGTCGGAACAGTGTGAGGCATTCAAGAAGGAGATCCGGAAGTTAGAAGCCAAACATGTGCCCTTAAATAAAAAGACTGGAAAAATAATTCTGGAGCCCCCTGGATGTCTAGAAACTTACAGGCGAGGTTTATGCAAAAAAGGAGGCTTATGTGATATTTTAACAGCTTAATACTTTAGAATGTTTAGAGAAATATAGAAAACTAAGAGTCAAATTTAAAAAGGATATTAGGAAAGGTAAGAGTGAGCACGAAAGTTTCTTGGCCATTAAACGTAAGGAACACTCTAACATCTTCTATAACTATATTATGAATAAGAGGGTAACTAAGGAAAGCATAGGGCCCATTAGAGATCATGAGGGTAATGTTGTGCGCAGGTGGAATATGTTGATAAGATTCTTAACGAATATCTTGCCACTCTTTTCACAAAGGGAAGAGTTAATGCAGATAGTGCCATTGAAGAGGAGTGTGATATTCTGCATGAAATAAATATGGTGAGAGAGGAAGTGTTAAAACGTTTAGCAGCTTCGAAAGTAGAAAGATCCCAGTCTCCGATGAAATGCATCACAGGGTGTTGAGCCAAGTAAAAAAGGGATTAGCAGAGGCCTTGTCCATGATTTTCTAGTCCTCTTTGGATATGCGCATGGAGCAGGAGGATTGGAGGAATGCTTATGTAATACCCTTGTTTAAGAAGGAAAAAAGGGATATGCAGAGCAATTACAGGCCTGTCCGCCTAAACTCAGTTGCGGGAATAGTATTGGAAAAAATCGAGAAAAACAGGATAAATATGCATTTGGATAGGCAAGGATTAATAAGGGAGGATCGTGCTTGACAAACCTAATTGAATTTATTGAGGACGTAACTAAGAGGGTCTATGAGTGCAGTGCGTACAATGTCGTGTATATGGATTTTAGCTAAGCTTTAGATAAAGACCCGCATGGTAAACAGGCCATAAGTTGAATCCAACATTGGCTTGGAGGTAGGAAGCAAAGTGTAATCGTTGATGAATGTACTTGTGACTGGAAAGATGTTTTCAGTGGCGTCCCATAGGGGTCAGTACTGGGTCCCTTGCTTTTTGTGGTATCTACCAACGATTTATATTTGAATAAACGGAGTATGATCACGAAGTTGGCAGACGATTCTAAAATTGTCTGTGTAGTTGATGATGAAGAGGAAAGTCATCGGCTGCAGTAGGATATGAATCTACTGTTAAGCTGGGCAGAGCAGTGACAAATGGAATTTATTTCAGAGAAATTTGAGGTGATGCAATTTGGGAGGGCATTTTTGTCCTACCCTTTTTCATTAAGGGCACATGATTGGCCAGAGCCTTCCGGATCTCTCCTTCAATGCCTCCCAATGTTCCGATATTGATTTACCCAGAAATAGCCGTTTCCAGTCCTCTGTGGCCAAATCACCCCTTAACTTAGCAAAAATATATTTTCCACAATTTGGGACATTTATTCAGGCCTATCCTTGACTTTTTCCATAACAAACTTAAATCTGTCTGAATTATGGTCACTGGCACCCAAGCGCTCTCCCACTAATACCCCTTCAACCTGCCCAGATTCATTTCCCGAAACAAAATCCAAAACCGCCCCCTCTCGTGTTGTGCTTGTTACATACTGACTAAAAAAGTTCTCTTGAATGCATTTAAAGAATTACACAACTTCGATACCTTTCACACTATATTTGTGCAAATCAGTATTTGGGTAGTAAAATACCCTACTATTATTACCCAATTGTTTTTGCACTTCACAACAATTTGCCGATATTACTTGCTCCTATATCCCACTCCCACTGTTTGGGGGCCTTTATTGCACGCCCAGAAGTGTGATCGCCCTTTTGAATTTTTCAATTCGACTCATATGGCCACATTTGATTGTCCCTCGAACATATCATCGCTCCTCACAACTGCAATAGTTTATTTCATCAGTCCGCGTTGCCCCCTCCCATTTCTATCTTTTAATTTCAGTTTTATTTAATTGAATGTGCTGCCATGGTCGAGTTTGAACTCATGGCTCTGGAACATTATTCCGGGGCTCGAAGTTACTAGTCCAGTAACATAACCATTATGGTGGGCCGGGGAAATATGCTCCATTACTGTAGTACAAATTGTGTTGGATTGACATGGGTTAAGTGAAGCTGTTTGTTCAGCGACTGTAATTAATGTCAGTCTACACGAGTTAACTGACGCTGTTTATTCAGTGACTGCAATTAATGGCATTCTCCATGTATCCTAATGTATCTGTGCGTGGTTTCCATCTTCTATTAATAAGGAATTCCTTTCAAAGCATTATCGCACAGTAACAGTTGGAGTTTCACCTACGGCACGAAGAGGGATCAGAACACTGCTCCACAGAGAGGCAGTCAGAATCTTCATTCAGCTAAATTGGAATATTACATCAATTGATTGGAATCTGACAACATTAAATTGGAATGTAACAGCAATGGACAGGAGATACATCTGGGAGTTTGACATGCATTATGAACATTAAAATAGAATTCCATTACACACACGGATAGAAGTGGCACTTCGCGCTTTTAAGTACATTTACAATCCACTGCTTGCTTTTTGGTATTCCGTGTAAGTCTCTCTATCCAGCTATTAACTCGGCAAACCATGGCTAACTGTATATCTAATCTTGTAATTTACTCTCTCATCTCCATTGAATTTGGTGTCCGTCATAAGTTTCTAAATCCAGCAATTAGATGTGTAAATCACGTTTCACTGTATTACTGTGTTTGCCAGTTAAGTCTTTGGACCTTATCTCAAACTCAGGTTTCTATCTATCGATCTATTCCTGCTCAGTGACCAATATCTGAGGCTGAATTTAACAGCTCGCAACCTCTGCCTTTTCTTTGGTCCGGAGCTGAGTTCCGACCTCACATCCTCTGAATTAACAATCCTGCCAAATACCTGCTCCACAATTTCGTCTGCTCTCTGCACCATATCAGGCCTTGTGCTGCATAAACACTCATCAATTTCCTTCTTACATCTGGACTCATCTATTCGAGAAGTCATACAAAACTCTGCTCTCCACATCATAACTCGCACCAAGTACCTTTCCACAATCACTGCCATGATCAATGATCAACATTTGTACCTGATCCAACAATCTCTTTGTTTTAATATTTCCATATATAAGATTTAACTTCAGTCTTAGGAGTATTTGAGGGGATTTGAGGAGAAATGTTTATTCGCACAGAGTGTGATAGGGGTCTAGAACTCACTGCCTGAAAGGGTGGTAGATGCAGAAACTCTCACCACATTTAAAAAGTATTTGGATGTGCAATTTAAATGATGTAACCTTGTGGCAATGGACCAAGAACTGGAAAGTGGGATTCGATTGGGTACCTCTTTGTCAGCGGACACGTTGGGCCAAATGGCATCCATCTGCACTGTAAATTTCAATGATTCTCTCATCAAATCCTACCATGGTGAAACCCCTCCAGTTAGTCCCATTTCACACAGCTGTGGAAGTCCCTGGTAATCTCTATCCATCGATTAATTCTGTATATATTGCTTAAATGTGTTTCTCTCCTCGCCCTTCGCTATCCTATGCACACTGCCGTTCGCTATTAATTCTGAATGTGAAACGTTTTACCAAGCTTCTAATTTTCTAAATTCATCTCAGGCAAAGAAATTGCACGAGAAATGTTATTAAACGGATTTCAGTCATCTCTCTCTCTCTGGAACATTTGTAACAGGTGAAATGAATGTTGTCTTGGTTTACTAGACCTTTCACCCGATGGCGAAAGGTCATAGACCTGAAACGTATCTGTGTTACTCTCTCCATGGGTGCTGCCTGACCTGCTGGGCATTACCATCATTTTCCTGATCCATTTCACATTTCCAAAATCCACAATATTTTGCTGCTGTTTTCATCTAATGCTCTGTATGGTTACTGACACAAACAGTCACCTAATTGAAAGTAAGGTTACTGACAGACAGTCTCACTAATGTCCGGTATTGTTCCTAACTTAACACTGTCACCTATTTTCGGTATGGTTAATGACACACACTGTCACCAAATGTCCAGTATCTTTATTGACACACAATGTCACATATATTCGGTATGGTTAATGAAACACCGTAACCTAATGCTCGGTATCGTTACTAACACCCACTGTCATCTAATGCTCAGTATGGTTAATTACACACAGTCACCTAATGTCCAGTATGGTTACTAACACACACAGTTAATTAATGGTTGGTATGTTTAACGACACACAGTTACCTAAAGTTCGGTATGGTTGCTGACACATTCTCATATAATGCACGTTATAGTTGCTGACACACAGTCGCCTAATGCACGGTATGGTTACTGTCCCATACACAGTCACCTAATGCTCGGTATGGTTACTAGCACACAAAAAGTCACCTAATGGTCGGTATGGTTAATGCCACATCGCACCTAATGCTTGGTGTGGTTATGGACACACAATGGCACCTAATTCTCGTTATAGATACTGACACACACAATGCCACCTAATGCTCGGTATGGTTACTGAAATAAAGTCACTGGAACAAATCCTGGCAGATCAATATTAAAGTCTTAAAAGTCCAGTAATCTTTCAGTTCCAGTCAGTTTCTCCTTTGCAAACCTGTGCAGTTCTGCATTCGTGGCACACCTTCTTATGGTCAGAATAGGTTCACAAGGATAATTTACATTCTCACAAAATGTCATTCAGACAGAACTCTCTTGCCTTATTCCAAATCTTTGTCATGAATTTCCACGTGGATGCCATGTCTGTCTGGCACATTTATCTATCGCCTCCTGCTATATTTCAGGATAAATAATCCGAGCTAATTTCACCGAAGTTTTGAGAATATGAATGTCTATTCATATTTTCTCGTCTAATTTTGTGTGCACAAGTGAAATGCAACAAGTGAGAAAGTACATGGACAAATCTCTTCCATTTTTTTAATATACTTTACTAAATCATTCGCTGTGACTTTGCCTGAGGGATAACTCGCCTGGTCTCGATACTAATACATGCATTTTGTCAGGCATAACCTGGTCAAAGATAACTACTTATTTTATTTTGGTGCTTATGTTTTGCACTTTTATTTGGAATATCTTCCATTCAATAAGCGACAATTGGAGTATTTCATCAAAAATGCATAAAACTAAATATTTTATACACTTCTCTCAGACCTTTTATATTTGTAACGACAGTGCATACGTATTCACTATCTTAGCATTGTCATGTTATATCCGTACATTTTAAATACAATTGCCAGTAATCATTGCATACCGAGGAAAAAGGTTTTGCATTTAGGTGTTTCATTCATTTCTCTTCTAAATATAATGGATATTCGAATCAAGTGGGAATCCAGCGCGATATCCAAGCACCTAATCCAGGGGCACAGAAGTGAATTACACTGCTACAAATTCTGACTGACGCCGGGACACGAAGGTTTCCTGAGAGCTTCTGATCCTTTTTGTCCAGTTACCTGGTGCGGCGCTTTTGTCTGCAGGGTTAAAGGTAGTTCTATCATTTTACCTCCCATTGATCAAACATCAGTTAATTTCCAGTTGTATTTATTTCCATTTCATTTATTGATTCCACGATGAATTATTGATAATTCTTAAAGTAAACGCTATATTAAGCGTCCCGGGTAAAATAATTAGATTATTTCATCGAATCTTATAGATACAAAGAAACATAGAGAACCTCGGCGCAGAATTAGGCCATTTCGTCCCATCTTGTCCACACCAGCCGAAAAAAGCCACACGGCTCACGGTAAGCATCCCTGAAGGTTACATCTTAACGTTTGAAGAATAAACCATGGCCGAAAGGTAAAGAGCAGCCAGTCCATCCTGTGTGCCAGATAAACTGCGACATCCATTCCATCGAAATATTCTACACTTCAACCGAGCCCGAACCATTTAATCTCTTTGGAGGCGCAGGAAACAAATAAAAACCCAGGCGAACTGAGGAAAAACAATCTGGGAAAATTCGTCTCCGATCCATCCAGGCGATCGAAACTAGTACAGGAGATCAGCATGGACGTATTCGATTCGCTGCCATACTTACCATCGTATATGCGTCAGCCAACAACAGGTTATGTATTCTATTCCCACTTGAGAGCACTAGTTACGTAATCCTGCATGTTACACCATTTTAAGTTCCAACCATGTCCATTTTAAATGTGGTGATGGTTTTTGCATCCATCTCCTTTTCCAGGCATTTCGGTCCAGTAATGCAAAACCCTCTGCGTGAAGAAGCACCGCTTCAAGTCTCCTCTGAACCTTCCAGCAACCACCTTAAACCGCTCGTCATTGACCCCTCCACAAATGGAAATTGACCGTTGCTATCCACTTTTTCCAGACTCCGCAAAATGTCGTAGACTGCAGTGAAGTCTCCTAGCAACCTCCTCTGTTCCAATTAGAGCACACCCAGGCTATCCAATCTGGACTCATAGTTACGATTCTCAATTTAAGACAGCATCTGCGCCCTCTCTATTGCAATCACGTGTTTCCTATAACATGGCACCCAGAACTGCAAGCAGTATTCCAGCTGTGGCCTAACGAGAGTATTATACAATGTAAGAAGAACCTCCCTGCTACTGTATTTGATGCCTCGCCTAATGAGGTGCGGAATGATGTGTAGAATGATGTGTAGAATGATGATGTGTAGCATGATGTGCAGAATGATGTGTAGAATGATGAGAAGAATGATGATGTCGAGAATGACGTGTAGAATAATGTGTAGAATGATGTGGTGAATGATGATGTGTAGAATGATGTGTAGAATGATGTGTAGAATTAAGTGGTGAATGATGATGTGTAGAATGACGTGTCGAGTGATGTGTAGAATGATGATGTCGAGAATGATGTTTAGAATGATGTGTAGAATGAAGTGGTGAATGATTATGTGTAGCATGATGTGTAGAATGATGTGCAGAATGATGTGTAGAATGATGTGCAGAATGATGTGCAGAATGATGATGCAGAATGATGTTCAGAATGATGTTGTTGAAAACGATGTGTAGAATGCAGAATAATGTGAAGAATGATGTATAGAACGATGTGTAGAATGCTGTGTAGAATGATGTGCAGACAGATGTGTAGAATGATGAATTGAAGAATGATGTGCAGAATCATGTGTAGAACGTTGTGTCGAATGATGAGTAGAATGATGTGTAGAATGTAGTGTAGAATGATGTGTAGAATAATGTGTATAATGATGATGAACAGAATGATGTGTAAAATGATGTTGTGCAGAATGATGTGTAGAATGATGATGTGTAGAATGATGTCTGGAATGATGTGTAGAATGTTGTGCAGAAAGATGTCCAGAATGATGTGTAGAATGATCTGTAGAATTAGGTTTAGAATGATGATGTGTCGTCCGATGTGTAGAATAATGATGTGTGGAATGATGTGTGGAATGCAGAATGATGTGTAGAAACATGTGTAGAATGAAGTGCAGAACAATCTGTAGAATGATGTGTAATATGATGTGTATAATGATGTGTAGAATGATGATTTGTAGAATGATGTGTACAATGATGTGTAGAATGATGTGTAGAATGACGATATGTAGAATGATGTGTGGAATGATATGTAGAATGATTGTAGAATGACGTGCACAATGATGTGTAGAATGATGTGTAGAATGATTATGTGTAGAATATGTGCAGAATGATGTGTAGAACGACGTGCGGAAAAACGTGTAGAATAATGAGAAGAATGATGTTTAGAATGACGTGTAGAATGGAGCGTAGAATGATGTGGAGAATGATGTGTAGAATCATTTGTAGAATGATTGTAGAATGATGTGACGAATGGTGTGTAGAATGATGTGTGGAATGATGAAGTGTAGACCGATGTGTAGAATGATGTGTAGAATGATGATGTGTGGAATGATGTGTGGAATGCTGAATGATGTGTCGAATGATGTATACAACGAAGTGTAGAACGATGTGTCGAATAGTGTGTAGAATGATGTGCAGAATGATGATGTGTAGACCGATGTGTATAATGATGTTTAGAATGATGTGTAGATTGTTGTGTAGAATGATGATGTGTAGAATATTGTCTGGAATGATGTGTAGAATGTTGTGTAGAATGTTGTGTAGAATGATGATGTGTAGAATGATGTCTGGAATGATGTGTAGAATGTTGTGTAGAATGATGTCCAGAATGATGTGCAGAATGATCTGTAGAATTATGTTTAGAATGATGATGTGTGGAATGATTTGTAGAATGCAGAATGATGCGTAGAATGATGTGTAGAATGATGATGTGTGGAATGATGTGTGGAATGCAGAATGCAGAATGATGTGTAGAATGATGTGTAGAACGAAGTGCAGAACAATGTGAAGAATGATGAGCAGTTTAATGTGTAGTATGATGTGTAATATGATGTGTAGAATGTTGTGTAGAGTGATGATGTCGAGAATGATGTGTAGAATGATGTGTAGAATGAAGTGGTGAATGATGGTGTGTACATGATGTGTAGAATGATATGTAGAATGATTTGTAGAATGATGTGTAGAATGATGTGTAGAATGATGATGTGTCGAATGATGTGTGGAATGATATGTAGAATGATTTGTAGAATGATGTGGATAATGATGTGGAGAATGAGGTGTAGAATGATGTGTAGAATGATATGTAGAATGAGGTGTAGAATGATGATTATAAAAAACGATGTGTAGAATGCAGAATGATGTGTAGAATGATGTGTAGAACGATGTGTAGAAAGATGTGTAGAATGAAGATTATTGAAAACGATGTCTGGAATGCAGAATGATGTGTAGAATGATGTGTAGAACGATGTGTAATATGATGTGTAGAATGATGTGTAGAATTATGATGCAGAATGATGTTTAGAATCTATGTAGAATGATGTGCAGAATGATGATGTGTAGAATGATGTGTAGAATGATGATGTGTAGAATGATGTCTGGAATGATGTGGAGAATGATGTGTAGAATTATGTGTAGAATGAGGTGTAGAATGATCTGTAGAATTATGTTTAGAATGATGATGTGTGGAATGATGTGTAGAATGCAGAATGATTTGCAGAATGATGTGTAGAACGATGTGTAGAAAGATGTATAGCATGATGATTATTGAAAACGATGTCTAGAATGCAGAATGATGTGTAGAATGTTGTGTAGAACGACGTGTAGAATGATGTGTAGAATGATGTCTGGAATGATGTGTAGAATGTTGTGTAAAATGATGTCCAAAATGATGTGGAGAATGATCTGTAGAATTATGTTTGGAATGATAATGTGTGGCATGATGTGTAGAATGCAGAATAATGTGTAGAATGATGTGTAGAATGATGTGTGGAATGATTCGAAGAATGATTGTCAAATGATGTGTCGAATGGTGTGTAGAATGATGTGTAGAATGATGATGTATAGAATGATGTGTAGAATGATGTGTAGAAAGTTGTGCAGAATGATGTGTAGAATGATGTGCCGAATGTTGATATATTGACCGATGTGTAGAATGATGTGTGGAATGATGTTTAGAATGATGATGTGTGGAATGATGTGTGGAATGCAGAATGCAGAATGATGTGTAGAATGATGTGTAGAATGATGATGTGTGGAATGATGTGTGGAATGCAGAATGCAGAATGATGTGTAGAATGATGTGTCGAACGAAGTGCAGAACAATGTGAAGAATGATGTGCAGTATAATGTGTATTATGATGTGTAATATGATGTGTAGAATGATGTGTAGAATGATGTGTAGAATGATGATTATAAAAAACGATGTGTAGAATGCAGAATGATGTGTAGAATGATGTGTAGAACGATGTGTAGAAAGATGTGTAGAATGAAGATTATTGAAACCGATGTCTGGAATGCAAAATGATGTGTAGAATGATGTGTAGAATGATGTGTAATATGATGTGTAGAATGATGTGTAGAATTATGATGCAGAATGATGTTTAGAATCTATGTAGAATGATGTGCAGAATGATGATGGGTAGAATGATGTGTAGAATGATGATGTGTAGAATGATGTCTGGAATGATGTGGAGAATGATGTGCAGAATTATGTGTAGAATGAGGTGTAGAATGATCTGTAGAATTATGTTTAGAATGATGATGTGTGGAATGATGTGTAGAATGCAGAATGATTTGCAGAATGATGTGTAGAACGATGTGTAGAAAAATGTATAGCATGATGATTATTGAAAACGATGTCTGGAATGCAGAATGATGTGTAGAATGTTGTGTAGAACGATGTGTAGAATGATGTGTAGAATGATGTCTGGAATGATGTGTAGAATGTTGTGTAAAATGATGTCCAAAATGATGTGCAGAATGATCTGTAGAATTATGTTTAGAATGATGATGTGTGGCATGATGTGTAGAATGCAGAATAATGCGTAGAATGATGTGTAGAATGATGTGTGGAATGATTTGAAGAATGATTGTCGAATGATGTGTCGAATGGTGTGTCGAATGATATGTAGAATGATGATGTATAGAATGATGTGTAGAATGATGTGTAGAAAGTTGTGCAGAATGATGTGCAGAATGATGTGCCGAATGTTGATATATTGACCGATGTGTAGAATGATGTGTGGAATGATGTGTAGAATGATGATGTGTGGAATGATGTGTGGAATGCAGAATGATGTGTAGAATGATGTGTAGAACGAAGTGCAAAACAATGTGAAGAATGATCTGTAGTATAATGTGTAGTATGATGTATAATATGATGTGTAGAATGATGTGTAGAATGATGATGTCGAGAATGATGTGTAGAACGATGTGTAGAATGAAGTGGTGAATGATGATGTGTAGCATGATGTGTAGAATGATATGTAGAATGATTTGTAGAATTATGTGTAGAATGATGTGTAGAATGATGTGTACAATGATGTGTAGAATGATGATGTGTAGAATGATGTGTGGAATGATATGTAGAATGATTGTAGAATGATGTTTAGAATCATGTGCATAATAATATGCAAAATGATGTGCAGAATAATGATGTGTAGAATGATGTGGAGAATGAGGTGTAGAATGATGTGCAGAATGATAGGTAGAATGATGTGTAGAATGATGATTATTGAAAACGATGTGTAGAGTGCAGAATGATGTGTAGAATGATGTGTAGAACGATGTGTAATATGATGTGTATAATGATGTGTAGAGTTATGATGCAGAATGATGTTTAGAATGTATGAAGAATGATGTGCAGAATGATGATGTGTAGAATGATGTGTAGAATGATGATGTGTCGAATGATGTCTGGAATGATGTGGAGAATGATGTGTAGAATTATGTGTAGAATGATGTTTAGAATGATCTGTAGAATTATGTTTAGAATGATGATGTGTGGAATGATGTGTAGAATGCAGAATGATGTGTATAATGATGTGTAGAACGATGTGTAGAAAGATGTGTAGAATGATGATTTTGAAAACGATGTCTGGAATGCAGAATGATGTGTAGAATGTTGTGTAGAACTATGTGTAGAATGATGTGTAGAATGATGTCTGGAATAATGTGTAGAATGTTGTGTAAAATGATGTCCAAAATGATGTGCAGAATGATCTGTAGAATTATGTTTATAATGATGATGTGTGGAATGATGTGTAGAATGCAGAATAATGTGTAGAATGATGTGTAGAATGACGTGTGGAATGATTTGTAGAATGATTGAAGAATGATGTGTCGTATGGTGTGTAGAATGATGTGTGTAATGATGATGTGTAGAATGATGTGCAGAATGATGTGTAGAGTGATGTGCAGAATGATGTGCAGAATGTTGTGTCGAATGATGATGTGTTGACCGATGTGTAGAATGATGTGTGGTATGAAGTGTAGAATGATGATGTGTGGAATGATGTGTGGAATGCAGAATGATGTGTAGAACGATGTGCAGAACAATGTGAAGAATGCTGTGCAGTATAATGTGTGGAATGATGTGTAATATGATGTGTAGAATGACGTGTAGAATGATGATATCTCAAATGATGTGTAGAATGATGTGTAGAATGAAGTGGTGAATGATGATGTGTAGCATGATGTGATGATGTGTAGAATGATGTGTCGAATGATTTATAGAATGATGTGTAGAATGATGTGTAGAATGATGTGTAGAATGATGTGTAGAACGATGATGTGTAGAATGATGTGTGGAATAATATGTAGAATGATTGTAGAATTATGTTTCGAATGATGTGTAGAATGATGATTATTGAAATCGATGTGTAGAATGCAGAATGATGTGTAGAATGATGTGTAGAATGATGTGTAGAATGATGTGTAGAATGATGTGTAGAATGATGATGTATAGAATGATGTCCAGAATGATGTGTAGAATAATCTGTAGAATTATGTTTAGAATGATGATGTGTGGAATGATGTGTAGAATGATGTGTAGAATGAAGTGTAGAATGATGATGTGTAGAATGATGTGTAGAATGGTGTGTATAATGAAGAAAAGAATGATCTGTAGAATAATGTTGAGAATGATGATGTGTGGAATGATGTGTAGAATGATGTGTAGACTGATGTGGGTAATGATTTGTAGAATTATTGTAGAATGAAGTTTCGAATGGTGTGTAGAATGATGTGCAGAATGATGTGCAGAATGATATGTAAAATGATGTTGTGTGGAATGATAAATGGAATGAAGAATAATGTGTAGAATGATGTGTAGTAGAAAGTGCAGAACTATGTGCAGAATGATGTGTAGTATTATGTGTAGAATGATGTGTAATATGATGTGTAGAATGATGTGTAGAATGATGTGTAGAATGAATTGTTGAAAGATGATGTGTAGCATGATGTGATGATGTGTGGAATGATGTGTCGAATGATTTGTAGAATGATGTGTAGAATGATGTGTAGAACGATGTGTAGAATGATGTGTAGAATCATGATGTGTAGAATGATGTGTGGAATGATATGTAGCATGATTGTAGAATGATGTGTAGAATGATGTGCACAATGATGTGTAGAATGATGTGTAGAATAATGATGTGTAGAATGATGTGTCGAGTGCTGTGCAGAATTATGAAGCAGAATGATGTTTCGAATGATGTGTAGAATGATATGCAGACTTATGATGTGTAGAATGATGTGTAGAATGATGGTGTGTAGAATGATGTCTGGAATGATGTGGAGAATGATGTGTAGAATTATGTGTAGAATGATGTGTAGAATGATCTGTAGAATGATGTGTAGAATGAGGATCATTGAAAACGATGTCTAGAATGCCGAATGATGTGTGGAGTGATGTGTAAAACGATGTGTGGAACGATGTGTCGAACGATGTGCAGAATGATGTGTAGAATGATGATGTGTACAATGATGTCTGCAATGATGTGTAGAATGTTGTGTAGAATGATGTCCAGAATGATGTGCAGAATTATCTGTTGAATTATGTTCAGAATAATGATGTCTGGAATGATGTGTGGAATGATGTGTGGAATGATGTATTGAATGATGTATTGAATGAAGTGTAGAATGATGTGTGGAATGATGGGTGGAATGAGGTGTGGAATGATGTGTGGACTGATGTGTGGAATGATGTGTGGAATGATGTGTGGAATGATGTATGTAATGATGTTTGGAATTGTGTGTGGAATGAGTTGTGGAATATGGTGTGGAATGATGTGTGGAATGATTTGTGGAAGATTGTGTGGAATGATGTGTGGCATGATGTGTGCAATGAGTTGTTCAATGACGTGTGGAATGAGGGATGGAATGATGTGTGGATTGATGTGTGGAATGATGTGTTGAATGTTGTGGAATGATTTTTGGAATGATGTGTGGAATGGGGTGTGGAACGATGTGTGGAATGATGTCTGGAATGAGGTTTTCAACGAGGTGTGGAATGAGGTATGGAATGACGTGTGGATTGATGTGTGGATATATGTGTGGAATGAGGTGTGGAATGAGGGATGGACTGATGTGTGGAATGATATGTGGAATGATGTGTGGAATGATATGTGTACTGATGTATGCAATGATGTGTGGAATGATATGTAGAATGAGGTGTGGAATGATGTTTGGAATAATGTGTGGAATGATGTGTGGAATGATGCGTGGAATGATGTGTTGAATGAGTTGTGGAATGAGGCGTGGAATAATGCGTGGAATGATGAGTGGAATGAGGTGTTTAAATGACGTGTGGAATGATTTGTGGAATGATGTATGGAATGAAGTTTGGAATGATGTGCGCAATGATGTGTGGAATGATGTGTGGAATGAGGTGTGGAATGAGTTGTGGAATGAGGTGTGAATTGATGTGAAGAATGATGTGTGTCATGCTGAGTGGAATGACGCGTGGAATTACGTGTGGAATGATGCGTGGAATGATATGAGGAATGAGGATTGGATGATATTTGGAATGTTGTGTGGAATGATGTGTGGAATGCTGTGTGGAATGATGTGTGGAATGATATGTGGAATGATGTATTGAATGATGTGTGGAATGATGAGTGGAATGATGGGTGGAATGATGCGTGGAATGATGTTTGGAATGATGTGTGGAATGATGTTTGGAATGATGTGTGGTATGAAGTGTGGAATGAAGTGTGGAATGATGTGTGAAATGATTTGTGGAAAGATATGTGGAATGATGTGTAAAATGATGTGTGGAATGATGTGTGGAATGAGTTGTGGAATGAGTTGTGGAATGAGGTGTGGAATGATGTCTTGAATGATGTATGGAATGATGTATGGAATGATCTGTGGAATGAGGTGAGGAATGATGTGTGAAATGATGTTTGTAATGATGTGTGGAACGAGGTGTGGAATGAGATGTGGAATGATGTTTGGAATGCGGTGTGGAATGATGTTTGGAATGATGTGTGGAATGATGTATTGAAAAATTTGTGGAATGATGTGTGGAACGAGGTGTGGAATGAGGTGTGGAATTATGTTTGGAATGATGTGTGGACTGATGTGTGGAATGATGTGTGGAATGTTGTGGATTGTTGTGGTTAGATGTGTGGAATGAAGTGTGGAATGTTGTGTGGAATGATGTGTGGAATGATGTGTGGAATGAGGTGTGGAATGATGTGTGGAATGAGGTGTGGAATGTTGTTTGGAATGATGTGTGGAATGAAGTGTGGATTGAAGTGTGGAATGATGTGTAGAATGAAGTGTGGAAAGATATGTGGAATGATGTGTGGAATGATATGTGGAATGATGTGTGGAATGAGTTGTGGAATGAGTTGTGGAATGAGGTGTGGAATGATGTCTTGAATGATGTATGGAATGATGTATGGAATGATCTGTGGAATGAGGTGAGGAATGATGTGTGAAATGATGTTTGTAATGATGTGTGGAACGAGGTGTGGAATGAGGTGTGGAATGATGTTTGGAATGCGGTGTGGAATGAGGTATGGACTGATATGTGGAATGATGGGTGGAATGATGTGTGGAATGTTGTGGAATGTTGTGGAATGATGGGTGGAATGATGGGTGGAATGAGGTTTGGAAAGAGGTGTGGAAAGAGGTGTGGAATGTTGTTTGGAATGATGTGTGGAATGATGTGTGGAATGGTGCGTGGAATGATGTGGGGAATGAGGTGTGGAATGAGATGTGGAATGATGTTTGGAATGATGTGTGGAATGATGTATTGAAAAATTTGTGGAATGATGTGTGGAACGAGGTGTGGAATGAGGTGTGGAATTATGTTTGGAATGATGTATGGACTGATGTGTGGAATGATGCGTGGAATGATGTGTGGAACGAGGTGTGGAATGATTTATTGAATGAGGTGAGGAATGATGTGTGGAACGAGGTGTGGAATGAGGTGTGGAATGTTGTTTGGAATGATGTGTGGCATGATGTGTGGATTGATGTGTGTAATGATGTGTGGAATGAGATGTAGAATGGTGAATTGAATGATTTGCGGAATGATGTGTGGAATGATGTTTGGAATGACGTGTGGATTGATGTGTACAATGATGTGTGGAATGTTATGGAATGATGTCTGGAATGAGGTATGGAATGATGTGTCAATGATGTGTGGAATGATGTGTGTAATGATGTCTGGAATGTTATGGAATGATATGTGGAATGCTGTGTGGAATGATGTGTGGAATGATGTATGGAATGACGTGCGGAATGATGTCTGGAATGAGATATGGAATGATGCGTGAAATGATATGTGGAATGAGGTGTGGAATGATATTGGAATGCTGTGTGGAATGATGTGTGCAATGATGTGTGGAATGATGTGTGGAATGCGGTGTGGAATGATGTGTGGAATGAGGTGTGGAATGATGTTTGGAATGATGTGTGGAATGATGCGTGGAATATGGTGTGGAATGATGTGGAATGTGATGTGGAATGATGTTTGGAATGATGTGTGCAATGATGTGTGGAATGAGGTGAGGTATGTGGTATGGACTGATGTGTGGAATGATGTGTGGAATGTTGTGGATTGTTGTGGTTAGATGTGTGGAATGAAGTGTGGAATGTTGTGTGGAATGATGTGTGGAATGCTGTGTGGAATGAGGTGTGGAATGAGGTGTGGATTGAGGTGTGGAATGAGGTGTGGAATGATGTGTGGAATGACGTGAGGAATGATGAGTGGAATAAGGTGTGAAATGAGGTGTGGAATGATGTGTGGAATGATGGATGGAATGATGTTTGGAATGAGGTGTGGAATGAGGTGTGGAATGATGTCTTGAATGATGTATGGAATGATGTATGGAATGATCTGTGGAATGAGGTGAGGAATGATGTGTGAAATTATGTTTGTAATGATGTATGGAACGATGTGTGGAATGAGGTGTGGAATGATGTTTGGAATGCGGTGTGGAATGAGGTATGTACTGATGTGTGGAATGAAGTGTGGAATGATGTGTGGAATGAAGTTTGGAATGATGTGTCGAATGAAATCTGGAATGATGTGTGGAATGATGTGTGGAATGCTGTGTGGCATGATGTTTGGAATGATATGTGGAATGATGTGTGGATTGATGTGTACAATGATGTGTAGAAAGTTATGGAATGATGTCTGGAATGAGGTATGGAATGATGTGTCAATGATGTGTGTAATGACGTGTGTAATGATGTCTGGAATGTTATGGAATGATATGTGGAATGCTGTGTGGAATGATGTGTGGTATGATGTATGGAATGACGTGCGGAATGATGTGTGGAATGCGATATGGAATGATGCGTGAAATGATATGTGGAATGAGGTATGGAATAATATTGGAATGCTGTGTGGAATGATGTGTGCAATGATGTGTGGAATGATGTGTGGAATGCGGTGTGGACTGATGTGTGGAATGATGTGTGGAATGATGTTTGGAATGATGTGTGGAATGATGCGTGGAATATGGTGTGGAATGATGTGGAATGTGATGTGGAATGATGTTTGGAATGATGTGTGGAATGATGTGTGGAATGAGGTGAGGTATGAGGTATGGACTGATGTGTGGAATGATGTGTGGAATGTTGTGGATTGTTGTGGTTAGATGTGTGGAATGAAGTGTGGAATGTTGTGTGGAATGATGTGTGGAATGATGTGTGGAATGAGGTGTGGAATGAGGTGTGGATTGAGGTGTGGAATGAGGTGTGGAATGATGTGTGGAATGATGTGAGGAATGATGGGTGGAATGAGGTGTGAAATGAGGTGTGGAATGATGTGTGGAATGATGGATGGAATGATGGTGGAATGAGGTTTGGAATGAGGTGTGGAATAATGTGTGGAATGATGGGTGGAATGAGGTTTGCAATGATATTTGGAATGTTGTGTGGAATGATGTGTTGAATGATGTGTGGAATGATGTCTGGAATGATGTGTGGAATGATCTGTGGAATCAGGTGTGGAATGAGGTGTGGAATGATGTGTGGAATGATGTGTGGAATGATGTGTTGAATGTTGTGGAATGATGTGCGGAATGAGGTTTTCAATGAGGTGTGGAATGGGGGATGGAATGAAGTGTGGATTGATGTGTGGATTTTTTTTGAATGTTGTGGAATGATACGTGGAACAAGGTGTGGAATGGTGTGTGGAATGATGTGTGGAATGATATGTGTAATGATGTATGCAATGATGTGTGGAATGAGGTGTCGAGTGAGGTGTGGAATGATGCGTGGAATATGGTGCGGAATGATGTGGAATGTGATGTGGAATGATGTTTGGAATGATGTGTGGAATGTTGTGTTGAATGATGTGAGGAATGAGGTATGGGCTGATGTGTGGAATGATGTGTGGAATGTTGTGGAATGTTGTGGAATGATGTGTGGAATGAAGTGTGGAATGATGTGTGGAATGATGTGTGGAATGAGGTGTGCAATGAGGTCTGGAATGAGGTGTGGAATGAGGTGTGGAATGATGTGTGGAATGATGTGTGGAATGATGGGTCGAATGAGGTGTGGAATGATGTGTGGAATGATGGATGGAATGATGGGTGGAATGAGCTGTGGAATGAGGTGTGGAATGATGTGTGGAATGATGGGTGGAATGAGCTGTGGAATGAGGTGTGGAATGAGGTGTGGAATGATGGGTGGAATGATCGGTGGAATGTTGTGTGGAATGAGGTGTGGTATTATGTGCGGAATGTGGTGTGGAATGATGTGTGAAATGCTGTGTGGAATGAGATGTGCAATGATGCGTGGAATGATGTGTTGAATGTTGTGGAATGATTTGTGAACTGATGTGTGGAATGGGGTGCCGCACGATGTGTGGAATGATGTGTGGAATGAGGTGTGGAATTGTGTTGGAATGATGTGTGGAATGATATGTGTAATGATGTATGCAATGATGTGTGGAATGAGGTGTGGAATGAGGTTTGGAATGAGGTGTGGAATGAGGGATGGACTGCTGTGTTGAATGATATGTGGAATGATATGTGGAATGATGTGTGGAATGATGGGTGGAATGATGTGTTGAATGAGTTGTGGAATGACGTGTGGAATGATTTGTGGAATGATGTATGGAATGATGTTTGGAATGATGTGTGGAATTATGTGTGGAATGATGTGTGGAATGAGGTGTGGAATGATGTGAGGAATAATGGGTGGAATGATGCATGGAATAATGTGTGGAATGAGGTGTGCAATGATGTGTGAAATGCTGTGTGGAATGAGATGTGGAATGCTGCGTGGAACGATATGTGGAATGAGGAGTGGATGATATTTGGAATGTTGTGCAGAATGATGCGTTGAATGATGTGTGGAATGATATGTGGAATGAGGTGTGGAATGAGGTGTGGAATGATGTGTGGAATGATGGGTGGAATGATGTGTAGATTGATGTGTGGAATGATATGTGGTATGCGGAGTGGAATGAGATGTGGAATGATGTGTTGAATGTTTTGGAATGAATTGTGGATGAGGTGTGGAATGGGGTGTGGAACGATGTGTGGAATGATGTGTGGAATGATATGTGGAATGAGGTGTGGAATGAGGTGTGGAATGATGTGTTGAATGTTGTGGAATGATTTGTGGAATGAAGTGTGGAATGGGTTGTGGAACGATGTGTGGAATGATGTGTGGAATGATTTTTTCCATGAGGTGTGGAATGAGGGATGGAATGAAGTGTTGATTGATGTTTGGATTTATGTGTTGAATGTTGTGGAATGAAACGTAGAATGAGGTGTGGAATGGTGTGTGGAATGATGTGTGGAATGATATGCGTAATGATGTATGCAATGATGTGTGGAATGAGGTGTGGAATGAGGGATGGACTGATGTGTGGTATGATATGTGGAATGATATGTGGAATAATGTGTGGAATGATGTGTGGAATGATGCGTGGAATGATGTGTGGAATGATGTGTGGAATGATGATTGGAATGATGTGTGGAATGGTGCGTGGAATATGGTGTGGAATGATGTGGAATGTGATGTGGAATGATGTTTGGAATGATGTGTGGAATGATGTGTGGAATGATGTGAGGAATGAGGTATGGACTGATGTGTGGAAAGTTTTTTGTGTGGAAGGTTGTGGAATGTTGTGGAATGATGTGTGGAATGAAGTGTGGAATGATGTGTGGAATGATGTGTGGAATGATGTGTGGAATGAGGTGTGTAATGAGGTGTGGAATGATGTTTGGAATGATGTTTGGAATGATGTGTGGATTGATGGGTGGAATGACGTGTGGAATGAGGTGTGGAATGATGTGTGGAATGATGGGGGGGAATGATGAGTTGAATGAGATGTTTAAATGACGTGTGGAATGATTTGTGGAATGATGTATGGAATGTTGTTTGGAATTATGTGTGCAATGATGTGTGGAATGATGTGTGGAATGAGGTGCGGAATGAGGTGTGGAATGAGGTGTGGAATGATGTTTGGAATGCTGTGTGGAATATTGTGTGGAATGAGATGTGGAATGATGCGTGGAATGAAATGCGAATGAGGATTGGATGATATTTGGAATGTTGTGTGGAGTGATTTGGGGAATGCTGTGTGGAATGATGTGTGGAATGTTGTGTGGAATGATATGTGGAATGATGTATTGAAAGAAGTGTGGAATGATGAGTGGATTAATGGGTGGAATGATGCGTGGAATGATGTGTGGAATGAGGTGTGGAATGATGTGTGGAATGAGGTTTGGAATGATGTGTGACTTGCTGTTTGGAATGAGATGTGGAATGATGCGTGGAATGATATGTTGAATGAGGAGTGGATGATATTTGGAATGTTGTGTGGAATGATGTGTTGAATGATGTGTAGAATGATGTGTGGAATGATGTGTGGAATGATGAGTGGAATGATATGTGGAATGAGGTGTGGAATGAGGTGTGGAATGATGTGTGGAATGATGGGTGGAATGATGCGTGGAATGATGTGTGGAATGAGGTGTGGAATGATGTGTGAATTGCTGTGTGGAATGAGATGTGGAATGATGCGTGGAATTATATGTGGAATGAGGAGTGGATGATATTTGGAATGTTGTGTGGAATGATGCTTTGAATGATGTGTGGAATGATGTGCGGAATGATGTGTGGAATGATGTGTGGAATGATATGTGGTATGAGGTGTGGAATGAGATGTGGAATGATGTGTTGAATGTTGTGGAATGATTTGTGGATGAGGTGTGGAATGGGGTGTGGAACGATGTGTGGTATGAGGTGTGGAATGAGATGTGGAATGATGTGTTGAATGTTGTGGAATGATTTGTGGATGAGGTGTGGAATGGGGTGTGGAACGATGTGTGGAATGATGTGTGGAATGATATGTGGAATGAGGTGTGGAATGAGGTGTGGAATGATGTGTTGAATGTTGTGGAATGATTTGTGGAATGAGGTGTGGAATGGGGTGTGGAACGATGTGTGGAATGATGTTTTCAATGAGGTATGGAATGAGGGATGGAATGAAGTGTGGATTGATGTGTGGATTTATGTGTTGAATGTTGTGGAATGAAACGTAGAATGAGGTGTGGAATGGTGTGTGGAATAATGATTGGAATGATATGCGTAATGATGTATGCAATGATGTGTGGAATGAGGTGTGGAATGAGGTGTGGAATGAGGTGTGGAATGAGGGATGGACTGATGTGTGGTATGATATGTGGAAGGATATGTGGAATGATGTGTGGAATGATGTGTTGAATGATGCGTGAAATGATGTGTGGAATTATTTGTGGAATGATTTTTGGAATGATGTTTGGAATGGTGCGTGGAATATTAGTGGAATGATGTGGAATGTGATGTGGAATGATGTTTGGAATGATGTGTGGAATGGTGTGTGGAAAGAGGTGAGGAATGAGGTATGGACTGATGTGTGGAAAGTTTCTTGTGTGGAAGGTTGTGCAATGTTTGGAATGATGTGTGGAATGAAGTGTGGAATGATGTGTGGAATGATGTGTGGAATGATGTGTGGAATGAGGTGTGGAATGAGGTGTGGAATGAGGTGTGGAATGATGTTTGGAATGATGTGTGGATTAATGGGTGGAATGAGGTTTGGAATGTGGTGTGGAATGATGTGTGGAATGTTGGGTGGAATGATGGGTGGAATGAGGTGTGGAATGAGGTGCGGAATGATGTGTGAAATGCTGTGTGGAATGAGATGTGGAATGATGCGTGGAATGAAATGTGGAATGAGGAGTGGATGATATTTGGAATGTTGTGTGGAATGTTGTGTTGAATGATGTGTGGAATGATGTGTGGAATGATGTGTGGAATGATGTGTGGAAGGATGTGTGGAATGATGTGTGGCATAATGTGTGGAATGAGATGTTCAATGTTTTGTGGAATGAGGGATGGAATGATTTGTGGATTGATGTGTGGAATGATGTGTTGAATGTTGTGGAATGATTTGTGGAATGAGGGATGGACTGATGTGTGGAAAGATATGTGGAATGATATGTGGAATGATGTGTGGAATGATGCGTGGAATGAGGTATGGAATGACGTGTGAAATGCTGTATGGAATGAGATGTGGAATGATGCGTGGAATGATATGTGGAATGAGGTGTGGATGTTATTTGGAATGTTGTGTGGAATGATGTGTTGAATGATGTGTGGAATGAGGTGTGGAATGAGGTGTGGAATGAGGTGTGGAATGATGTGTGGAATGATGTATGTAATGATGTTTGGAATGATGTGTGGAATGATGTTTTGAATGATGTGTGGAATGATGCGTGGAATATTATGTGGAATGTGATGTGGAATGATGTTTGGAATGATGTGTGGAATGATGTGTGGAATGATGTGTTGAATGATGTGATGAATGATATATGTAATCATGTATGCAATGATGTGTGGAATGAGGTGTCGAATGATTTGTGGAATGAGCTGTGGAATGATGTGTGGAATGAGATGTTGAATGATATGAGGAATGAGGATTGGATGATATTTGGAATGTTGTGTGGAATGATGTGTGGAATGAGGTGTGGAATGATGTGTGGAATGAAATGTGGAATGAGATGTGGAATGATGAGTTGAATGATATGAGGAATGAGGATTGGATGATATTAGGAATGTT
Organism: Pristiophorus japonicus; assembly: GCF_044704955.1. Lineage (NCBI taxonomy): Eukaryota > Metazoa > Chordata > Chondrichthyes > Pristiophoridae > Pristiophorus > Pristiophorus japonicus. The sequence goes on along the minus strand of NW_027250723.1, from coordinate 1,894,266 downwards.
GTGTGGAATGATGTTTGGAATGAGGTGTGGAATGATGTGTGGAATGATGTGTGGAATGATGTGTGGAATGAGATGTGGAATGATGTGTGGAATCATGTGTGGAATGATGTGTGGAATGATGTGTGGAATGATGTGTGGAACGATGTGTGGAATGAGATGTGGAATGATGCGTGGAATGATATGTGCTATGCGGTGTGGAATGATGTGTAGAATGATGTGTGGAATGATGTGTGGAATGTTTTGTGGAATCAGGTGTGGAATGATGTTTGGAATGATCTGTGGAATGATGGGTGGAATGAGTGTGGAATGAGGTGTGGAATGATGCGTGGAATGATATGTGGATTGAGGTGTCGAATGATGTGTGGAATAATGTGTGAAATGCTGTGTGGAATGATGGATTATTGATGTTTGGAATGATGTGTGGAATGATGCATGGAATATGGTGTGGAATGATGTGTGGAATGATGTGGAATGTGAAGTGGAATGATGTTTGGAATGATGTGTGGAATGATGTGTGGAATGATGGGTGGAATGAGGTGCGGAATGAGATGAGGAATAAGGTGTGGAATGATGTGTGGAATGATGTGTGGGATGTTGTGGAATGTTGTGGAATGATGTGTGGAATGATGCGTGGAATGATGCGTGGAATGATGCGTGGAATGATATTTGGAACGAGGTGTGGAATGAGGTGTGGAATGAGGTGTGTAATGAGGTGTGGAATGATGTGTGGAATGATGTATGTAATGATGTTTGGAATGATGTGTGGAATGATGTTTTGAATGATGTGTGGAATGATGACTGGAATATTACGTGGAATGTGATGTGGAATGATGTTTGAAATGATGTGTGGAATGATATGTGGAATGATGTGTGGAATGATGTGGGATGTGATGTGGAATGATGTTTGGAATGATGTGGAATGTGATGTGGAATAATGTTTGGAATGATGTGTGGAATGATGTGTGGAATGATGTGTGGAATGAGGTGAGGAATGATGTGTGGAAAGATGTGTGGACTGATGTCTGGAATGATGTGTGGAATGAGGTGAGGAATGATGTGTGGAATGATGTGTGGACTGATGTGTGGAATGATGTGTGGAATGAAGTGTGGAATGAGATGTGGACTGATGTGTGGAATGATGTGTTGAATGATGTGTGGAATGAGGTGTGAAATGGTATGTGGAATGCGGTGTTGAATGATGTGTGGAATGATGTTTGGAATGATGTGTGGAATGATGTGTGGAATGAGATGAGGAATGATGCGTGGAATGATATGTGGAATGAGGTGAGGAATTATGTGTGGAATGAAGTGTGGAAAGATGTGTGGAATGATGTGTCGAATGACATCTGGAATGATGTGTGGAATGATGTGTAGAATGATGTTTGGAATGATGTGTGGAATGATGTGTGGAATGTTATGTGGAAAGTGATTTGGAATGATGTTTGGAATGCTGTGTGGAATGATGTGCGGAATGATGTGTAAATGAGGTGTGGAATGAGGTATGGACTGATGTGTGGAATGAAGTGTGTAATGATGTGTGGAATGAGGTGTGGAATGTTGTGTGGAATGATGTGTGGCATGGTGTGTAGAATCAGTTGTTCAATGACGTGTGGAATGAGGAATGGAATGATTTGTGGATTGATGTGTGGATGATGTGTTGAATGTTGTGGAATGATATGTGGAATGAGATGTGGAATGGGGTGTGGAACGATGTGTGGAATGTTATGTGGAATGAGGTTTTCAATGAGGTGTGGAATGGGGGATGGAATGATGTGTGGATTAATGTGTGGAATGATGTGTTGAATGTTGAGGAATGTTACGTGGAATGAGGTGTGGCATTGTGTGTGGAATGAGGTGTGGAATGATATGTGCAATGATGTATGCAAAGATATGTGGAATGAGGGATGGAATGATGTGTCGAATGATGTGTGGAATGATATATGGAATGATGTGTGGAATGATGTGTGGAATGATGCGTGGAATGATATGTGGAATGAGGTGTGGAATAATGTTTGGAATAATGTATGGAATGACGTGTGGAATGATGTTTGGAATGATGTGTGGAATGAGGTGTTGAATGAGGTGTGGATGTGGTGTGGAATGATGCATGGAATGATGAGTGGAATGATGTGCTTAAATGACGTGTGGAATGATTTGTGGAATGATGTGTGGAATGATGTTTGGAATGAGGTGTGTAATGAGGTGTGGAACGAGGTGTGGAATGAGGGATGGAATGATGTGTCGAATGATGTGTGGAATGACATGTGGAATGATGTGTGGAATGATGCGGGGAATGATGTGTGTAATGCTGTCTGGAATGACGCGTGGAATTTCGTGTGGAATGATGTGTGGAATGAGGTGTGGAATGATGTGTGGAATGAGGTGTGGAATGATGTGTGGAATGTTGTAATGAATGACGTGCGGAATGAGATGTGGAATGATGCGTGGAATGATATGTCGAATGAGGTGTGGAATGATATTTGGAATGCTGTGTGGAATGATGTGTGTAATGATGTGTGGAATGCTTGCGGAATGATGTGTGGAATGTTATGTGGAATGTTATGTGGTATGACTTGTGGTAGCATGTGTGGAATGAGGTGTGGAATGAGGTGTGGAATGAAGTTTGGAATGATGTGTGGAATGATGGGTGGAATGATGTGTGGAATGAGGTGAGGAATGATGTGTGAAATGAAGTGTGGAATGTTGTGTGGAATAATGTGTGGAATGATGTGTGGAATGATGCGTGGAATGATGTGTTTAATGTTGTCTGGAATGATGCGTGGTTATTTCGTGTAGAATGATGTGTGGATTGAGGTGTGGAATGATGTGTGGTATGAGGTGTGAAATGATGTGTGGAATGTTGTATGGAATAACGTGCGGAATGAGTTTTGGAATGATGCGTGGAATGATATGTCGAATGAGGTGTGGAATGATATTTGGAATGCTGTGTGCAATGACGTGTGCAATGATGTGTGGAATGATGTGTGGAATGCGGTGTGTAATAATGTGTGGAATGCTGTGTGGAATGCTGTGTGGAATGTTGTATGGAATGACGTGCGGAATGAGATGTGGAATGATTCGTCGAATGATATGTCGAATGATGTGTGGAATGATATTTGGAATGCTGTGTGGAATGATGTGTGGAATGATGTGTGGAATGATGTGTGCAATGATGTGTGGAATGCTTGCGGAATGATGTGTGGAATGTTATGTGGAATGTTATGTGGAGTGACGTGTGGCATCATGTGTGGAATGATGTGTGGAATGAGGTAAGGACTGATATGTGGAATGATGTGTGGAATGTTGAGGAATGTTATGGAATGATGTGTGGAATGATGGGAGAAATGAGATGTTGAATGATGTGTGGAATGTTGTGTGGAATGCTGTGTGGAATGATGTATGGAATGACGAGTGGATTGAAATGTGGAATGGTGTATGGAATTCTGTGTGGAATGATGTGCGGAATGAATTTTGGAATGATGTGTGGAATGTTGAGGAATGTTGTGGAATGATGTTTGGAATGATGTGTGGAATGATGTGTGGAATGATGTGTGGAATGATGTGTGGAACGAGGTGTGGAATGATGCGTGGAATGATAGGTGGAATGGTATATTGAATGATGTGTGGAATGATGTATGGCACGCGGTGTGGAAAGAGGTAAGGTATGATGTTTGGAATGATGTGTGGATTGATGTGTGGAATGATGTGTGGAATGATGTGTGGAATGTTGCGTGGAATGATGTGTGGAATGATGTATGGAATGATGTATCGAATGAAATCTGGAATGATGTGTGGAATGATGTGTGGAATGATGTGTGGAATGATGTGTCGAATGAAATCTACAAAGATGTGTGGAATGATGTGTGGAATGATATGTGGAATGATGTGTGGAATGTTGTTTGTAATGTTGTGTGGAATGATGTGTGGAATGATGTGTGGAATGATGTGTCGAATGATATCTGGAATGATGTGTGTAATGATGTGTGTAATGATGTTTTGATTGATGTGTGCAATGTTGTGTGGAAAGTTATGGAATGATGTGTGGAATGAGGTATGGAATGATGTGTGGAATGATTTGTGGAATGATGTGTGAAATAATGTGTGGAAAGAAGTGTGGAATGATGTTTGGAATGATGTGTGGAATGATGAGTGGAATGATGTGTTGATTGTTGTGTGTAATGATGTGTGGAATATTATGGAATGATGTGTGGAATGAGGTGTGGAATGATGTGTCAATGATGTGTGGAATGATGTGTGGAAAGATGTGTGGAATGAATTGTGGATATAGGTGTTGAATTATGCGTGGAATGATGTGTAGAATGAGGTGTGGAATGAGGTTTCGAATGAGGTGTGGAATGAGGTGTGGAATGAGGGATGGACTGATGTGTGGAATGATATGTGGAATGATATGTGGAATGATGTGTGGAATGATTTGTGGAATGATGCTTGGAATGATGCGTGGAATGATGTGTGGAATGATGTTTGGAATGATGTGTGGAATAATGCGCCGAATATGGTGTGGAATGATGTGGAAAGTGATGTGGAATGATGTTTGGAATGATGTGTGGAATGATGTGTGGAATGAGGTGAGGAATGAGGTATGGACTGATGTGTAGAATGATGTGTGGAATGTTGTGGAATGTTTTGGAATGATGTGTGGAATGATGTGTGGAATGATGTGTGGAATGAGGTGTGGAATGAGTTGTGGAATGAGGTGTGGAATGATGTGTGGAATGATGTGTGGATTGATGGGTGGAATGAGGTGTGGAATGAGGTGTGGAATGATGTGTGGAATGATGGGTGGAATGATGGGTGGAATGAGGTGTGGAATGAGGTGTGGAATGATGTGTGGAATGATGGGTGGAATGAGGTGTGGAATGAGGTGTGGAATGATGTGTGGAATGATGGGTGGAATGATGCATGGAATGAGGTGTGGAATGATGTGTGAAATGCTGTGTAGAATGAGATGTGGAATGATGCGTGGAATGATATGTGGATTGAGGAGTGGATGATATTTGGAATGTTGTGTGGAATGATGTGTTGAATGATGTGTGGAATGATGTTTGGAATGATGTGTGGAATAATGTGTGGAATGATGTGCGGAATGATGTGCGGAATGATGTGTGGCATGATGTGTCGAAAGAGTTGTTCAATGACGTGTGGAATGAGGGATGGAATGATGTGTGGATTGATAAGTGGAATGATGTATTGAATGTTGTGGAATGATTTGTGCAATGAGATGTGGAATGGGGTGTGAACGATGTGTGGAATGATGTGTGGAATGAGGTTTTCAATGAGGTGTGGAATGAACGATGGAATAAACTGTGGATTGATGTGTGGATTTATGTGTTGAATGTTGTGGAATGATACGTGGAATGAGGTATGGAATGGTGTGTGGAATGATGTGTGGAATATATGTGTAATCATGTATGCCATGATGTGTGGAATGAGGTGTCGAATAGGGGGTGGAATGTGGTGTGGTATGAGGGATGGACTGATGTGTGGAATGATATGTGGAATGATATGTGGAATGATGTGTGGAATGATGTGTGAAATGCTGTGTGGAATGAGACCTGGAATGATGCGTGGAATGATATGTGGAATGAGGAGTGGATGATATTTGGAATGTTGTGTGGAATGATGTGTTGAATGATGTGTGGAATGATGTGTGGAATGATGTGTGGAATGATGTGTGGAATGATGTGTGGAATAAGTTGTTCAATGACGTGTGGAATGAGGGATGGAATGATGGGTGGATTGATGTGCGGAATGATGTGTTGAATGTTGTGGAATAATTTGTGGAATGAGGTGTGGAATGCGGTGTGGAACGATGTGTGGAATGGTGTGTGGATGAGGTTTTCAATGAGGTGTGGAATGAGGGATGGAATGAAGTGTGGATTGATGTGTGGATTTATGTGCTGAATGTTGTGGAAAGATACGTGAAATGAGGTGTGGAATGGTGTGTGGAATGATGTGTGGATTGATATATGTAATCATGTATGCAATGATGTGTGGAATGAGGTGTCGAATGAGGTATGGAATGAGGTGTGGAATGAGGAATGGACTGATGTGTGGAATGATATGTGGAATGATATGTGGAATGATGAGTGGAATGATGTGTGGAATGACGCGTGGAATGATATGTGGAATGATATGTGGAATGATGTGTCGAATGATGTGTGGAATGATGTGTGGAATGATGTGTGCAATAATGTGTTGAATGAATTGTGGAATGATGTGTGCAATGCTGTGTGGAATGACGCGTGGAATTACGTGTGGAATGATGTGTGGAATGAGTTGTGGAATGAGGTGTGGAATGATATTTAGAATGCTGTGTGGAATGATGTGTGGAATGATGTGAGGAATGACGTGTGGATGATGTGTGGAATGAAGTATGGATTGATGTGTGGAATGACGTGTGAAATGTGGTGGAATGATGGTTGGAAAGAGGTGTGGAATGATGTGTGGAATGATGTGTGGACTGATGTGAGGAATGATGTGTGGATTGATGTGTCAATGATGTGTGGAATGATGTGTGGAATGAGGTGTGGAATGATGTGTGGAATAATGCGTGGAATGATGTGTGGAATGATGTTTGTAATGGTGTGTGGAATGATGTGTGGAATGATGTGTGGATTGATGTATGGAATATTGTGTAGAATGATGCGTGGAACATGGTGCGCAGTGATGTGTGGAATGATGTGGAATTTGATGTGGAATGATATATTGAATGATGTGTGGAAAGATGTGTAGTATCATGTGTCGAATGACATCTGGAATGATGTTTGGAATGAGGTTTGGAATGATGTCTGGAATGATGTGTGGAAAGATGTGTGGAATGATGTGTGGAAAGAGATGTGGAATGTTGTGTGGAATGATGTGTGGAATGCTGTGTGTAATGATGTGTGGAATGATGTATGGAATATTGTGTAGAATGATGCGTGGAACATGGTGCGCAATGATGTGTGGAATGATGTGGAATTTGATGTGGAATGATATTTTGAATGATGTGTGGAAAGATGTGTGGTATCCTGTGTCGAATGACATCTGGAATGATGTTTGGAATGATGTGTGGAATAATGTTTGGAATGACGTGTGGAATGATGCGTGGAATGTTATGTGGAATGTGATGTGGAATGATGTTTGTAATGAGGTGTTTAAATGACGTGTGGAATCATGTGTGGAATGATGTGTTGAATGATTTGTGGAATGAGCTGTGGAGTGATGTGTGGAATGAGATGTGGAATGATATGAGGAATGAGGATTGGATGATATTTGGAATGTTGTGTGGAATGATGTGTGGAATGACGTGTGGAATGAGGTGTGGAATGATGTGTGCAATGATGTGTGGAAAGCTGTGTGGAATTATGTGTGGAATGATGTGTGGACTGAGGTGTGGAATGAGGTGTGGAATGATATTTGGAATGCTGTGTGGAATGATGTTTGGAATCCCGTGTGGAATGAGGTGTGGAATGAGGTGTGGAATGATGTGTGAAATGAAATGTGGAATGAGATGTGGAATGATGCGTTGAATGATATGAGGAATGAGGATTGGATGATATTAGGAATGTTGTGTGGAATGATGTGTCGAATGACATCTGGAATGATGTGTGGAATGATGTGTGGAATGATGTGTGGAATGAGATGTGGAATGATGCGTGGAATGATATGTGGTATGCTGTGTGGAATGATGTGTGGAATGATGTGTGCAATAATGTGTGGAATGATGCGTAGAATGAGGTGAGGAATGATGTGTGAAATGAAGTGTGGAATGATGTGTGGAATAATGTGTGGAATGTTATGTGGAATGAGGTGTGGAATGATGTTTGGAATGATGTGTGGAATGATGGGTGGAATGATGTGTGGAATGACGTGAGGAATGATGTGTGAAATTAAGTGTGGAATGTTGTGTGGAATGTTGTGCGGAATTTTACGTTGAATCAGGTGTGGAATGATGTTTGGAATGATGTGTGGAATGATGGGTGGAATGAGTGTGCAATGAGGTGTGGAATGATGTTTGGAATGATGTGTGGAATGATGTGTGGAATGATGCGTGTAATGTTATGTGGAATGATGTGTGGAATGATGTGTGGAATGATGTGTGGAATGAGATGCGGCATGTGGTGTGGAATGATATGTGAAATGCTGAGTGGAATGATGTGTGGAATGATGCGTGGAATGACGTGTGGAATTAAATGTTGAATGGTGTGTGGAATCACGTGTGGAATGATGTGTGGAATGATGTGTGGAATGATGCGTGGAATGATATGTGGATTGAGGTGCGGAATGATGTGTGGAATGATCTGTGAAATGCTGTGTGGAATGATGGATTATTGATGTTTGGAAAGATGTGTGGAATGATGCATGGAATAGGTGTGGAATGATGTGTGGAATGATGTGGAATGTGAAGTGGAATGATGTTTGGAATGACGTGTGGAATGATGTGTGGAATGATGGGTGGAATGAGGTGCGGAATCAGATGAGGAATGAGGTGTGGAATGATGTGTGGAATGTTGTGGAATGTTGTGGAATGATGTGCGGAATGATGTGTGGAATGATGGGTGGAATGAGGTGTGGAATGATGTGTGGAATGATGCGTGGAATGATGCGTGGAATGATGCGTGGAATGATATTTGGAATGATGTGTGGAATGATGTGTGGAATGAGGTGTGGAATGAGGTGTGGAATGATGTCTGGAATGATGTATGTAATGATGTCAGGAATGATGTGTGGAATGATGTTTTGAATGATGTGTGGAATGATGCGTGGAATATTATGTGGAATGTGATGTGGAATGATGTTTGGAATGATGTGTGGAATGATATGAGGAATGATGTGTGGAATGATGTGGAATGTGATGTTTAATGATGTTTGGAATGATGTGTGGACTGATGTGTTGAATGATGTGTGGAATGATGTGTGGAATGAGGTGAAGAATGATGTGTGGAATGATGTGTGGAATGATGTTTGGAATGATGTGTGGAATAATATGTGGAACGGTGAATTGAATGGTTTGTGGAACGATGTATGGAATGATGTGAAGGAATGATGTGTGGAATGATGTGTGGAATGAGGTGTGGAATGATGTGTGGAATGATGTGTGGAATGAGGTGTGGAATGAGGTGTGGAATGAGGTGTGGAATATTATGTGTAATGAAGTGTGGAATGATGGGTGTAAAGAGGTGTGGAATGCTGTGTGGAATGAGGTGTGGAATGATGTTTGGAATGATGTGTGGAATGATGTGTGGAATAATATGTGGAATGGTGAATTGAATGGTTTGTGGAACGATGTATGGAATGATGTGAAGGAATGATGTGTGGAATGATGTGTGGAATGCGGTGTGGAATGATGTGTGGAATGAAGTGTGGAATGCTGTGTGGAATGATGTGTGGAATGCTGTGTGGAATGATGTGTGGAATGATGTATGGAATGTCGTGCGGAATGATCTGTGGAATGATGTATTGAATGATGTGTGGAATGATGTGTGGAATCAGATGAGGAATGTTGTGTGAAATGAGGTGTGGAATGAAGTTTGAAATGATGTGTGAAATGAGGTGTGGACAGATGTGTGGAATGTTGTGTGGAATGTTGAGGAATGTTGTGGAATGATGTGTGGAATGTTGTGTGGAATGAGGTGTGGAATGATATTTACAATGATGTATGGAATGATGTGTGCAATGCTGTGTGGAATGTTATGTGGAATGATGTTTGGAATGATGTGTGGAATGATATGTGGAATGATGTATTGAATGAAGTGTGGAATGATGTGTGGAATGAGGTGAGGAATGATGTGTGAAATGAGGTGTGGAATGATGTTTGAAATGATGTGTGGAATGAGGTGTGGACTGATGTGTGGAATGTTGTGTGGAATGTTGAGGAATGTTGTGGAATGATGTGTGGAATGATGTGTGGAATGATGGGTGGAATGAGATGTGGAATGATGTTTGGAATGATGTGTGGAATGATGTTTGGAATGATGCGTGGAATGAGGTGTGGAATGAGGTGTGGAATGTTGTGTGGAATGATGTGTGGAATGATGGGTGGAATGAGGTGTGGAATGAGGTGTGGAATGATGTGTGGAATGACGCGTGGAATCAGGTGTGGAATGATGTGTGGAATGAGGTGTGCAATGATGTGTGGAATGCTGTGTGGAATGATGTGTGAAATGATGAATGGAATGACGTGCGGAATGATGTGTGGAATGATGTGCGGAATGATGTGTGGAATGATGTGCGGAATGAGATGTGGAATGATGCGTGGAATGATATTTGGAATTCTGTGTAGAATGATGTGTGCAATGATGTGTGGAATGATGTGTGGAATGCGGTGTGGAATGCATGTGGAATAATATGTGGAATGATGTATGGAATGATGTATGGAATGACGTGCGGAATGAGATTTGGAATGATGCGTGGATGATATTTGGAATACTGTGTGGAATGAGGGGTGCAATGATGTGTGGTATGCTGCGTGGAATGATGTGTGGAATGATGTATGTAATTATTTGCGGAATGAGATGTGGAATAATGGTGGAATGATATTTGGAATGCTGTGTGGAATGATGTGTGCAATGAAGTGTGGAATGATGTTTGGAATGATGCGTGGAATGATGTGTGGAATGATGTGTGGAATGAGGTGAGGAATGATGTGCAGAATGATGTTTGGAATCATGTGTGGAATGATGTGTGGAATGATGTGTGGAATGACTTGTGGAATGATGTTTGGAATGGTGTGTGGAATGATGTTTGGAATGATGTGTGGAATGATGTGTGGAATGAAGTGTGGAATGATGTTTGGAATGATGTGTAGAATGATGTGTGGAATGATGTGTGGAATGATGTGTGGAATGAGGTGAGGAATGATGTGTGGAATGGAATGTGGAATGATATGTGGAATGAAGTGTGAAATGATGTTTGGAATGATGAATGATGTGTGGAATGATGTGTGGAATGATGTGTGGAATGAGGTGAGGAATGATGTGTGGAATGATGTTTGGAATGATGTGTGGAATGATATGTGGAATGTTGTGTGGAATGATGTGTGGAATGAATTGAGGAATGATGTGTGTAATGATGTTTGGAATGATGTGTGGAATGATGTGTGGAATGATGTGTGGAATGAAGTGTGGAATGATGTTTGGAATGGTGTGTGGAATGATGTGCGTTATGATGTGTGGAATGATGTGTGGAATGAAGTGTGGAATGATGTTTGGAATGATGTGTCGAATGATGTGTGGAATGATGTATGGAATGATGTGTGGAATGAGGTGAGGAATGATGTGTGGACTGAAATGTGGAATGATATGTGGAATGAAGTGTGGAATGATATTTGGAATGATGTGTGAAATGATGTGTGGAATGATGTGTGGAATGATGTGTGGAATGAGGTGAGGAATGATGTGTGGAATGATGTTTGGAGTGATGTGTGGAATGATGTGTGGAATAATGTGTGGAATGATGTGTGGAATGAGGTGTGGACTGATGTGTGGAATGATGTGTGGAATGAGGTGTGGACAGATGTGTGGAATGATGTGTGGAATGATGTGTGGAATGATGTGTGGAATGATGTTTGGAATGATTTGTGGAATGATGTGTGGATTGATGTGTGGAATGAGATGTGGAATGAGGAGTGGATGATATTTGGAATGTTGTGTGGAATGATGTGTTGAATGATATGTTGAATGATATGTGGAAATATGTATTGAATGTTGTGTGGAATGATGAGTGGAATGATGTGTGGAATGTTGTGTGGACTAATGTGTGGAATGATGTGTGGATTGATGTGTGGAATGATATGTGGAACGAGGAGTAGATGATATTTGGAATGTTGTGTGAAATGATGTGTTGAATGATGTGTGGAATGATATGTGGAATGAAGTGTGGAATGATGTTTGGAATGATGTATGGAATGCTGTGTGGAATGATGTGTGGAATGATGTGTGGAATGGTATGTGGAATGATGTATTGAATGATGTGTGGAATGAGGTGAGGAATGATGTGTGGAATGAAGTTTGGAAAGATGTGTGGAATGATGTGTGGAATGATATGTGGAATGATGTATTGGATGATGTGTGTAATGATATTTGGAATGAGGTGAGGAATGATGTGTGAAATGAGGTGTGGAATGATGTTTGGAATGATGTTTGGAAAGTGATGTGGACTGATGTGTGGAATGATGTGTGGAATGTTGAGGAATGTTGTGGAATGATGTGTGGAATGACGTGTGGAATGATGGGTGGAATGAGATGTGGAATCATGTTTGGAATGATGTGTGGAATGATGTTTGGAATGTTGTATGGAATGAGGTGTGGAATGAGGTGTGGAATGATGTGTGGAATGATGTGTTGAATGATATGTGGAAAAATGTATTGAATGATGTGTGGAATGAGGAGTGGAATGATATGTGGAAATATGTATTGAATGATGTGTGGAATGATGAGTGGAACGATGTGTGGAATGATGTGTGGAATAATGTGTGGAATGATGTGTGGAATGATGTGTGGAATAATGTGTGGAATTATGTTTGGAATGAAGTGTGGAATGCTGTGTGGAATTATGTGTGGAATGATGTGTGGAATGATGTGTTGAATGATATGTGGAAAAATGTATTGAATGATGTGTGGAATGAGGAGTGGAATGACGTGTAAAATGATGTCTGAACTAATGTGTGGAATGATGTGTGGAATGATGTGTGGAAAGATATGTGGAATGATGTATTGAATGATGTATTGAATGATGTGTGGAATGATGTGTGAAATGAGGTGAGGAATGATGTGTGAAATGAAGTTTGGAATGATGTGTGGAATGTTATGTGGAATGAGGTGTGGAATGATGTTTAGAATGATGTTTGTAATGATGTGTGGAATGATGTGTGGAATGATGTGTGGAATGAGGTATGGAATGATGTCTGGAATGAGGTGTGGACTGATGTGTGAAATGCTGTGTGGAATGATGTGTAGAATGATGTGTGGAATGATGTCTGGAATGATGTGTGGAATGATGTGTGGAATGAAGTGTGGAATGATGTTTGGAATAATGTGTGGAATGATGTGTGAATTGATGTGTGGAATGCTATGTGGAATGAGGAGTGAATGATATATAGGAATGTTGTGTGGAATGATGTGTTGAATGATATGTTGAATGATATGTGGAAATATGTATTGAATGATGTGTGGAATGATGAGTGGAACGATGTGTGGAATGATGTGTGGAATAATGTGTGGAATGATGTGTGGATTGATGTGTGGAATGATATGTGGAAGGAGGAGTGGATGATATTTGGAATGTTGTGTGGAATGATGTGTGGAATGATGTGTGGAATGATATGTGGAATGAAGTGTGGAATGATGTTTGGAATGATGTATGGAATGCTGTGTGGAATGATGTGTGGAATGATGTGTGGAATGATGTGTGCAATGCTGACTGGAATGCTTGTGGAATGATGTGTGGAATGATGTGTGGAATGATGTGTGGAATGATATGTTGAAAAATGTATTGAATGATGTGTGGAATGAGGTGAGGAATGATGTGTGAAATGAGGTGTGGACTGATGTGTGGAGTGATGTGAGGAATGATGTGTGGAATGATGTGTGGAATGATGTGTGGAATGATGTGTGGAATGATATCTGGAATGATGGGTGGAATGATGTGTGAAATGAAGTTTGGATTGATGTGTGGAATGTTATGTGGAATGAGGTGTGGAATGATGTTTGGAATGATGTTTGGAATGATATGTGGAATGATGTGTGGAATGATGTGTGGAATGATGTGTGGAATGATGTGTGGAATGAGGTGTGGAATGATGTGTGGAATGAGGTGTGGACTGATGTGTGGAATGATGTGTGGAATGATGTGTAGAATGATGTGTGGAATGACGTGTGGAATAATGTGTGGAATGATGTGTGGATTGATGTGCGGAATGATATGTGGAATGAGGAGTGAATGATATATAGGAATGTTGTGTGGAATGATGTGATGAATGATATGTTGAATGATATGTGGAAATATGTATTGAATGATGTGTGGAATGATGAGTGGAACGATGTGTGGAATGATGTGTGGAATAATGTGTGGAATGATGTGTGGATTGATGTGTGGAATGATATGTGGAATGAGGAGTGGATGATATTTGGAATGTTGTATGGAATGATGTGTGGAATGATGTGTGGAATGATGTGTGGAATGAAGTGTGGAATGATGTTTGGAATGATGTATGGAATGCTGTGTGGAATGATGTGTGGAATGATGTGTGGAATGATGTGTGCAATGCTGACTGGAATGCTTGTGGAATGATGTGTGGAATGATGTGTGGAATGATATGTTGAAAAATGTATTGAATGCTGTGTGGAATTAGGTGTGGAATGATGTGTGGAATGATGTGTTGAATGATATGTGGAAATATGTATTGAATGATGTGTGGAATGATGAGTGGAATGATCTGTGCAATGATGTGTGGAATGCTGTGTGGAATTATGTGTGGAATTATGTGTGGAATGTTAGGTGGAATGATGTATTGAATGATGTATTGAATGATGTGTGGAATGATGTGTGGAATGAGGTGAGGAATGATGTGTGAAATGAAGTTTGGAATGATGTGTGGAATGTTATGTGGAATGAGGTGTGGAATGATGTTTGGAATGATGTTTAGAATGATGTGTGGAATGATGTGTGGAATGATGTGTGGAATGAGGTGTGGAATGAGCTGTTGAATGAGGTGTGGAATGATGTGTGGAATGATGTGTGGAATGATGTATGGAATGATGGGTGTAATGAGGTGTGGAATGAGGTGTGGAATGAGGTATGGAATGATGTTTGGAATGATATGTGGAATGATGTGTGGAATGAGGTGTGGAATGAGGTGTGGAATGATGTTTGGAATGATGTGTGGAATGATGTGTGGAATGATGCGTGGAATGTTATGTGGAATGCGGCGTGGAATGAGGTGTGGAATGAAGTTTGGAATGATGTGTGGAATGATGTATTGAATGATGTGTGGAATGATGTGTGGAACGAGGTGTGGAATGAGGTGTGGAATGATGTTTCAATGAGGTGTGGAATGATTTGTGGAATGATGTGTGTAATGATGTGTGGAATGATGTGTATAATGATGTGTGGAATGATATGTGGAATGGTGAATTGAATGATTTGTGGAATGATGTGTGGAATGATATTTCGGAATGATGTGCGGAATAATGTGTGGAATGATGTGTGTAATGAGGTGTGGAATGATGTGTGGAAAGAGATGTGGAATGATGTGTGGAATGCTGTGTGGAATGATGTGTGGAATGCTGTGTGGAATGATGTGTGGAATGATGTATGGAATGACGTGCGGAATGATGTGTGGAATGATGTGTGGAATGAGATGTAGAATGATCCGTGGAATGATATGTGGAATGAGGTGTGGAATTATATTTGGATTGATGTGTGGAATGATGTGTGCAATGCTGTCTAGAATGCTTCTGGAATGATGTGTGGAATGATGTGTGGAATGATATGTGGAAAAATGTATTGAATGATGTTTGGAAAGATGTGTGGAATGAGGTGAGGAATGATGTTTGAAATGAGGTGTGGACTGATGTGTGGAATGATGTGTGGAATGATGTGTGGAATGTTATGAGGAATGATGTGTGGAATGATGTGTGGAATGATATGTGGAATGATGTATTGAATGATGTGTGGAATGATATTTCGAATGAGGTGAGGAATGATGTGTGAAATGAGGTGTGGAATGAAGTTTGGAATGATGTGTGGAATGAGGTGTGGGCTGATGTGTGGAATGATGTGCGGAATGTTGAGGAATGTTGTGGAATGATGTGTGGAATGACGTGTGGAATGATGAGTGGAATGAGATGTGGAATGATATTTGGAATGATGTGTGGAATTATATTTGTAATTTTGCGTGGAATGAGGTGTGGAATGAGGTGAGGAATGATGTGTGAAATGATGTGTCGAATGATGGGTGGAATGAGGTGTGGAATGAGGTGTGGAATGATGTGTGGAATGATGAAAGGAATGACGTGCGGAATGATGTATGGAATGAGGTGTGGAATGATATGTGGAATGAGATGTGGAATGATGCGTGGAATGAAAGGTGGAATGAGGTGTGGAATGATATTTGGAATGCTGTGTGGAATGATGTGGAATGATGTATTGAATGATGTATTGAATGATGTGTGGAATGATGTGTGGAATGAGGTGAGGAATGATGTGTCGAATGATGTGTGACATGCGGTGTGGAGTGATGTGTGGAATGATGTGTGGAATGATGTGTGGAATGATGTGTGGAATGAGGTGAGGACTGATGTTTGAAATGAGGTGTGGACTGATGTGTGGAATGATGTGTGGAATGATGTGTGGAATGTTATGAGGAATGATGTGTGGAATGATGTGTGGAATGATATGTGGAATGATGTATTGAATGATGTGTGGAATGATGTATTGAATGATGTGTGGAATGATGTGTGGAACGAGGTGTGGAATCATGTGTGGAATGATGTGTCAATGAGGTGTGGAATGATTTTGGAATGACGTGTGTAATGATGTGTGGAATGATGTGTATAATGATGTGTGGAATGATATGTGGAATGCTGAATTGAATGATTTGTGGAATGATGTGTGGAATGATTTGTGGAATGATGTGTGGAATGAATTGTCGGAATGCTGTGTGGAATAATGTGTGGAATGATGTGTGTAATGAGATGTGGAATGATGTGTGGAAAGAGATGTGGAATGATGTGTGGAATGATGTGTGGAATGCTGTGTGGAATGAAGTGTGGAATGCTGTGTGGAATGATGTGTGGAATGATGTGTGGAATGATGTGTGGAATGCTGTGTGGAATGATGTGTGGAATGCTGTGTGGAATGATGTGTGGAATGATGTATGGAATGACGTGCGGAATGATGTATGGAATGAGGTGTGGAATGATATGTGGAATGAGATGTGGAATGATGCGTGGAATGAGATGTAGAATGATCCGTGGAATGATATGTGGAATGAGGTGTGGAATTATATTTGGATTGATGTGTGGAATGATATGTGCAATGCTGTCTGTAATGCTTGTGGAATGATGTGTGGAATGATGTGTGGAATGATATGTGGAAAATTGTATTGAATGATGTGTGGAAAGATGTGTGGAATGAGGTGAGGAATGATGTTTGAAATGAGGTGTGGACTGATGTGTGGAATGATGTGTGGAATGATGTGTGGAATGTTATGAGGAATGATGTGTGGAATGATGTGTGGATAGATATGTGGAATGATGTATTGAATGATGTGTGGAATGATGTTTGGAATGAGGTGAGGAATGATGTGTGAAATGAGGTGTGGAATGATGTGTGGAATGATGTGCGGAATGTTGAGGAATGTTGTGGAATGATGTGTGGAATGACGTGTGGAATGATGAATGGAATGAGATGTGGAATGATGTTTGGAATGATGTGTGGAATGATGTTTGGAATGTTGCGTGGAATGAGGTGTGGAATGAGGTGAGGAAAGTTGTGTGAAATGATGTGTCGAATGATGGGTGGAATGAGGTGTGGAATGAGGTGTGGAATGATGTGTGGAATGATGAATGGAATGACGTGCAGAATGATGTATGGAATGAGGTGTGGAATGATATGTGGAATGAGATGTGGAATGATGCGTGGAATGAAAGGTGGAATGATGTGTGGAATGATATTTGGAATGCTGTGTGGAATGATGTGGAATGATGTATTGAATGATGTATTGAATGATGTGTGGAATGATGTGTGGAATGAGGTGAGGAATGATGTTTGAATGATGTGTGAAATGCGGTGTGGAATGATGTGTGGAACGATGTGTGGAATGATGTGTGGAATGATGTGTGGAATGATGTGTGGAATAATGTGTGGAATGATGTGTGGAATGATGTGTGGAATGATATGTGGAATGATGTATTAAATGATTTATTGAATGATGTGTGGAATGATGTGTGGAATGAGGTGCGGAATGATGTGTGAAATGAAGTGTGGAATGATGTGTGGAATGTTTTGTGGAATGAGGTGTGTAATTAAGTTTCGAATGATGTTTGGAATGATGTGTGGAATGATGTTTGGAATGAGGTGTGGAATGATGTGTCAATGATGTGTGGAATGATTTGTGGAATGATGTGTGGAATGATTTGTGGAATGATGTGTGGAATGAGGTGTGGAATGATGCGTGTAAAGAGATGTGGAATGATGTGTGGAATGATGTGTGGAATGCTGTGTGGAATGATGTGTGGAATGCGGTGTGGAATGCTTGTGGAATGATGTGTGGATTGATGTGTGGAATGATGTGTGGTAAGATGTGTGGAATGATGTGTGGAATGATATGTGGAATGATGTATTGAATGATGTATGGAATGATGTGTGGAATAATGTGTGGAATGATGGGTGGAATGAAGTGTGGAATGAAAGGTGGAATGATGTATTGAATGAAGTCTTGAATGATGTGTGGAACGATGTGTGGAATGATGTGTGGAATGATGTGTGGAATGATGTGTGGAATGAGGTGTGGAATGAGGTGTGGAATGATGTGTGGAATGATGGGAGTAATGAGGTGTGGAATGAGGTTTCGAATGAGGTGTGGAATGATGTGTGGAAAGATGTGTGGAATGATGCGTGGAATGATATGTGGAATGAGGTGTGGAATGAGGTGTGGAATGAAGTTTGGAATGATGTGCGGAATGATGTATTGAATGATTTGTGGAAGGATGTGTGGAATGGTGTGTCGGAATGATGTGTGGAATGACGTGTGGATTGAGGCGTGGAATGATGTGTCAATGATGTGTGGAATGATTTGTGGAATGATGTGTGGAATGATTTGTGTAATGATTTGTGGAATGAGGTGTGGAATGATGTGTGGAATGATGTGTGGAATGAGGTGAGGAATGACGTGTGGAAAGAGATGTGGAATGATGTGCGGAATGATGTGTGGAATGCTGTGTGGAATGATGTGTGGAATGCTGTGTGGAATGATGTGTGGAATGATGTGTGGAATGATGTGTGGAATGATGTGTGGAATGATGTGTGGAATGATGTGTGGAATGATGTGTGGAATAATGTGTGGAATGATGGGTGGAATGAAGTGTGGAATGAAAGGTGGAATGATGTATTGAATGATGTATTGAATGATGTGTGGAATGATGTGTGGAATGATGTGTGAAATGAGTTGTGGAATGAAGTTTGGAATGATGTTTGGAATGATGTGTGGAATGATGTGTGGAATGATGTGTGGAATGTGGAATGAATGTGGAATGAGGTGTGGAATGATGTGTGGAATGATGTGTGGAATGGTGGGTGTAATGAGGTGTGGAATGAGGTGTGGAATGAGGTGTGGAATGAGGTGTGGAATGATATTTGGAATGATGTGTGGAATGATGTGTGGAATGAGGTTTGGAATGATTTGTGGAATAATGTGTGGAATGATGTGTGGAATGATGTGTGTAATAATGTGTGGAATGATGTGTGTAATGATGTGTGGAATTATATGTGGAATGGTGAATTGAATGATTTATGGAAGGATGTGTGGAATGGTGTGTCGGAATGATGTGTGGAATGATGTGTGGAATGGTGAATTGAATAATTTGTGAAATGAGGTGTGGAATGATGTGTGGAATAATGTCTGGAATGGGGTGAGGAATGATGTGTCGAATGTTAGGAATGTTGTGGAATGATGTGTGGAATGATGTTTTGAATGATGCTTGGAATGAGGTGTGGAATGATGTGTGGAATGATGTGTGGAATGATGTGTGGAATGATGTGTGGAATGATGTTTGGAATGCTGTGTGGAATGATGTCTGGAATGCTGTGTGCAATGATGTGTGGAATGATGTGTGGAATGTTAGGAATGTTGTGGAATGATGTGTGGAATGATGTTTGGAATGATGCGTGGAATGAGGTGTGGAATGATGTGTGGAATGATGTTTGGAATGATGCGTGGAATAAGGTGTGGAATGATGTGTGGAATGATGTGTGGAATGATATGTGGAATGATGGGTGGAATGATGTGTGGAATGATGTGTGGAATGATGTGTGGAATGATGTGCGGAATGATATGGGGAATGATGTATTGAATGATGTATTGAATGATGTGTGGAATGATGTGTGGAATGAGGTATGGAATGCTGTGTGGGATGATGTGTGGAATGAGGTGTGCAATAATGTGTGGAATGCTGTGTGGAATGATGTGTGGAATGATGAATGGAATGAAGTGCGGAGTGATGTGTGGAATAACGTGCGGAATGAGATATGGAATGATGCGTGGAATTATATTTGAAATGCTGTGTGGAATGATGTGTGCAATGATGTGTGGAATGATGTGTGGAATGCGGTGTGGAATGCTTGTGGAATGATGTGTGGATTGATGTGTGGAATGATGTGTGGAATGATGTGTGGAATGATGTGTGGAATGATGTGTGGAATGATATGTGGAATGATGTCTTGAATGATGTATTGAATGATGTGTGGAATTATGTGTGGAATGAGGTGAGGAATGATGTGTGAAATGAAGTTTGGAATGAGGTGTGGAATGATGTATGGAATGATGTGTGGAATGATGTGTGGAATGATGTGTGGAATGAGGTGTGCAATAATGTGTGGAATGCTGTGTGGAATGATGTGTGGAATGATGAATGGAATGAAGTGCGGAGTGATGTGTGGAATAACGTGCGGAATGAGATATGGAATGATGCGTGGAATTATATTTGAAATGCTGTGTGGAATGATGTGTGGAATGCGGTGTGGAATGCTTGTGGAATGATGTGTGGATTGATGTGTGGAATGATGTGTGGAATGATGTGTGGAATGATGTGTGGAATGATGTGTGGAATGATATGTGGAATGATGTCTTGAATGATGTATTGAATGATGTGTGGAATTATGTGTGGAATGAGGTGAGGAATGATGTGTGAAATGAAGTTTGGAATGATGTGTGGAATGTTATGTGGAATGAGGTGTGGAATGATGTATGGAATGATGTTTGGAATGATGTGTGGAATGATGAGTGAAATGCGGTGTGGAGTGATGTGTGGAATGATGTGTGGAATGATGTGTGGAATGATGTGTGGAATGAGGTGAGGAATGATGTTTGAAATGAGGTGTGGACTGATGTGTGGAATGATGTGTGGAATGATGTGTGGAATGTTATGAGGAATGATGTGTGGAATGATGTGTGGAATGATATGTGGAATGATGTATTGAATGATGTGTGGAATGATGTATTGAATGATGTGTGGAATGATGTGTGGAACGAGGTGTGGAATCATGTGTGGAATGATGTGTCAATGAGGTGTGGAATGATTTTGGAATGACGTGTGTAATGATGTGTGGAATGATGTGTATAATGATGTGTGGAATGATATGTGGAATGCTGAATTGAATGATTTGTGGAATGATGTGTGGAATGATTTGTGGAATGATGTGTGGAATGAATTGTCGGAATGCTGTGTGGAATAATGTGTGGAATGATGTGTGTAATGAGATGTGGAATGATGTGTGGAAAGAGATGTGGAATGATGTGTGGAATGATGTGTGGAATGCTGTGTGGAATGAAGTGTGGAATGCTGTGTGGAATGATGTGTGGAATGATGTGTGGAATGATGTGTGGAATGCTGTGTGGAATGATGTGTGGAATGCTGTGTGGAATGATGTGTGGAATGATGTATGGAATGACGTGCGGAATGATGTATGGAATGAGGTGTGGAATGATATGTGGAATGAGATGTGGAATGATGCGTGGAATGAGATGTAGAATGATCCGTGGAATGATATGTGGAATGAGGTGTGGAATTATATTTGGATTGATGTGTGGAATGATATGTGCAATGCTGTCTGTAATGCTTGTGGAATGATGTGTGGAATGATGTGTGGAATGATATGTGGAAAATTGTATTGAATGATGTGTGGAAAGATGTGTGGAATGAGGTGAGGAATGATGTTTGAAATGAGGTGTGGACTGATGTGTGGAATGATGTGTGGAATGATGTGTGGAATGTTATGAGGAATGATGTGTGGAATGATGTGTGGATAGATATGTGGAATGATGTATTGAATGATGTGTGGAATGATGTTTGGAATGAGGTGAGGAATGATGTGTGAAATGAGGTGTGGAATGATGTGTGGAATGATGTGCGGAATGTTGAGGAATGTTGTGGAATGATGTGTGGAATGACGTGTGGAATGATGAATGGAATGAGATGTGGAATGATGTTTGGAATGATGTGTGGAATGATGTTTGGAATGTTGCGTGGAATGAGGTGTGGAATGAGGTGAGGAAAGTTGTGTGAAATGATGTGTCGAATGATGGGTGGAATGAGGTGTGGAATGAGGTGTGGAATGATGTGTGGAATGATGAATGGAATGACGTGCAGAATGATGTATGGAATGAGGTGTGGAATGATATGTGGAATGAGATGTGGAATGATGCGTGGAATGAAAGGTGGAATGATGTGTGGAATGATATTTGGAATGCTGTGTGGAATGATGTGGAATGATGTATTGAATGATGTATTGAATGATGTGTGAAATGATGTGTGGAATGAGGTGAGGAATGACGTTTGGATTGAGGCGTGGAATGATGTGTCAATGATGTGTGGAATGATTTGTGGAATGATGTGTGGAATGATTTGTGTAATGATTTGTGGAATGAGGTGTGGAATGATGTGTGGAATGATGTGTGGAATGAGGTGAGGAATGACGTGTGGAAAGAGATGTGGAATGATGTGCGGAATGATGTGTGGAATGCTGTGTGGAATGATGTGTGGAATGCTGTGTGGAATGATGTGTGGAATGATATGTGGAATGATGTGCGGAATGATGTGTGGAATGATGTGTGGAATGATGTGTGGAATGATGTGTGGAATAATGTGTGGAATGATGGGTGGAATGAAGTGTGGAATGAAAGGTGGAATGATGTATTGAATGATGTATTGAATGATGTGTGGAATGATGTGTGGAATGATGTGTGAAATGAGTTGTGGAATGAAGTTTGGAATGATGTTTGGAATGATGTGTGGAATGATGTGTGGAATGATGTGTGGAATGTGGAATGAATGTGGAATGAGGTGTGGAATGATGTGTGGAATGATGTGTGGAATGGTGGGTGTAATGAGGTGTGGAATGAGGTGTGGAATGAGGTGTGGAATGAGGTGTGGAATGATATTTGGAATGATGTGTGGAATGATGTGTGGAATGAGGTTTGGAATGATTTGTGGAATAATGTGTGGAATGATGTGTGGAATGATGTGTGTAATGATGTGTGGAATGATGTGTGTAATGATGTGTGGAATTATATGTGGAATGGTGAATTGAATGATTTATGGAAGGATGTGTGGAATGGTGTGTCGGAATGATGTGTGGAATGATGTGTGGAATGGTGAATTGAATAATTTGTGAAATGAGGTGTGGAATGATGTGTGGAATAATGTGTGGAATGGGGTGAGGAATGATGTGTCGAATGTTAGGAATGTTGTGGAATGATGTGTGGAATGATGTTTTGAATGATGCTTGGAATGAGGTGTGGAATGATGTGTGGAATGATGTGTGGAATGATGTGTGGAATGATGTGTGGAATGATGTTTGGAATGCTGTGTGGAATGATGTCTGGAATGCTGTGTGCAATGATGTGTGGAATGATGTGTGGAATGTTAGGAATGTTGTGGAATGATGTGTGGAATGATGTTTGGAATGATGCGTGGAATGAGGTGTGGAATGATGTGTGGAATGATGTTTGGAATGATGCGTGGAATAAGGTGTGGAATGATGTGTGGAATGATGTGTGGAATGATATGTGGAATGATGGGTGGAATGATGTGTGGAATGATGTGTGGAATGATGTGTGGAATGATGTGCGGAATGATATGGGGAATGATGTATTGAATGATGTATTGAATGATGTGTGGAATGATGTGTGGAATGAGGTGAGGAATGATGTGCGAAATGAAGTTTGGAATGATGTGTGGAATGTTATGTGGAATGAGGTGTGGAATGATGTATGGAATGATGTTTGGAATGATGTGTGGAATGATGTGTGGAATGAGGTGTGGAATGATGTGTGGAATGATGTGTGGAATAATGGGTGTAATGAGGTGTGGAATGAGGTGTGGAATGAGATGTGGAATGCTGTGTGGAATGATGTGTGGAATGCTGTGTGGAATGATGTGTGGAATGATGTGTGGAATGATGTGTGGAATGCTGTGTGGAATGATGTGTGGAATGAGATTTGGAATGATGTGTGGAATGATGTTTGGAATGCTGTGTGGAATGATGTCTGGAATGCTGTGTGGAATGATGTTTGGAATGATGCGTAGAATGAGGTGTGGAATGATGTGTCGAATGATGTGTGGAATGATATGTGGAATGATGGGTGGAATGAGGTGTGGAATGAGGTGTGGAATGATGTATGGAATGATGTGTGGAATGATGTGTGGAATGATGTGTGGAATGAGGTGTGCAATAATGTGTGGAATGCTGTGTGGAATGATGTGTGGAATGATGAATGGAATGAAGTGCGGAGTGATGTGTGGAATAACGTGCGGAATGAGATATGGAATGATGCGTGGAATTATATTTGAAATGCTGTGTGGAATGATGTGTGCAATGATGTGTGGAATGATGTGTGGAATGCGGTGTGGAATGCTTGTGGAATGATGTGTGGATTGATGTGTGGAATGATGTGTGGAATGATGTGTGGAATGATGTGTGGAATGATGTGTGGAATGATATGTGGAATGATGTCTTGAATGATGTATTGAATGATGTGTGGAATTATGTGTGGAATGAGGTGAGGAATGATGTGTGAAATGAAGTTTGGAATGATGTGTGGAATGTTATGTGGAATGAGGTGTGGAATGATGTATGGAATGATGTTTGGAATGATGTGTGGAATGATGAGTGAAATGCGGTGTGGAGTGATGTGTGGAATGATGTGTGGAATGATGTGTGGAATGATGTGTGGAATGAGGTGAGGAATGATGTTTGAAATGAGGTGTGGACTGATGTGTGGAATGATGTGTGGAATGATGTGTGGAATGTTATGAGGAATGATGTGTGGAATGATGTGTGGAATGATATTTGGAATGATGTATTGAATGATGTGTGGAATGATGTATTGAATGATGTGTGGAATGATGTGTGGAACGAGGTGTGGAATCATGTGTGGAATGATGTGTCAATGAGGTGTGGAATGATTTTGGAATGACGTGTGTAATGATGTGTGGAATGATGTGTATAATGATGTGTGGAATGATATGTGGAATGCTGAATTGAATGATTTGTGGAATGATGTGTGGAATGATTTGTGGAATGATGTGTGGAATGAATTGTCGGAATGCTGTGTGGAATAATGTGTGGAATGATGTGTGTAATGAGATGTGGAATGATGTGTGGAAAAAGATGTGGAATGATGTGTGGAATGATGGATGGAATGCTGTGTGGAATGAAGTGTGGAATGCTGTGTGGAATGATGTGTGGAATGATGTGTGGAATGAGGTTTGGAATGATTTGTGGAATAATGTGTGGAATGATGTGTGGAATGATGTGTGTAATGATGTGTGGAATGATGTGTGTAATGATGTGTGGAATGATATGTGGAATGGTGAATTGAATGATTTATGGAAGGATGTGTGGAATGGTGTCTCGGAATGATGTGTGGAATGATGTGTGGAATGGTGAATTGAATGATTTGTGAAATGAGGTGTGGAATGATGTGTGGAATGATGTGTGGAATGGGGTGAGGAATGATGTGTCGAATGTTAGGAATGTTGTGGAATGATGTGTGGAATGATGTTTGGAATGATACGTGGAATGAGGTGTGGAATGATGTGTGGAATGATGTGTGGAATGATGTGTGGAATGATGTGTGGAATGATGTTTGGAATGCTGTGTGGAATGATGTCTGGAATGCTGTGTGGAATGATGTGTGGAATGATGTGTGGAATGTTAGGAATGTTGTGGAATGATGTGTGGAATGGTGTTTGGAATGATGCGTGGAATGAGGTGTGGAATGATGTGTGGAATGATGTTTGGAATGATGCGTGGAATAAGGTGTGGAATGATGTGTGGAATGATGTGTGGAATGATATGTGGAATGATGGGTGGAATGATGTGTGGAATGATGTGTGGAATGATGTGTGGAATGATGTGCGGAATGATATGGGGAATGATGTATTGAATGATGTATTGAATGATGTGTGGAATGATGTGTGGAATGAGGTGAGGAATGATGTGCGAAAAGAAGTTTGGAATGATGTGTGGAATGTTATGTGGAATGAGGTGTGGAATGATGTATGGAATGATGTTTGGAATGATGTGTGGAATGATGTGTGGAATGATGTGTGGAATGAGGTGTGGAATGAGGTGTGGAATGATGTGTGGAATGTTATGTGGAATAATGGGTGTAATGAGGTGTGGAATGAGGTGTGGAATGAGATGTGGAATGCTGTGTGGAATGATGTGTGGAATGATGTGTGGAATGATGTGTGGAACGAGGTGTGGAATCATGTGTGGAATGATGTGTCAATGAGGTGTGGAATGATTTTGGAATGACGTGTGTAATGATGTGTGGAATGATGTGTATAATGATGTGTGGAATGATATGTGGAATGCTGAATTGAATGATTTGTGGAATGATGTGTGGAATGATTTGTGGAATGATGTGTGGAATGAATTGTCGGAATGCTGTGTGGAATAATGTGTGGAATGATGTGTGTAATGAGATGTGGAATGATGTGTGGAAAAAGATGTGGAATGATGTGTGGAATGATGTGTGGAATGCTGTGTGGAATGAAGTGTGGAATGCTGTGTGGAATGATGTGTGGAATGATGTGTGGAATGAGGTTTGGAATGATTTGTGGAATAATGTGTGGAATGATGTGTGGAATGATGTGTGTAATGATGTGTGGAATGATGTGTGTAATGATGTGTGGAATGATATGTGGAATGGTGAATTGAATGATTTATGGAAGGATGTGTGGAATGGTGTCTCGGAATGATGTGTGGAATGATGTGTGGAATGGTGATTTGAATGATTTGTGAAATGAGGTGTGGAATGATGTTTGGAATGATGCGTGGAATGAGGTGTGGAATGATGTGTGGAATGATGTGTGGAATGATGTGTGGAATGATGTGTGGAATGATGTTTGGAATGCTGTGTGGAATGATGTCTGGAATGCTGTGTGGAATGATGTGTGGAATGATGTGTGGAATGTTAGGAATGTTGTGGAATGATGTGTGGAATGATGTTTGGAATGATGCGTGGAATGAGGTGTGGAATGATGTGTGGAATGATGTTTGGAATGATGCGTGGAATAAGGTGTGGAATGATGTGTGGAATGATGTGTGGAATGATATGTGGAATGATGGGTGGAATGATGTGTGGAATGATGTGTGGAATGATGTGTGGAATGATGTGCGGAATGATATGGGGAATGATGTATTGAATGATGTATTGAATGATGTGTGGAATGATGTGTGGAATGAGGTGAGGAATGATGTGCGAAAAGAAGTTTGGAATGATGTTTGGAATGTTATGTGGAATGAGGTGTGGAATGATGTATGGAATGATGTTTGGAATGATGTGTGGAATGATGTGTGGAATGATGTGTGGAATGAGGTGTGGAATGAGGTGTGGAATGATGTGTGGAATGTTATGTGGAATAATGGGTGTAATGAGGTGTGGAATGAGGTGTGGAATGAGATGTGGAATGCTGTGTGGAATGATGTGTGGAATGATGTGTGGAATGATGTGTGGAATGCTGTGTGGAATGATGTGTGGAATGAGATTTGGAATGATGTGTGGAATGATGTTTGGAATGCTGTGTGGAATGATGTCTGGAATGCTGTGTGGAATGATGTTTGGAATGATGCGTAGAATGAGGTGTGGAATGATGTGTCGAATGATGTGTGGAATGATATGTGGAATGATGGGTGGAATGAGGTGTGGAATGAGGTGTGGAATGATGTATGGAATGATGTGTGGAATGATGTGTGGAATGATGTGTGGAATGAGGTGTGCAATGATGTGTGGAATGCTGTGTGGAATGATGTGTGGAATGAAAAAATGGAATGAAGTGCGGAGTGATGTGTGGAATAACGTGCGGAATGAGATATGGAATGATGCGTGGAATTATATTTGAAATGCTGTGTGGAATGATGTGTGCAATGATGTGTGGAATGATGTGTGGAATGATATGTGGAATGATGTCTTGAATGATGTATTGAATGATGTGTGGAATGATGTGTGGAATGAGGTGAGGAATGATGTGTGAAATTAAGTTTGGAATGATGTGTGGAATGTTATGTGGAATGAGGTGTGGAATGATGTATGGAATGATGTTTGGAATGATGTGTGGAATGATGAGTGAAATGCGGTGTGGAGTGATGTGTGGAATGATGTGTGGAATGATGTGTGGAATGATGTGTGGAATGAGGTGAGGAATGATGTTTGAAATGAGGTGTGGACTGATGTGTGGAATGATGTGTGGAATGATGTGTGGAATGTTATGAGGAATGATGTGTGGAATGATGTGTGGAATGATATTTGGAATGATGTATTGAATGATGTGTGGAATGATGTATTGAATGATGTGTGGAATGATGTGTGGAACGAGGTGTGGAATCATGTGTGGAATGATGTGTCAATGAGGTGTGGAATGATTTTGGAATGACGTGTGTAATGATGTGTGGAATGATGTGTATAATGATGTGTGGAATGATATGTGGAATGCTGAATTGAATGATTTGTGGAATGATGTGTGGAATGATTTGTGGAATGATGTGTGGAATGAATTGTCGGAATGCTGTGTGGAATAATGTGAGGAATGATGTGTGTAATGAGATGTGGAATGATGTGTGGAAAAAGATGTGGAATGATGTGTGGAATGATGTGTGGAATGCTGTGTGGAATGAAGTGTGGAATGCTGTGTGGAATGATGTGTGGAATGATGTGTGGAATGATGTGTGGAATGCTGTGTGGAATGATGTGTGGAATGCTGTGTGGAATGATGTGTGGAATGATGTATGGAATGACGTGCGGAATGATGTGTGGAATGATGTGTGGAATGAGATGTAGAATGATCCGTGGAATGATATGTGGAATGAGGTGTGGAATTATATTTGGATTGATGTGTGGAATGATGTGTGCAATGCTGTCTGGAATGCTTGTGGAATGATGTGTGGAATGATGTGTGGAATGATATGTGGAAAATTGTATTGAATGATGTGTGGAAAGATGTGTGGAATGAGGTGAGGAATGATGTTTGAAATGAGGTGTGGACTGATGTGTGGAATGATGTGTGGAATGATGTGTGGAATGTTATGAGGAATGATGTGTGGAATGATGTGTGGAATGATGTTTGGAATGAGGTGAGGAATGATGTGTGAAATGAGGTGTGGAATGATGTGTGGAATGATGTGCGGAATGTTGAGGAATGTTGTGGAATGATGTGTGGAATGACGTGTGGAATGATGAATGGAATGAGATGTGGATTGATGTTTGGAATGATGTGTGGAATGATGTTTGGAATGTTGCGTGGAATGAGGTGTGGAATGAGGTGAGGAAAGATGTGTGAAATGATGTGTCGAATGATGGGTGGAATGAGGTGTGGAATGAGGTGTGGAATGAAGTGTGGAATGATGAATGGAATGACGTGCGGAATGATGTATGGAATGACGTGTGGAATGATATATGGAATGAGATGTGGAATGATGCGTGGAATGAAAAGTGGAATGAGGTGTGGAATGATTTTTGGAATGCTGTGTGGAATGATGTGGAATGAGGTGAGGAATGATGTTTGAATGATGTGTGAAATGCGGTGTGGAATGATGTGTGGAACGATGTGTGGAATGATGTGTGGAATGATGTGTGGAATGATGTGTGGAATAATGTGTGAAATGAGGTGAGGAATGATGTGTGGAATGATGTGCGGAATGTTGAGGAATGTTGTGGAATGATGTGTGGAATGACGTGTGGAATGATGTATTGAATGATGTGTGGAATGATGTGTGGAATGAGGTGAGGAATGATGTTTGAATGATGTGTTAAATGCGGTGTGGAATGATGTGTGGAACGATGTGTGGAATGATGTGTGGAATGATGTGTGGAATGATGTGTGGAATAATGTGTGGAATGATGTGTGGAATGATGTGTGGAATGATATGTGGAATGATGTATTAAATGATTTATTGAATGATGTGTGGAATGATGTGTGGAATGAGGTGAGGAATGATGTGTGAAATGAAGTGTGGAATGATGTGTGGAATGTTTTGTGGAATGAGGTGTGTAATTAAGTTTGGAATGATGTTTGGAATGATGTGTGGAATGATGTTTGGAATGAGGTGTGGAATGAGGTGTGGAATGAGGTGTGGAATGATGTATTGAATGATGTATGGAATGATGTGTGGAATAATGTGTGGAATGATGGGTGGAATGAAGTGTGGAATGAAAGGTGGAATGATGTATTGAATGATGTCTTGAATGATGTGTGGAACGATGTGTGGAATGATGTGTGGAATGATGTGTGGAATGATGTGTGGAATGATGTGTGGAATGAGGTGTGGAATGAGGTGTGGAATGATGTGTGGAAAGATGGGAGTAATGAGGTGTGGAATGAGGTTTGGAATGAGGTGTGGAATGATGTGTGGAAAGATGTGTGGAATGATGCGTGGAATGATATGTGGAATGAGGTGTGGAATGAGGTGTGGAATGAAGTTTGGAATGATGTGCGGAATGATGTATTGAATGATTTGTGGAAGGATGTGTGGAATGGTGTGTCGGAATGATGTGTGGAATGCCGTGTGGAATGAGGCGTGGAATGATGTGTCAATGATGTGTGGAATGATTTGTGGAATGATGTGTGGAATGAGGTGAGGAATGACGTGTGGAAAGAGATGTGGAATGATGTGTGGAATGATGTGTGGAATGCTGTGTGGAATGATGTGTGGAATGCTGTGTGGAATGATGTGTGGAATGATGTGTGGAATTATGTGTGGAATGATGTGTGGAATGATGTGTGGAATGATGTGTGGAATGATGTGTGGAATAATGTGTGGAATGATGGGTGGAATGAAGTGTGGAATGAAAGGTGGAATGATGTATTGAATGATGTATTGAATGATGTGTGGAATGATGTGTGGAATGATGTGTGAAATGAAGTGTGGAATAATGTATGGAATGTTATGTGGAATGAGGTGTGGAATGAAGTTTGGAATGATGTTTGGAATGATGTGTGGAATGATGTGTGGAATGATGTGTGGAATGTGGAATGAATGTGGAATGAGGTGTGGAATGAAGTGTGGAATGATGTGTGGAATGGTGGGTGTAATGATGTGTGGAATGAGGTGTGGAATGAGGTGTGGAATGATATTGGGAATGATGTGTGGAATGATGTGTGGAATGAGGTGTGGAATGATTTGTGGAATAATGTGTGGAATGATGTGTGGAATGATGTGTGGAATGATGTGTGGAATGATGTGTGTAATGATGTGTGGAATGATATGTGGAATGGTGAATTGAATGATTTATGGAAGGATGTGTGGAATGGTGTGTCGGAATGATGTGTGGAATGATGTGTGGAATGGTAAATTGAATGATTTGTGAAATGAGGTGTGGAATGATGTGTGGAATGATGTGTGGAATGGGGTGAGGAATGATGTGTCGAATGTTAGGAATGTTGTGGAATGATGTGTGGAATGATGTTTGGAATGATGCGTGGAATGAGGTGTGGAATGATGTGTGGAATGATGTGTGGAATGATGTGTGGAATGATGTGTGGAATGATGTTTGGAATGCTGTGTGGAATGATGTCTGGAATGCTGTGTGGAATGATGTGTGGAATGATGTGTGGAATGTTAGGAATGTTGTGGAATGATGTGTGGAATGATGTTTGGAATGATGCGTGGAATGAGGTGTGGAATGATGTGTGGAATGATGTTTGGAATGATGCGTGGAATAAGGTGTGGAATGATGTGTGGAATGATGTGTGGAATGATATGTGGAATGATGGGTGGAATGATGTGTGGAATGATGTGTGGAATGATGTGTGGAATGATGTGCGGAATGATATGGGGAATGATGTATTGAATGATGTATAGAATGATGTGTGGAATGATGTGTGGAATGAGGTGAGGAATGATGTGTGAAATGAAGTTTGGAATGATGTGTGGAATGTTATGTGGAATGAGGTGTGGAATGATGTATGGAATGATGTTTGGAATGATGAGTGGAATGATGTGTGGAATGATGTGTGGAATGAGGTGTGGAATGAGGTGTGGAATGATGTGTGGAATGTTATGTGGAATAATGGGTGTAATGAGGTGTGGAATGAGGTGTGGAATGAGATGTGGAATGCTGTGTGGAATGATGTGTGGAATGCTGTGTGGAATGATGTGTGGAATGATGTGTGGAATGATGTGTGGAATGCTGTGTGGAATGATGTGTGGAATGAGATTTGGAATGATGTGTGGAATGATGTTTGGAATGCTGTGTGGAATGATGTCTGGAATGCTGTGTGGAATGATGTTTGGAATGATGCGTAGAATGAGGTGTGGAATGATGTATCGAATGATGTGTGGAATGATATGTGGAATCATGGGTGGAATGAGGTGTGGAATGAGGTGTGGAATGATGTATGGAATGATGTGTGGAATGATGTGTGGAATGATGTGTGGAATGAGGTGTGCAATGATGTGTGGAATGCTGTGTGGAATGATGTGTGGAATGATGAATGGAATGACGTGCGGAGTGATGTGTGGAATAACGTGCGGGATGAGATATGGAATGATGCGTGGAATTATATTTGAAATGCTGTGTGGAATGATGTGTGCAATGATGTGTTGAATGATGTGTGGAATGCGGTGTGGAATGCTTGTGGAATGATGTGTGGATTGATGTGTGGAATGATGTGTGGAATGATGTGTGGAATGATGTGTGGAATGATGTGTGGAATGATATGTGGAATGATGTCTTGAATGATGTATTGAATGATGTGTGGAATGATGTGTGGAATGAGGTGAGGAATGATGTGTGAAATGAAGTTTGGAATGATGTGTGGAATGTTATGTGGAATGAGGTGTGGAATGATGTATGGAATGATGTTTGGAATGATGTGTGGAATGATGCGTGGAATGATGTGTGGAATGAGGTGTAGAATGAGGTATGGAATGATGTGTGGAATGATATGTGGAATGATGGGTGTAATGAGGTGTGGAATGAAGTTTGGAATGAGATGTGGAATGCTGTGTGGAATGATGTGTGGAATGCTGTGTGGAATGATGTGTGGAAAGTAGTGTGGAATGATGTGTGGAATGCTGTGTGGGATGATGTGTGGAATGATGTATGGAATGACGTGCGGAATGATGTGTGGAATGATGTGTGGAATGAGATGTGGAATGATCCGTGGAATGATATGTGGAATGAGGACTGGAATGATATTTGGAATGATGTGTGGAATGATGTGTGCAATGTTGTGTTCAATGTTACGTGGAATGATGTGTGGAATGATGTGTGGAATGATGTGTGGAATGATGTATTGAATGATGTGTGGAATGATGTGTGGAATGAGGTGAGGAATGATGTGTGAAATGAGGTGTGGAATGATGTTTGGAAGGATGTGTGGAATGAGTTGTGGACTGATGTGTGGAATGATATGTGGAATGATGGGTGGAATGAGGTGTGCAATGATGTGTGGAATGCTGTGTGGAATGATGTGTGGAATGATGAATGGAATGACGTGCGGAATGATGTGTGGAATGACGTGCGGAATGAGATGTGGAATGATGCGTGGAATGATACTTAGAATGCTGTGTGGAATGATGTGTGCAATAATGTGTGGAATGATGTGTGGAATGCGGTGTGGAATGCTTGTGGAATGATGTGTGGATTGATGTGTGGAATGATGTGTGGAATGATGTGTGGAATGATGTGTGGAATGATATGTGGAATGATGAATTGAATGATGTATTGAATGATGTGTGGAATGATGTGTGGAATGAGGTGAGGAATGATGTGTGAAATTAAGTTTGGAATGATGTGTGGAATGTTATGTGGAATGAGGTGTGGAATGATGTTTGGAATGATGTGTGGAATGATGTGTGGAATGATGTGTGGAATGATGTGCGGAATGAGGTGTGGAATGAGGTGTGGAATAAGGTGTGGAATTATGTGTGGAATGATGTGTGGAATGATGGGTGTAATGAGGTTTGGAATGAGGTGTGGAATGAGGTGTGGAATGATGTTTGGAATGATATGTGGAATGATGTATGGAATGAGGTGTGGAATGATGTTTGGAATGATGTGTGGAATGAAGTGTGGAATGATGCGTGGAATGATATGTGGAATAACGTGTGGAATGAGGTGTGGAATGAAGTGTGGAATGCTGTGTGGAATGATGTGTGGAATGATGTGTGGAATGATGTGTGGAATGCTGTGTGGAATGATGTGTGGAATCCTGTGTGGAATGATGTGTGGAATGATGTATGGAATGACGTGCGGAATGATGTGTGGAATGATGTGTGGAATGAGATGTGGAATGATCCGTGGAATGATATGTGGAATGAGGTGTTGAATGATATTTGGAATGATGTGTGTAATGATGTGTGCAATGTTGTGTTCAATGTTATGTGGAATGATGTGTGGAATGATGTGTGGAATGATATGTGGAATGATGTATTGAATGATGTGTGGAATGATGTGTGGAATGAGGTGAGGAATGATGTGTGAAATGAGGTGTGGAATGATGTTTCGAATGATGTGTGGAATGAGGTGTGGACTGATGTGTGGAATGATGTGTGTAATGTTGAGGAATGTTGTGGAATGATGTGTGGAATGATGTTTGGAATGAAGCGTGGAATGAGGTGTGGAATGATGTGTGGAATGATGTGTGGAATGACATGTGGAATGATGTGTGGAATGATGTGTGGAATGAGCTGTGCAATGATGTGTGGAATGCTGTGTGGAATGATGTGTGGAATGATGAATGGAATGA
Organism: Pristiophorus japonicus; assembly: GCF_044704955.1. Taxonomy (NCBI): domain Eukaryota; kingdom Metazoa; phylum Chordata; class Chondrichthyes; family Pristiophoridae; genus Pristiophorus; species Pristiophorus japonicus. The sequence goes on along the minus strand of NW_027250723.1, from coordinate 1,859,287 downwards.
CGTGCGGAATGATGTGTGGAATGACGTGCGGAATGAGATGTGGAATGATGCGTGGAATGATATTTGAAATGCTGTGTGGAATGATGTGTGCAATGATGTGTGGAATGATGTTTGGAATGCTTGTGGAATGATGTGTGGATTGATGTGTGGAATGATGTGTGGAATGATGTGTGGAATGATGTGTGGAATGATGTGTGGAATGATATGTGGAATGAGGTATTGAATGATGTATTGAATGATGTGTGGAATGATGTGTGGAATGAGGTGAGGAATGATGTGTGAAATGAAGTTTGGAATAATGTGTGGAATGTTACGTGGAATGAGGTGTGGAATGATGTTTGGAATGATGTTTGGAATGATGTGTGGAATTACGTGTGGAATGATGTGAGGAATGAGGTGTGGAATGAGGTGTGGAATGGTGAGTGGAATGATGTGTGGAATGATGGGTGTAATGAGGTGTGGAATGAGGTGTGGAATGAGGTGTGGAATGATGTTTGGAATGATATGTGGAATTATGTATGGAATGATGTGTGGAATAAGGTGTGGAATGATGTTTGGAATGATGTGTGGAATGATGTGTGGAATGATGCGTGGAATGATATGTGGAATGAGGTGTGGAATGAGGTGTGGAATGAAGTTTGGAATGATGTGTGGAATGATGTATTGAATGATTTGTGGAAGGATGTGTGGAATGGTGTGTCGGAATGATGTGTGGAATGATGTGTGGAATGAGGTGTGGAATGATGTGTCAATGATGTGTGGAATGAGTTGTGGAATGATGTGTGGAATGATTTGTGTAATGATTTGTGGAATGAAGTGTGGAATGATGTGTGGAATGATGTGTGGAATGAGGTGAGGCATGATGTGTGGAAAAGATGCGGAATGATATGTGGAATTCTGTATTGAATGATGTGTGGAATGCTTGTGGAAGGATGTGTGGATTGCTGTGTGGAATGATGTGTGGAATGATGTTTGGAATGATGTGTGGAATGACGTGCGGAATGAGATGTGGAATGATGTGTGGAATGATATTTGAAATGCTGTGTGGAATGATGTGTGCAATGATGTGTGGAATGATGTGTGGAATGCTTGTGGAATGATGTGTGGATTGATGTGTGGAATGATGTGTGGAATGATGTGTGGAATGATGTGTGGAATGATGTGTGGAATGATATGTGGAATGAGGTATTGTATGATGTATTGAATGATGTGTGGAATGATGTGAGGAATGAGGTGAGGAATGATGTGTGAAATGAAGTTTGGAATGATGTGTGGAATTTTATGTGGAATGAGGTGTGGAATGATGTTTGGAATGATGTTTGGAATGATGTGTGGAATTACGTGTGGAATGATGTGAGGAATGAGGTGTGGAATGAGGTGTGGAATGATGCGTGGAATGATGTGTTGAATGATGGGTGTAATGAGGTGTGGAATGAGGTGTGGAATGAGGTGTGGAATGCTGTTCGGAATGATATGTGGAATTATGTATGGAATGAGGTGTGGAATAAGGTGTGGAATTATGTTTGGAATGATGTGTGGAATGATGTGTGGAATGATGCGTGGAATGATTTGTGGAATGAGGTGTGGAATGAGGTGTGGAATGAAGTTTGGAATGATGCGTGGAATGATGTATTGAATGATTTGTGGAAGATGTGTGGAATGGTGTGTCGGAATGATGTGTGGAATGATGTGTGGAATGAGGTGTGGAATGATGTGTCAATGATGTGTGGAATGATTTGTGGAATGATGTGTGGAATGATTTGTGTAATGATTTGTGGAATGAGGTGTGGAATGATGTGTGGAATGATGTTTGGAATGAGGTGAGGAATGGTGTGTGGAAAGAGATGTGGAATGATATGTGGAATGCTGTATTGAATGATGTGTGGAATGCTTGTGGAATGATGTGTGGATTGCTGTGTGGAATGATGTGTGGAATGATGTTTGGAATGATGTGTGGAATGATGTGTGGAATGATATGTGGAATGATGTATTGAATGATGTGTGGAATGCTTGTGGAATGATGTGTGGATTGCTATGTGGAATGATGTGTGGAATGATGTGTGGAATGATGTATTGAATGATGTGTGGAATGATGTGAGGAATGAGGTGAGGAATGATGTGTGAAATGAAGTTTGGAATAATGTGTGGAATGTTATGTGGAATGAGGTGTGGAATGTTGTTTGGAATGATGTTTGGAATGATGTGTGGAATGATGTGTGGAATGATGTTTGGAATGAGGTGTGGAATGAGGTGTGGAATGATGTGTGGAATGATGTGTGGAATGATGGGAGTAATGAGGTGTGGAATGAGGTGTGGAATGAGGTGTGGAATGATGTGTGGAATGATGTGTGGAATGATGCGTGGAATGATATGTGGAATGAGGTGTGGAATGAGGTGTGGAATGAAGTTTGGAATGATTTGTGGAATGCTGTATTGAATGATTTGTGGAAGGATGTTTGGAATGGTGTGTCGGAATGATGTGTGGAATGATGTGTGGAATGAGGTGTGGAATGATGTGTCAATGATGTGTGTAATGATTTGTGGAATGATATGTGGAATGATTTGTGTAATGATTTGTGGAATGAGGTCTGGAATGATGTGTGGAATGATGTGTGGAATGAGGTGAGGAATGATGTGTGGAAAGAGATGTGGAATGATGTGTGGAATGCTGTGTGGAATGCTGTGTGGAATTATGTGTGGAATGCTGTGTGGAATGAAGTGTGGAATGATGTGTGGAATGATGTGTTGAATGCTGTGTGGAATGATGTGTGGAATGCTGTGTGGGATGATGTGTCGAATGATGTATGGAATGACGTGCGGAAAGATGTGTGAAATGATGTGTGGAATGAGATGTGGAATGATATGTGGAATGAGGTGTTGAATGATATTTGGAATTATGTGTGTAATGATGTGTGCAATGTTGTGTTCAATGTTATGTGGAATGATGTCTGGAATGATGTGTGTAATGATATGTGGAATGATGTAATGAATGATCTGTGGAATGATGTGTGGAATGAGGTGAGGAATGATGTGTGAAATGAGGTGTGGAATGATGTTTGGAATGATGTGTAGAATGAGGTGTGGACTGATGTGTGGAATGATGTGTGGAATGTTGAGGAATGTTGTGGAATGTTGTGTTGAATGATGTTTGGAATGATGCGTGGAATGAGGTGTGGAATGATGTTTGGAATGATGTGTGGAATGATATGTGGAATGATGGGTGGAATGAGGTGTGGAATGATGTGTAGAATGATGTGTGGAATGATGTGTGGAATGATGTGTGGAATGATGTTTGGAATGATGCGTGGAATGAGGTGTGGAATGATGTGTGGAATGATGTGTGGAATGATATGTGGAATGATGGGTGGAATGATGTGTGGAATGATGTGTGGAATGATGTGTGGAATGATGTGTGGAATGATATGGGGAATGATTTATTGAATGATGTATTGAATGATGTGTGGAATGATGTGTGGAATGAGGTGAGGAATGATGTGTGAAATGAAGTTTGGAATGATGTGTGGAATGTTATGTGGAATGAGGTGTGGAATGATGTATGGAATAATGTTTGGAATGATGTGTGGAATGATGTGTGGAATGATGTGTGGAATGAGGTGTGGAATGAGGTGTGGAATGATGTGTGGAATGTTATGTGGAATGATGGGTGGAATGAGGTGTGGAATGAGGTGTGGAATGAGATGTGGAATGCTGTGTGGAATGATGTGTGGAATGCTGTGTGGAATGATGTGTGGAATGATGTGTGGAATGATGTGTGGAATGCTGTGTGGAATGATGTGTGGAATGAGATTTGGAATGATGTGTGGAATGATGTTTGGAATGCTGTGTGGAATGATGTCTGGAATGCTGTGTGGAATGATGTTTGGAATGATGCGTAGAATGAGGTGTGGAATGATGGGTCGAATGATGTGTGGAATGATATGTGGAATGATGGGTGGAATGAGGTGTGGAATGAGGTGTGGAATGATGTATGGAATGATGTGTGGAATGATGTGTGGAATGATGTGTGGAATGATGTGTGGAATGATATGTGGAATGATGTCTTGAATGATGTTATGAATGATGTGTGGAATGATGTGTGGAATGAGGTGAGGAATGATGTGTGAAATGAAGTTTGGAATGATGTGTGGAATGTTATGTGGAATGAGGTGTGGAATGATGTATGGAATGATGTTTGGAATGATGTGTGGAATGCTGTGTGGAATGATGTGTGGAATGAGGTGTAGAATGAGGTATGGAATGATGTGTGGAATGATATGTGGAATGATGGGTGTAATGAGGTGTGGAATGAAGTGTGGAATGAGATGTGGAATGCTGTGTGGAATGATGTGTGGAATGCTGTGTGGAATGATGTGTGGAATGATGTCTGGAATGATGTGTGGAAAGCTGTGTGGAATGATGTGTGGAATGCTGTGTGGTATGATGTGTGGAATGATGTATGGAATGACGTGCGGAATGATGTGTGGAATGATGTGTGGAATGAGATGTGAATGATCCGTGGAATGATATGTGGAATGAGGTGTGGAATGATATTTGGAATGATGTGTGGAATGATGTGTGCAATGTTGTGTTCAATGTTACGTGGAATGATGTGTGGAACGATGTGTGGAATGATGTGTGGAATGTTGTATTGAATGATGTGTGGAATGATGTGTGGAATGAGGTGAGGAATGATGTGTGAAATGAGGTGTGGAATGATGTTTGGAAGGATGTGTGGAATGAGGTGTGGACTGATGTGTGGAATGACGTGTGGAATGTTGAGGAATGTTGTGGAATGAGGTGTGGAATGAAGTTTGGAATGAAGCGTGGAATGAGGTGTGGAATGATGTTTGGAATGATGTGTGGAATGATATGTGGAATGATGGGTGGAATGAGGTGTGCAATGATGTGTGGAATGCTGTGTGGAATGATGTGTGGAATGATGAATGGAATGACGTGCGGAATGATGTGTGGAATGACGTGCGGAATGAGATGTGGAATGATGCGTGGAATGATACTTAGAATGCTGTGTGGAATGATGTGTGCAATAATGTGTGGAATGATGTGTGGAATGCGGTGTGGAATGCTTGTGGAATGATGTGTGGATTGATGTGTGGAATGATGTGTGGAATGATGTGTGGAATGATGTGTGGAATGATATGTGGAATGATGAATTGAATGATGTATTGAATGATGTGTGGAATGATGTGTGGAATGAGGTGAGGAATGATGTGTGAAATTAAGTTTGGAATGATGTGTGGAATGTTATGTGGAATGAGGTGTGGAATGATGTTTGGAATGATGTGTGGAATGATGTGTGGAATGATGTGTGGAATGATGTGCGGAATGAGGTGTGGAATGAGGTGTGGAATAAGGTGTGGAATTATGTGTGGTATGATGTGTGGAATGATGGGTGTAATGAGGTTTGGAATGAGGTGTGGAATGAGGTGTGGAATGATGTTTGGAATGATATGTGGAATGATGTATGGAATGAGGTGTGGAATGATGTTTGGAATGATGTATGGATAGATGTGTGGAATGAGATGTGGAATGATCCGTGGAATGATATGTGGAATGAGGTGTTGAATGATATTTGGAATGATGTGTGTAATGTTGTGTGCAATGTTGTGTTCAATGTTATGTGGAATGATGTGTGGAATGATGTGTGGAATGATATGTGGAATGATGTATTGAATGATGTGTGGAATGATGTTTGGAATGAGGTGAGGAATGATGTGTGAAATGAGGTGTGGAATGATGTTTCGAATGATGTGTGGAATGAGGTGTGGACTGATGTGTGGAATGATGTGTGTAATGTTGAGGAATGTTGTGGAATGATGTGTGGAATGATGTTTGGAATGAAGCGTGGAATGAGGTGTGGAATGATGTGTGGAATGATGTGTGGAATGTTATGTGGAATGATGTGTGGAATGATGTGTGGAATGAGCTGTGCAATGATGTGTGGAATGCTGTGTGGAATGATGTGTGGAATGATAAATGGAATGACGTGCGGAATGATGTGTGGAATGACGTGCGGAATGAGATGTGGAATGATGCGTGGAATGATATTTGAAATGCTGTGTGGAATGATGTGTGCAATGATGTGTGGAATGATGTGTGGAATGCTTGTGGAATGATGTTTGGATTGATGTGTGGAATGATGTGTGGAATGATGTGTGGAATGAAGTGTGGAATGATGTGTGGAATGATATGTGGAATGAGGTATTGAATGATGTATTGAATGATGTGTGGAATGATGTGTGGAATGAGGTGAGGAATGATGTGTGAAATGAAGTTTGGAATGATGTGTGGAATGTTATGTGGAATGAGGTGTGGAATGATGTTTGGAATGATGTTTGGAATGATGTGTGGAATTACGTGTGGAATGATGTGAGGAATGAGGTGTGGAATGAGGTGTGGAATGATGAGTGGAATGATGTGTGGAATGACGGGTGTAATGAGGTGTGGAATGAGGTGTGGAATGATGTGTGGAATGATGTTTGGAATGATATGTGGAATTATGTATGGAATGAGGTGTGGAATAAAGTGTGGAATGATGTTTGGAATGATGTGTGGAATGATGTGTGGAATGATGCGTGGAATGATATGTGGAATGAGGTGTGGAATGAGGTGTGGAATGAAGTTTGGAATGATGTGTGGAATGATGTATTGAATGATTTGTGGAAGGATGTGTGGAATGGTGTGTCGGAATGATGTGTGGAATGATGTGTGGAATGAGGTGTGGAATGATGTGTCAATGATGTGTGGAATGATTTGTGGAATGTTGTGTGGAATGATTTGTGTAATGCGTTGTGGAATGAGCTGTGGAATGATGTGTGGAATGATGTGTGGAATGAGGTGAGGAATGGTGTGTGGAAGGAGATGTGGAATGATATGTGGAATGCTGTATTGAATGATGTGTGTAATGCTTGTGGAATGATGTGTGGATTGCTGTGTGGAATGATGTGTGGAATGATGTTTGGAATGATGTGTGGAATGACGTGCGGAATGAGATGTGGAATGATGCGTGGAATGATATTTGAAATGCTGTGTGGAATGATGTGTGCAATGATGTGTGGAATGATGTGTGGAATGCTTGTGGAATGATGTTTGGATTGATGTGTGGAATGAAGTGTGGAATGATGTGTGGAATGATGTGTGGAATGATGTGTGGAATGATATGTGGAATGAGGTATTGAATGATGTATTGAATGATGTGTGGAATGATGTGTGGAATGAGGTGAGGAATGATGTGTGAAATGAAGTTTGGAATGATGTGTGGAATTTTATGTGGAATGATGTGTGGAATGATGTTTGGAATGATGTGTGGAATGACGTGCGGAATGAGATGTGAAATGATGCGTGGAATGATATTTGAAATGCTGTGTGGAATGATGTGTGCAATGATGTGTGGAATGATGTGTGGAATTACGTGTGGAATGATGTGAGGAATGAGGTGTGGAATGAGGTGTGGAATGATGTGTGGAATGATGTGTGGAATGATGGGTGTAATGAGGTGTGGAATGAGGTGTGGAATGAGGTGTGGAATGATGTTTGTAATGATATGTGGAATTATGTATGGAATGAGGTGTGGAATACGGTGTGGAATGATGTTTGGAATGATGTGTGGAATGATGTGTGGAATGATGCGTGGAATGATATGTGGAACGAGGTGTGGAATGAGGTGTGGAATGAAGTTTGGAATGATGTGTGGAATGATGTATTGAATGATTTGTGGAAGGATGTGTGGAATGGTGTGTCGGAATGATGTGTGGAATGATGTGTGGAATGAGGTGTGGAATGATGTGTCAATAATGTGTGGAATGATTTGTGGAATGATGTGTGGAATGATTTGTGTAATGATTTGTGGAATGTGGTGTGGAATGATGTGTGGAATGATGTTTGGAATGAGGTGAGGAATGGTGTGTGGAAAGAGATGTGGAATGATATGTGGAATGCTGTATTGAATGATGTGTGGAATGCTTGTGGAATGATGTGTGGATTGCTGTGTGGAATGATGTGTGGAATGATGTTTGGAATGATGTGTGGAATGATGTGTGGAATGATATGTGGAATGATGTATTGAATGATGTGTGGAATGATGTGTGGAATGATGTATTGAATGATGTGTGGAATGATGTGTGGAATGAGGTGAGGAATGATGTGTGAAATGAAGTTTGGAATAATGTGTGGAATGTTATTTGGAATGAGGTGTGGAATGTTGTTTGGAATGATGATTGGAATGATGTGTGGAATGTTGTGTGGAATGATTTTTGGAATAAGGTGTGGAATGAGGTGTGGAATGATGTGTGGAATGATGTGTGGAATGATGGGAGTAATGAGGTGTGGAATGAAGTGTGGAATGAGGTGTGGAATGATGTGTGGAATGATATGTGGAATGATGCGTGGAATGATATGTGGAATGAGGTGTGGAATGAGGTGTGGAATGAAGTTTGGAATGATTTGTGGAATGCTGTATTGAATGATTTGTGGAAGGATTTGTGGAATGGTGTGTCGGAATGATGTGTGGAATGATGTGTGGAATGAGGTGTGGAATGATGTGTCAATGATGTGTGGAATGATTTGTGGAATGATATGTGGAATGATTTGTGTAATGATTTGTGGAATGAGGTGTGGAATGATGTGTGGAATGATGTGTGGAATGAGGTGAGGAATGATGTGTGGAAAGAGATGTGGAATGATGTGTGGAATGATGTGTGGAATGCTGTGTGGAATTATGTGTGGTATGCTGTGTGGAATGATGTGTGGAATGATGTGTGGAATGATGCGTTGAATGCTGTGTGGAATGATGTGTGGAATGCTGTGTGGGATGATGTGTCGAATGATGTATGGAATGACGTGCGGAAAGATGTGTGGAATGATGTGTGGAATGAGATGTGGAATGATATGTGGAATGAGGTGTTGAATGATATTTGGAATTATGTGTGTAATGAAGTGTGCAATGTTGTGTTCAATGTGATGTGGAATGATGTCTGGAATGATGTGTGGAATGATATGTGGAATGATGTATTGAATAATCTGTGGAATGATGTGTGGAATGAGGTGAGGAATGATGTGTGAAAAGAGGTGTGGAATGATGTTTGGAATGATGTGTAGAATGAGGTGTGGACTGATGTTTGGAATGATATGTGGAATGTTGAGGAATGTTGTGGAATGTTGTGTTGAATGATGTTTGGAATGATGCGTGGAACGAGGTGTGGAATGATGTGTGGAATGATGTGTGGAATGATATGTGGAATGATGGGTGGAATGAGGTGTGGAATGAGGTGTAGAATGATGTGTGGAATGATGTGTGGAATGATGTGTGGAATGATGCGTGGAATGATATGTGGAATGATGTGTGCAATGATGTGTGGAATGATGTGTGGAATGCTTGTGGAATGATGTGTGGATTGATGTGTGGAATGATGTGTGGAATGATGTGTGGAATGATGTGTGGAATGATGTGTGGAATGATATGTGGAATGAGGTATTGTATGATGTATTGAATGATGTGTGGAATGATGTGTGGAATGAGGTGAGGAATGATGTGTGAAATGAAGTTTGGAATGATGTGTGGAATTTTATGTGGAATGAGGTGTGGAATGATGTTTGGAATGATGTTTGGAATGATGTGTGGAATTACGTGTGGAATGATGTGTTGAATGATGGGTGTAATGAGGTGTGGAATGAGGTGTGGAATGAGGTGTGGAATGATGTTTGGAATGATATGTGGAATTATGTATGGAATGAGATGTGGAATAAGGTGTGGAATGATGTTTGGAATGATGTGTGGAATGATGTGTGGAATGATGCGTGGAATGATATGTGGAATGAGGTGTGGAATGAGGTGTGGAATGAAGTTTGGAATGATGTGTGGAATGATGTATTGAATGATTTGTGGAAGGATGTGTGGAATGGTGTGTCGGAATGATGTGTGGAATGATGTGTGGAATGAGGTGTGGAATGATGTGTCAATGATGTGTGGAATGATTTGTGGAATGATGTGTGGAATGATTTGTGTAATGATTTGTGGAATGAGGTTTGGAATGATGTGTGGAATGATGTTTGGAATGAGGTGAGGAATGGTGTGTGGAAAGAGATGTGGAATGATATGTGGAATGCTGTATTGAATGATGTGTGGAATGCTTGTGGAATGATGTGTGGATTGCTGTGTGGAATGATGTGTGGAATGATGTTTGGAATGATGTGTGGAATGATGTGTGGAATGATATGTGGAATGATGTATTGAATGATGTGTGGAATGCTTGTGGAATGATGTGTGGATTGCTATGTGGAATGATGTGTGGAATGATGTGTGGAATGATGTATTGAATGATGTGTGGAATGATGTGTGGAATGAGGTGAGGAATGATGTGTGAAATGAAGTTTGGAATAATGTGTGGAATGTTATGTGGAATGAGGTGTGGAATGTTGTTTGGAATGATGTTTGGAATGATGTGTGGAATGATGTGTGGAATGATGTTTGGAATGAGGTGTGGAATGAGGTGTGGAATGATGTGTGGAATGATGTGTGGAATGATGGGAGTAATGAGGTGTGGAATGAGGTGTGGAATGATGTGTGGAATGATGTGTGGAATGATGTATTGAATGATGTGTGGAAAAGATGCGGAATGATATGTGGAATTCTGTATTGAATGATGTGTGGAATGCTTGTGGAATGATGTGTGGAATGATGTGTAGAATGATGTGTGGAATGATGTGTGGAATGATGCGTGGAATGAGGTGTGGAATGATGTGTGGAATGATGTGTGGAATGATATGTGGAATGATGGGTGGAATTATGTGTGGAATGATGTGTGGAATGATGTGTGGAATGATGTGTGGAATGATATGGGGAATGATTTATTGAATGATGTATTGAATGATGTGTGGAATGATGTGTGGAATGAGGTGAGGAATGATGTGTGAAATGAAGTTTGGAATGATGTGTGGAATGTTATGTGGAATGAGGTGTGGAATGATGTATGGAATGATGTTTGGAATGATGTGTGGAATGATGTGTGGAATGATGTGTGGAATGAGGTGTGGAATGAGGTGTGGAATGATTTGTGGAATGTTATGTGGAATGATGGGTGTAATGAGGTATGGAATGAGGTGTGGAATGAGATGTGGAATGCTATGTGGAATGATGTGTGGAATGCTGTGTGGAATGATGTGTGGAATGATGTGTGGAATGATGTGTGGAATGCTGTGTGGAATGATGTGTGGAATGAGATTTGGAATGATGTGTGGAATGATGTTTGGAATGCTGTGTGGAATGATGTCTGGAATGCTGTGTGGAATGATGTTTGGAATGATGCGTAGAATGAGGTGTGGAATGATGTGTCGAATGATGTGTGGAATGATATGTGGAATGATGGGTGGAATGAGGTGTGGAATGAGGTGTGGAATGATGTATGGAATGATGTGTGGAATGATGTGTGGAATGATGTGTGGAATGATGTGTGGAATGATATGTGGAATGATGTCTTGAATGATGTTATGAATGATGTGTGGAATGATGTGTGGAATGAGGTGAGGAATGATGTGTGAAATGAAGTTTGGAATGATGTGTGGAATGTTATGTGGAATGAGGTGTGGAATGATGTATGGAATGATGTTTGGAATGATGTGTGGAATGCTGTGTGGAATGATGTGTGGAATGAGGTGTAGAATGAGGTATGGAATGATGTGTGGAATGATATGTGGAATGATGGGTGTAATGAGGTGTGGAATGAAGTGTGGAATGAGATGTGGAATGCTGTGTGGAATGATGTGTGGAATGCTGTGTGGAATGATGTGTGGAATGATGTCTGGAATGATGTGTGGAAAGCTGTGTGGAATGATGTGTGGAATGCTGTGTGGTATGATGTGTGGAATGATGTATGGAATGACGTGCGGAATGATGTGTGGAATGATGTGTGGAATGAGATGTGGAATGATCCGTGGAATGATATGTGGAATGAGGTGTGGAATGATATTTGGAATGATGTGTGGAATGATGTGTGCAATGTTGTGTTCAATGTTACGTGGAATGATGTGTGGAATGATGTGTGGAATGATGTGTGGAATGTTGTATTGAATGATGTGTGGAATGATGTGTGGAATGAGGTGAGGAATGATGTGTGAAATGAGGTGTGGAATGATGTGTGGAATGTTGTATTGAATGATGTGTGGAATGATGTGTGGAATGAGGTGAGGAATGATGTGTGAAATGAGGTGTGGAATGATGTTTGGAAGGATGTGTGGAATGAGGTGTGGACTGATGTGTGGAATGATATGTGGAATGTTGAGGGATGTTGTGGAATGAGGTGTGGAATGAAGTTTGGAATGAAGCGTGGAATGAGGTGTGGAATGATGTTTGGAATGATGTGTGGAATGATGTGTGGAATGATGTGTGGAATGATATGTGGAATGATGAATTGAATGATGTATTGAATGATGTGTGGAATGACGTGCGGAATGAGATGTGGAATGATGCGTGGAATGATACTTAGAATGCTGTGTGGAATGATGTGTGCAATAATGTGTGGAATGATGTGTGGAATGCGGTGTGGAATGCTTGTGGAATGATGTGTGGATTGATGTGTGGAATGATGTGTGGAATGATGTGTGGAATGATGTGTGGAATGATATGTGGAATGATGAATTGAATGATGTATTGAATGATGTGTGGAATGATGTGTGGAATGAGGTGAGGAATGATGTGTGAAATTAAGTTTGGAATGATGTGTGGAATGTTATGTGGAATGAGGTGTGGAATGATGTTTGGAATGATGTGTGGAATGATGTGTGGAATGATGTGTGGAATGATGTGCGGAATGAGGTGTGGAATGAGGTGTGGAATAAGGTGTGGAATTATGTGTGGTATGATGTGTGGAATGATGGGTGTAATGAGGTTTGGAATGAGGTGTGGAATGAGGTGTGGAATGATGTTTGGAATGATATGTGGAATGATGTATGGAATGAGGTGTGGAATGATGTTTTGAATGATGTGTGGATAGATGTGTGGAATGATGCGTGGAATGATATGTGGAATGACGTGTGGAATGAGGTGTGGAATGCTGTGTGGAATGATGTGTGGAATTCTGTGTGGAATGATGTGTGGAATGAGATGTGGAATGATCCGTGGAATGATATGTGGAATGAGGTGTTGAATGATATTTGGAATGATGTGTGTAATGATGTGTGCAATGTTGTGTTCAATGTTATGTGGAATGATGTGTGGAATGATGTGTGGAATAATATGTGGAATGATGTATTGAATGATGTGTGGAATGATGTTTGGAATGAGGTGAGGAATGATGTGTGAAATGAGGTGTGGAATGATGTTTCGAATGATGTGTGGAATGAGGTGTGGACTGATGTGTGGAATGATGTGTGTAATGTTGAGGAATGTTGTGGAATGATGTGTGGAATGATGTTTTGAATGAAGCGTGGAATGAGGTGTGGAATGATGTGTGGAATGATGTGTGGAATGTTATGTGGAATGATGTGTGGAATGATGTGTGGAATGAGCTGTGCAATGATGTGTGGAATGCTGTGTGGAATGATGTGTGGAATGATAAATGGAATGACGTGCGGAATGATGTGTGGAATGACGTGCGGAATGAGATGTGGAATGTTGCGTGGAATGATATTTGAAATGCTGTGTGGAATGATGTGTGCAATGATGTGTGGAATGATGTGTGGAATGCTTGTGGAATGATGTGTGGATTGATGTGTGGAATGATGTGTGGAATGATGTGTGGAATGATGTGTGGAATGATGTGTGGAATGATATGTGGAATGAGGTATTGAATGATGTATTGAATGATGTGTGGAATGATGTGTGGAATGAGGTGAGGAATGATGTGTGAAATGAAGTTTGGAATGATGTGTGGAATGTTATGTGGAATGAGGTGTGGAATGATGTTTGGAATGATGTTTGGAATGATGTGTGGAATTACGTGTGGAATGATGTGAGGAATGAGGTGTGGAATGAGGTGTGGAATGATGTGTGGAATGATGTGTGGAATGATGCGTGGAATGATATGTGGAATGAGGTGTGGAATGAGGTGCGGAATGAAGTTTGGAATGATGTGTGGAATGATGTATTGAATGATTTGTGGAAGGATGTGTGGAATGGTGTGTCGGAATGATGTGTGGAATGATGTGTGGAATGAGGTGTGGAATGATGTGTCAATTATGTGTGGAATGATTTGTGGAATGATGTGTGGAATGATTTGTGTAATGCGTTGTGGAATGAGGTGTGGAATGATGTGTGGAATGATGTGTGGAATGAGTTGAGGAATGGTGTGTGGAAGGAGATGTGGAATTATATGTGGAATGCTGTATTGAATGATGTGTGGAATGCTTGTGGAATGATGTGTGGATTGCTGTGTGGAATGATGTGTGGAATGATGTTTGGAATGATGTGTGGAATGACGTGCGGAATGAGATGTGGAATGATGCGTGGAATGATATTTGAAATGCTGTGTGGAATGATGTGTGCAATGATGTGTGGAATGATGTGTGGAATGCTTGTGGAATGATGTGTGGATTGATGTGTGGAATGATGTGTGGAATGATGTGTGGAATGATGTGTGGAATGATGTGTGGAATGAGGTATTGAATGATGTATTGAATGATGTGTGGAATGATGTGTGGAATGAGGTGAGGAATGATGTGTGAAATGAAGTTTGGAATGATGTGTGGAATTTTATGTGGAATGATGTGTGGAATGATGTTTGGAATGATGTGTGGAATGACGTGCGGAATGATATGTGGAATGATGCGTGGAATGATATTTGAAATGCTGTGTGGAATGATGTGTGGAATGATGTGTGGAATGATGTGTGGAATGATGTGAGGAATGAGGTGTGGAATGAGGTGTGGAATGATGTGTGGAATGATGTGTGGAATGATGGGTGTAATGAGGTGTGGAATGAGGTGTGGAATGAGGTGTGGAATGATGTTTGTAATGATATGTGGAATTATGTATGGAATGAGGTGTGGAATAAGGTGTGGAATGATGTTTGGAATGATGTGTGGAATGATGTGTGGAATGATGCGTGGAATGATATGTGGAACGAGGTGTGGAATGAGGTGTGGAATGAAGTTTGGAATGATGTGTGGAATGATGTATTGAATGATTTGTGGAAGGATGTGTGGAATGGTGTGTCGGAATGATGTGTGGAATGATGTGTGGAATGAGGTGTGGAATGATGTGTCAATGATGTGTGGAATGATTTGTGGAATGATGTGTGGAATGATTTGTGTAATGATTTGTGGAATGAGGTGTGGAATGATGTGTGGAATGATGTTTGGAATGAGGTGAGGAACGGTGTATGGAAAGAGATGTGGAATGATATGTGGAATGCTGTATTGAATGATGTGTGGAAAGCTTGTGGAATGATGTGTGAATTGCTGTGTGGAATGATGTGTGGAATGATGTTTGGAATGATGTGTGGAATGATGTGTGGAATGATATGTGGAATGAAGTATTGAATGATGTGTGGAATGCTTGTGGAATGTGGTGTGGATTGCTATGTGGAATGATGTGTGGAATGATGTATTGAATGATGTGTGGAATGATGTGTGGAATGAGGTGAGGAATGATGTGTGAAATGAAGTTTGGAATAATGTGTGAAATGTTATGTGGAATGAGGTGTGGAATGTTGTTTGGAATGATGTTTGGAATGATGTGTGGAATGATGTGTGGAATGATGTTTGGAATGAGGTGTGGAATGAGGTGTGGAATGATGTGTGGAATGATGTGTGGAATGATGGGAGTAATGAGGTGTGGAATGAGGTGTGGAATGAGGTGTGGAATGATGTGTGGAATGATTTGTGGAATGATGCGTGGAATGATATGTGGAATGAGGTGTGGAATGAGGTTTGGAATGAAGTTTGGAATGATTTGTGGAATGCTGTATTGAATGATTTGTGGAAGGATGTGTGGAATGGTGTGTCGGAATGATGTGTGGAATGATGTGTGGAATGAGGTGTGGAATGATGTGTCAATGATGTGTGGAATGATTTGTGGAATGATATGTGGAATGATTTGTGTAATGATTTGTGGAATGAGGTGTGGAATGATGTGTGGAATGATGTGTGGAATGAGGTGAGGAATGATGTGTGGAAAGAGATGTGGAATGATGTGTGGAATGATGTGTGGAATGCTGTGTGGAATTATGTGTGGAATGCTGTGTGGAATGATGTGTGGAATGATGTGTGGAATGATGTGTTGAATGCTGTATGGAATGATGTGTGGGATGATGTGCCGAATGATGTATGGAATGACGTGCGGAAAGATGTGTGGAATGATGTGTGGAATGAGATGTGGAATGATATGTGGAATGAGGTGTTGAATGATATTTGGAATTATGTGTGTCATGATATGTGCAATGTTGTGTTCAATGTTATGTGGAATGATGTCTGGGATGATGTGTGGAATGATATGTGGAATGATGTATTGAATGATCTGTGGAATGATGTGTGGAATGAGGTGAGGAATGATGTGTGAAATGAGGTGTGGAATGATGTTTGGAATGATGTGTAGAATGAGATGTGGACTGATGTGTGGAATGATGTGTGGAATGTTGAGGAATGTTGTGGAATGTGGTGTTGAATGATGTTTGGAATGATGCGTGGAATGAGGTGTGGAATGATGTGTGGAATGATGTGTGGAATGAAATGTGGAATGATGGGTGTAATGAGGTGTGGAATGAGGTGTAGAATGATGTGTGGAATGATGTGTGGAATGATGTGTGGAATGATGTTTGGAATGAGGTGTGCAATGATGTGCGGAATGCTGTGTGGAATGATGTGTGGAATGATGAATGGAATGACGTGCGGAATGATGTGTGGAATGACGTGCGGAATGAGATGTGGAATGATGCGTGGAATGATATTTGGAATGCTGTGTGGAATGATGTGTGCAATGATGTGTGGAATAATGTGTGCAATGCGGTGTGGAATGCTTGTGGAATGATGTGTGGATTGATGTGTGGAATGATGTGTGGAATGATGTGTGGAATGTTGTTTGGAATGATGTGTGGAATGATGTGTGGAATGATATGTAGAATGATGTATTGAATGATGTATTGAATGATGTGTGGAATGATGTGTAGAATGATGTATTGAATGATGTATTGAATGATGTGTGGAATGATGTGTGGAATGAGGTGAGGAATGATGTGTGAAATGAAGTTTGGAATAATGTGTGGAATGTTACGTGGATTGATGTGTGGAATGATGTGTGGAATGATGTGTGGAATGATGTGTGGAATGATGTGTGGAATGATATGTAGAATGATGTATTGAATGATGTATTGAATGATGTGTGGAATGATGTGTGGAATGAGGTGAGGAATGATGTGTGAAATGAAGTTTGGAATAATGTGTGGAATGTTACATGGAATGAGGTGTGGAATGATGTTTGGAATGTTGTTTGGAATGATGTGTGGAATGATGTGTGGAATGATGTGCGGAATGAGGTGTGGAATGAGGTGTGGAATGAAGTTTGGAATGATGTGTGGAATGATGTATTGAATGATTTGTGGAAGGATGTGTGGAATGGTGTGTCGGAATGATGTGTGGAATGATGTGTGGAATGAGGTGTGGAATGATGTGTCAATGATGTGTGGAATGATTTGTGGAATGATGTGTGGAATGATTTGTGTAATGATTTGTGGAATGAGGTTTGGAATGATGTGTGGAATGATGTTTGGAATGAGGTGAGGAATGGTGTGTGGAAAGAGATGTGGAATGATATGTGGAATGCTGTATTGAATGATGTGTGGAATGCTTGTGGAATGATGTGTGGATTGCTGTGTGGAATGATGTGTGGAATGATGTTTGGAATGATGTGTGGAATGATGT
The DNA here is from genome assembly GCF_044704955.1 of Pristiophorus japonicus. Taxonomy (NCBI): domain Eukaryota; kingdom Metazoa; phylum Chordata; class Chondrichthyes; family Pristiophoridae; genus Pristiophorus; species Pristiophorus japonicus. The sequence goes on along the minus strand of NW_027250723.1, from coordinate 1,841,422 downwards.
GTGGAATGATATGTGGAATGATGTATTGAATGATGTGTGGAATGCTTGTGGAATGATGTGTGGATTGCTATGTGGAATGATGTGTGGAATGATGTGTGGAATGATGTATTGAATGATGTGTGGAATGATGTGTGGAATGAGGTGAGGAATGATGTGTGAAATGAAGTTTGGAATAATGTGTGGAATGTTATGTGGAATGAGGTGTGGAATGTTGTTTGGAATGATGTTTGGAATGATGTGTGGAATGATGTGTGGAATGATGTTTGGAATGAGGTGTGGAATGAGGTGTGGAATGATGTGTGGAATGATGTGTGGAATGATGGGAGTAATGAGGTGTGGAATGAGGTGTGGAATGATGTGTGGAATGATGTGTGGAATGATGTATTGAATGATGTGTGGAAAAGATGCGGAATGATATGTGGAATTCTGTATTGAATGATGTGTGGAATGCTTGTGGAATGATGTGTGGAATGATGTGTAGAATGATGTGTGGAATGATGTGTGGAATGATGCGTGGAATGATGTGTGGAATGATGTGTGGAATGATGTGTGGAATGATATGTGGAATGATGGGTGGAATTATGTGTGGAATGATGTGTGGAATGATGTGTGGAATGATGTGTGGAATGATATGGGGAATGATTTATTGAATGATGTATTGAATGATGTGTGGAATGATGTGTGGAATGAGGTGAGGAATGATGTGTGAAATGAAGTTTGGAATGATGTGTGGAATGTTATGTGGAATGAGGTGTGGAATGATGTATGGAATGATGTTTGGAATGATGTGTGGAATGATGTGTGGAATGATGTGTGGAATGAGGTGTGGAATGAGGTGTGGAATGATGTGTGGAATGTTGTATTGAATGATGTGTGGAATGATGTGTGGAATGAGGTGAGGAATGATGTGTGAAATGAGGTGTGGAATGATGTTTGGAAGGATGTGTGGAATGAGGTGTGGACTGATGTGTGGAATGATATGTGGAATGTTGAGGGATGTTGTGGAATGAGGTGTGGAATGAAGTTTGGAATGAAGCGTGGAATGAGGTGTGGAATGATGTTTGGAATGATGTGTGGAATGATGTGTGGAATGATGTGTGGAATGATATGTGGAATGATGAATTGAATGATGTATTGAATGATGTGTGGAATGACGTGCGGAATGAGATGTGGAATGATGCGTGGAATGATACTTAGAATGCTGTGTGGAATGATGTGTGCAATAATGTGTGGAATGATGTGTGGAATGCGGTGTGGAATGCTTGTGGAATGATGTGTGGATTGATGTGTGGAATGATGTGTGGAATGATGTGTGGAATGATGTGTGGAATGATATGTGGAATGATGAATTGAATGATGTATTGAATGATGTGTGGAATGATGTGTGGAATGAGGTGAGGAATGATGTGTGAAATTAAGTTTGGAATGATGTGTGGAATGTTATGTGGAATGAGGTGTGGAATGATGTTTGGAATGATGTGTGGAATGATGTGTGGAATGATGTGTGGAATGATGTGCGGAATGAGATGTGGAATGAGGTGTGGAATAAGGTGTGGAATTATGTGTGGTATGATGTGTGGAATGATGGGTGTAATGAGGTTTGGAATGAGGTGTGGAATGAGGTGTGGAATGATGTTTGGAATGATATGTGGAATGATGTATGGAATGAGGTGTGGAATGATGTTTTGAATGATGTGTGGATAGATGTGTGGAATGATGCGTGGAATGATATGTGGAATGACGTGTGGAATGAGGTGTGGAATGCTGTGTGGAATGATGTGTGGAATTCTGTGTGGAATGATGTGTGGAATGAGATGTGGAATGATCCGTGGAATGATATGTGGAATGAGGTGTTGAATGATATTTGGAATGATGTGTGTAATGATGTGTGCAATGTTGTGTTCAATGTTATGTGGAATGATGTGTGGAATGATGTGTGGAATAATATGTGGAATGATGTATTGAATGATGTGTGGAATGATGTTTGGAATGAGGTGAGGAATGATGTGTGAAATGAGGTGTGGAATGATGTTTCGAATGATGTGTGGAATGAGGTGTGGACTGATGTGTGGAATGATGTGTGTAATGTTGAGGAATGTTGTGGAATGATGTGTGGAATGATGTTTTGAATGAAGCGTGGAATGAGGTGTGGAATGATGTGTGGAATGATGTGTGGAATGTTATGTGGAATGATGTGTGGAATGATGTGTGGAATGAGCTGTGCAATGATGTGTGGAATGCTGTGTGGAATGATGTGTGGAATGATAAATGGAATGACGTGCGGAATGATGTGTGGAATGACGTGCGGAATGAGATGTGGAATGTTGCGTGGAATGATATTTGAAATGCTGTGTGGAATGATGTGTGCAATGATGTGTGGAATGATGTGTGGAATGCTTGTGGAATGATGTGTGGATTGATGTGTGGAATGATGTGTGGAATGATGTGTGGAATGATGTGTGGAATGATGTGTGGAATGATATGTGGAATGAGGTATTGAATGATGTATTGAATGATGTGTGGAATGATGTGTGGAATGAGGTGAGGAATGATGTGTGAAATGAAGTTTGGAATGATGTGTGGAATGTTATGTGGAATGAGGTGTGGAATGATGTTTGGAATGATGTTTGGAATGATGTGTGGAATTACGTGTGGAATGATGTGAGGAATGAGGTGTGGAATGAGGTGTGGAATGATGTGTGGAATGATGTGTGGAATGATGCGTGGAATGATATGTGGAATGAGGTGTGGAATGAGGTGCGGAATGAAGTTTGGAATGATGTGTGGAATGATGTATTGAATGATTTGTGGAAGGATGTGTGGAATGGTGTGTCGGAATGATGTGTGGAATGATGTGTGGAATGAGGTGTGGAATGATGTGTCAATTATGTGTGGAATGATTTGTGGAATGATGTGTGGAATGATTTGTGTAATGCGTTGTGGAATGAGGTGTGGAATGATGTGTGGAATGATGTGTGGAATGAGGTGAGGAATGGTGTGTGGAAGGAGATGTGGAATTATATGTGGAATGCTGTATTGAATGATGTGTGGAATGCTTGTGGAATGATGTGTGGATTGCTGTGTGGAATGATGTGTGGAATGATGTTTGGAATGATGTGTGGAATGACGTGCGGAATGAGATGTGGAATGATGCGTGGAATGATATTTGAAATGCTGTGTGGAATGATGTGTGCAATGATGTGTGGAATGATGTGTGGAATGCTTGTGGAATGATGTGTGGATTGATGTGTGGAATGATGTGTGGAATGATGTGTGGAATGATGTGTGGAATGATGTGTGGAATGAGGTATTGAATGATGTATTGAATGATGTGTGGAATGATGTGTGGAATGAGGTGAGGAATGATGTGTGAAATGAAGTTTGGAATGATGTGTGGAATTTTATGTGGAATGATGTGTGGAATGATGTTTGGAATGATGTGTGGAATGACGTGCGGAATGATATGTGGAATGATGCGTGGAATGATATTTGAAATGCTGTGTGGAATGATGTGTGGAATGATGTGTGGAATGATGTGTGGAATGATGTGAGGAATGAGGTGTGGAATGAGGTGTGGAATGATGTGTGGAATGATGTGTGGAATGATGGGTGTAATGAGGTGTGGAATGAGGTGTGGAATGAGGTGTGGAATGATGTTTGTAATGATATGTGGAATTATGTATGGAATGAGGTGTGGAATAAGGTGTGGAATGATGTTTGGAATGATGTGTGGAATGATGTGTGGAATGATGCGTGGAATGATATGTGGAACGAGGTGTGGAATGAGGTGTGGAATGAAGTTTGGAATGATGTGTGGAATGATGTATTGAATGATTTGTGGAAGGATGTGTGGAATGGTGTGTCGGAATGATGTGTGGAATGATGTGTGGAATGAGGTGTGGAATGATGTGTCAATGATGTGTGGAATGATTTGTGGAATGATGTGTGGAATGATTTGTGTAATGATTTGTGGAATGAGGTGTGGAATGATGTGTGGAATGATGTTTGGAATGAGGTGAGGAACGGTGTATGGAAAGAGATGTGGAATGATATGTGGAATGCTGTATTGAATGATGTGTGGTAAGCTTGTGGAATGATGTGTGAATTGCTGTGTGGAATGATGTGTGGAATGATGTTTGGAATGATGTGTGGAATGATGTGTGGAATGATATGTGGAATGAAGTATTGAATGATGTGTGGAATGCTTGTGGAATGTGGTGTGGATTGCTATGTGGAATGATGTGTGGAATGATGTATTGAATGATGTGTGGAATGATGTGTGGAATGAGGTGAGGAATGATGTGTGAAATGAAGTTTGGAATAATGTGTGAAATGTTATGTGGAATGAGGTGTGGAATGTTGTTTGGAATGATGTTTGGAATGATGTGTGGAATGATGTGTGGAATGATGTTTGGAATGAGGTGTGGAATGAGGTGTGGAATGATGTGTGGAATGATGTGTGGAATGATGGGAGTAATGAGGTGTGGAATGAGGTGTGGAATGAGGTGTGGAATGATGTGTGGAATGATTTGTGGAATGATGCGTGGAATGATATGTGGAATGAGGTGTGGAATGAGGTTTGGAATGAAGTTTGGAATGATTTGTGGAATGCTGTATTGAATGATTTGTGGAAGGATGTGTGGAATGGTGTGTCGGAATGATGTGTGGAATGATGTGTGGAATGAGGTGTGGAATGATGTGTCAATGATGTGTGGAATGATTTGTGGAATGATATGTGGAATGATTTGTGTAATGATTTGTGGAATGAGGTGTGGAATGATGTGTGGAATGATGTGTGGAATGAGGTGAGGAATGATGTGTGGAAAGAGATGTGGAATGATGTGTGGAATGATGTGTGGAATGCTGTGTGGAATTATGTGTGGAATGCTGTGTGGAATGATGTGTGGAATGATGTGTGGAATGATGTGTTGAATGCTGTATGGAATGATGTGTGGGATGATGTGCCGAATGTTGTATGGAATGACGTGCGGAAAGATGTGTGGAATGATGTGTGGAATGAGATGTGGAATGATATGTGGAATGAGGTGTTGAATGATATTTGGAATTATGTGTGTCATGATATGTGCAATGTTGTGTTCAATGTTATGTGGAATGATGTCTGGGATGATGTGTGGAATGATATGTGGAATGATGTATTGAATGATCTGTGGAATGATGTGTGGAATGAGGTGAGGAATGATGTGTGAAATGAGGTGTGGAATGATGTTTGGAATGATGTGTAGAATGAGATGTGGACTGATGTGTGGAATGATGTGTGGAATGTTGAGGAATGTTGTGGAATGTGGTGTTGAATGATGTTTGGAATGATGCGTGGAATGAGGTGTGGAATGATGTGTGGAATGATGTGTGGAATGAAATGTGGAATGATGGGTGTAATGAGGTGTGGAATGAGGTGTAGAATGATGTGTGGAATGATGTGTGGAATGATGTGTGGAATGATGTTTGGAATGAGGTGTGCAATGATGTGCGGAATGCTGTGTGGAATGATGTGTGGAATGATGAATGGAATGACGTGCGGAATGATGTGTGGAATGACGTGCGGAATGAGATGTGGAATGATGCGTGGAATGATATTTGGAATGCTGTGTGGAATGATGTGTGCAATGATGTGTGGAATAATGTGTGCAATGCGGTGTGGAATGCTTGTGGAATGATGTGTGGATTGATGTGTGGAATGATGTGTGGAATGATGTGTGGAATGTTGTTTGGAATGATGTGTGGAATGATGTGTGGAATGATATGTAGAATGATGTATTGAATGATGTATTGAATGATGTGTGGAATGATGTGTAGAATGATGTATTGAATGATGTATGAATGATGTGTGGAATGATGTGTGGAATGAGGTGAGGAATGATGTGTGAAATGAAGTTTGGAATAATGTGTGGAATGTTACGTGGATTGATGTGTGGAATGATGTGTGGAATGATGTGTGGAATGATGTGTGGAATGATGTGTGGAATGATATGTAGAATGATGTATTGAATGATGTATTGAATGATGTGTGGAATGATGTGTGGAATGAGGTGAGGAATGATGTGTGAAATGAAGTTTGGAATAATGTGTAGAATGTTACATGGAATGAGGTGTGGAATGATGTTTGGAATGTTGTTTGGAATGATGTGTGGAATGATGTGTGGAATGATGTGCGGAATGAGGTGTGGAATGGGGTGTGGAATGAGGTGTGGAATGATGTGTGGAATGATGTGTGGAATGAGCGGTGTAATGAAGTGTGGAATGAGGTGTGGAATGAAGTGTGGAATGATGTTTGGAATGATATGTGGAAAGAAGTGTGGAATGAGGTGTGGAATGACGTGTGGAATGATGTTTGGAATGATGTGTGGAATGATGTGTCGAAGGATGCGTGGAATGTTATGTGGTATGAGGTGTGGAATGATGTATTGAATTATGTGTGGAATGAGGTGTGGAATGATGTGTCAGTGAGGTGTGGAATGTTTTGTGGAATGAGATGTGTAATGATGTGTGGAGTGATATCTGCAATGATGTGTGGAATGATGTGTGGAATTATGTGTGGAATGATGTGTGGAATGAGGTGTGGAATGATGTGTGGAATGCTGTGTGGAATTATGTGTGGAATGCTGTGTGGGATGATGTGTGGAATGATGTTTGGAATGACGAGCGGAATGATGTGTGGAATGATGTGTGGAATGAGATGTGGAATGATCCGTGGAATTATATGTGGAATGAGGTGTGGAATGATATTTGGAATGATGTGTGGAATGATGTGTGCAATGTTGTGTTCAATGTTACGTGGAATGATGTGTGGAATGATGTGTGGAATGATGTGTGGAATGATGTGTGGAATGATGTATTGAATGATGTGTGGAATGATGTGTGGAATGAGGTGAGGAATGATGTGTGAAATGAGGTGTGGAATGATGTTTGGAAGGATGTGTGGAATGAGGTGTGGACTGATGTGTGGAATGATGTGTGGAATGTTGAGGAATGTGGTGGAATGATGTGTGAATGAAGTTTGGAATGAAGCGTGGAATGAGGTGTAGAATGATGTGTGGAATGATGTGTGGAATGATATGTGGAATGATGGGTGGAATGAGATGTGGAATGATGTGAGGAATGATGCGTGGAATGATGTGTGGAATGATGTATGGAATGATGTTTGGAATGATGTGTGGAATGATGTGTGGAATGATGTGTGGAATGATATGTGGAATGATGTATTGAATGACGTATTGAATGATGTGTGGAATGATGTGTGGAATGAGGTGAGGAATGATGTGTGAAATGAAGTTTGGAATGATGTGTGGAATGTTATGTGGAATGAGGTGTGGAATGATGTTTGGAATGATGTGTGGAATGATGTGTGGAATGAGGTGTGCAATGATGTGCGGAATGCTGTGTGGAATGATGTGTGGAATGATGAATGGAATGACGTGCGGAATGATGTGTGGAATGACGTGCGGAATGAGATGTGGAATGATGCGTGGAATGATATTTGGAATGCTGTGTGGAATGATGTGTGCAATGATGTGTGGAATGATGTGTGGAATGCTGTGTGGAATGCTTGTGGAATGATGTGTGGATTGATGTGTGGAATGATGTGCGGAATGATATGTGGAATGATGTGTGGAATGATATGTGGAATGATGTATTGAATGATGTATTGAATGATGTGTTGAATGATGTGTGGAACGAGGTGAGGAATGATGTGTGAAATGAAGTTTGGAATAATGTGTGGAATGTTACGTGGAATGAGTTGTGGAATGATGTTTGGAATGTTGTTTGGAATGATGTGTGGAATGATATGTGGAATGATGTGCGGAATGAGGTGTGGAATGAGGTGTGGAATGAGGTGTGGAATGATGTGTGCAATGTTGTGTTCAATGTTACGTGGAATGATGTGTGGAATGATGTGTGGAATGATGTGTGGAATGATGTGTGGAATGATGTATTGAATGATGTGTGGAATGATGTGTGGAATGAGGTGAGGAATGATGTGTGAAATGAGGTGTGGAATGATGTTTGGAAGGATGTGTGGAATGAGGTGTGGACTGATGTGTGGAATGATGTGTGGAATGTTGAGGAATGTGGTGGAATGATGTGTGAATGAAGTTTGGAATGAAGCGTGGAATGAGGTGTAGAATGATGTGTGGAATGATGTGTGGAATGATATGTGGAATGATGGGTGGAATGAGATGTGGAATGATGTGAGGAATGATGCGTGGAATGATGTGTGGAATGATGTATGGAATGATGTTTGGAATGATGTGTGGAATGATGTGTGGAATGATGTGTGGAATGATATGTGGAATGATGTATTGAATGACGTATTGAATGATGTGTGGAATGATGTGTGGAATGAGGTGAGGAATGATGTGTGAAATGAAGTTTGGAATGATGTGTGGAATGTTATGTGGAATGAGGTGTGGAATGATGTTTGGAATGATGTGTGGAATGATGTGTGGAATGAGGTGTGCAATGATGTGCGGAATGCTGTGTGGAATGATGTGTGGAATGATGAATGGAATGACGTGCGGAATGATGTGTGGAATGACGTGCGGAATGAGATGTGGAATGATGCGTGGAATGATATTTGGAATGCTGTGTGGAAGGATGTGTGCAATGATGTGTGGAATGATGTGTGGAATGCTGTGTGGAATGCTTGTGGAATGATGTGTGGATTGATGTGTGGAATGATGTGCGGAATGATATGTGGAATGATGTGTGGAATGATATGTGGAATGATGTATTGAATGATGTATTGAATGATGTGTTGAATGATGTGTGGAACGAGGTGAGGAATGATGTGTGAAATGAAGTTTGGAATAATGTGTGTAATGTTACGTGGAATGAGTTGTGGAATGATGTTTGGAATGTTGTTTGGAATGATGTGTGGAATGATATGTGGAATGATGTGCGGAATGAGGTGTGGAATGAGGTGTGGAATGAGGTGTGGAATGATTTGTGGAATGATGTTTGGAATGATGTGTGGAATGATGTGTGGAAGGATGCGTGGAATGTTATGTGGTATGAGATGTGGAATGATGTATTGAATTATGTGTGGAATGAGGTGTGGAATGATGTTTGGAATGATATGTGGAAAGATGTGTGGAATGAGGTGTGGAATGACGTGTGGAATGATGTTTGGAATGATGTGTGGAATGATGTGTGGAAGGATGCGTGGAATGTTATGTGGTATGAAGTGTGGAATGATGTATTGAATTATGTGTGGAATGAGGTGTGGAATGATGTGTCAGTGAGGTGTGGAATGTTTTGTGGAATGATGTGTGTAATGATGTGTGGAATGATATCTGCAATGATGTGTGGAATGATGTGTGGAATGATGTGTGGAACGATGTGTGGAATGAGGTGTGGAATGATGTGTGGATTGCTGTGTGGAATGCTGTGTGGGATGATGTGTGGAATGATGTATGGAATGACGTGCGGAATGATGTGTGGAATGATGTGTGGAATGAGATGTGGAAGGATCCGTGGAATGATATGTGGAATGAGGTGTGGAATGATATTTGGAATGATGTGTGGAATGATGTGTGCAATGTTGTGTTCAATGTTACGTGGAATGATGTGTGGAATGATGTGTGGAATGATGTGTGGAATGATGTATTGAATGGTGTGTGGAATGATATGTGGAATGAGGTGAGGAATGATGTGTGAAATGAGGTGTGGAATGATGGTTGGAAGGATGTGTGGAATGAGGTGTGGACTGATGTGTGGAATGTTGTGTGGAATGTTGAGGAATGTTGTGGAATGATGTATGGAATGAAGTTTGGAATGAAGCGTGGAATGTGGTGTAGAATGATGTGTGGAATGATGTGTGGAATGATATGTGGAATGATGGGTGGAATGAGGTGTGGAATGATGTGTGGAATGATGTGTGGAATGATGTGTGGAATGATGTGTGGAATGAGGTGTGCAATGATGTGTGGAATGCTGTGTGGAATGATGTGTGGAGTGATGAATGGAATGACGTGCGGAATGATGTGTGGAATGACGTGCGGAATGAGTTGTGGAATGCTGTGTGGAATGATGTGTGGAATGCTGTGTGGAATGATGTGTGGAATGATGTGTGGAATGATGTGTGGAAAGCTGTGTGGAATGATGTATGGAATGCTGTGTGGGATGATGTGTGGAATGATGTATGGAATGACGTGCGGAATGATGTGTTGAATGATGTGTGGAATGATGTGTGGAATGATGGGTGTAATGAAGTGTGGAATGAGGTGTGGAATGAGGTGTGGAATGATGTTTGGAATGATATGTGGAAAGATGTGTGGAATGAGGTGTGGAATGACGTGTGGAATGATGTTTGGAATGATGTGTGGAAAGATGTGTGGAAGGATGCGTGGAATGTTATGTGATATGAGGTGTGGAATGATGTATTGAATTATGTGTGGAATGAGGTGTGGAATGATGTGTCAGTGAGGTGTGGAATGTTTTGTGGAATGATGTGTGTAATGATGTGTGGAATGATATCTGCAATGATGTGTGGAATGATGTGTGGAATGATGTGTGGAATGATGTGTGGAATGAGATGTGAATTGATGTGTGGAATGCTGTGTGGAATGATGTGTGGAATGCTGTGTGGGATGATGTGTGGAATGATGTATGGAATGACGTGCGGAATGATGTGTGGAATGATGTGTGGAATGAGATGTGGAAGGATCCGTGGAATGATATGTGGAATGAGGTGTGGAATGATATTTGGAATGATGTGTGGAATGATGTGTGCAATGTTGTGTTCAATGTTACGTGGAATGATGTGTGGAATGATGTGTGGAATGATGTGTGGAATGATGTATTAAATGGTCTGTGGAATGATATGTGGAATGAGGTGAGGAATGATGTGTGAAATGAGGTGTGGAATGATGGTTGGAAGGATGTGTGGAATGAGGTGTGGACTGATGTGTGGAATGATGTGTGGAATGTTGAGGAATGTTGTGGAATGATGTGTGGAATGAATTTTGGAATGAAGCATGGAATGAGGTGTAGAATGATGTGTGGAATGATGTGTGGAATGATATGTGATATGATGTGTGGAATGCGGTGTGGAATGCTTGTGGAATGATGTGTGGATTGATGTGTGGAATGATGTGTGGAATGATGTGCGGAATGATGTGTGGAATGATTTGTGGAATGATATGGGGAATGATGTATTGAATGATGTATTGAATGATGTGTGGAATGATGTGTGAAATGAGGTGAGGAATGATGTGTGAAATGAAGTTTGGAATGATGTGTGGAATGTTATGTGGAATGAGGTGTAGAATGATGTATGGAATGATGTTTGGAATGATGTGTGGTATGATGTGTGGAATGATGTGTGGAATGAGGTGTGGAATGAGGTGTGGAATGATGTGTGGAATGTTATGTGGAATGATGGTTGTAATGAGGTGGGGAATGAGGTGTGGAATGAGATGTGGAATGCTGTGTGGAATGATGTGTGGAATGCTGTGTGGAATGATGTGTGGAATGATGTGTGGAATGATGTGTGGAATGATATGTGGAATGATGGGTGGAATGAGATGTGGAATGATGTGAGGAATGATGCGTGGAATGATGTGTGGAATGATGTATGGAATGATGTTTGGAATGATGTGTGGAATGATGTGTGGAATGATGTGTGGAATGATATGTGGAATGATGTATTGAATGACGTATTGAATGATGTGTGGAATGATGTGTGGAATGAGGTGAGGAATGATGTGTGAAATGAAGTTTGGAATGATGTGTGGAATGTTATGTGGAATGAGGTGTGGAATGATGTTTGGAATGATGTGTGGAATGATGTGTGGAATGAGGTGTGCAATGATGTGCGGAATGCTGTGTGGAATGATGTGTGGAATGATGAATGGAATGACGTGCGGAATGATGTGTGGAATGACGTGCGGAATGAGATGTGGAATGATGCGTGGAATGATATTTGGAATGCTGTGTGGAAGGATGTGTGCAATGATGTGTGGAATGATGTGTGGAATGCTGTGTGGAATGCTTGTGGAATGATGTGTGGATTGATGTGTGGAATGATGTGCGGAATGATATGTGGAATGATGTGTGGAATGATATGTGGAATGATGTATTGAATGATGTATTGAATGATGTGTTGAATGATGTGTGGAACGAGGTGAGGAATGATGTGTGAAATGAAGTTTGGAATAATGTGTGTAATGTTACGTGGAATGAGTTGTGGAATGATGTTTGGAATGTTGTTTGGAATGATGTGTGGAATGATATGTGGAATGATGTGCGGAATGAGGTGTGGAATGAGGTGTGGAATGAGGTGTGGAATGATTTGTGGAATGATGTTTGGAATGATGTGTGGAATGATGTGTGGAAGGATGCGTGGAATGTTATGTGGTATGAGATGTGGAATGATGTATTGAATTATGTGTGGAATGAGGTGTGGAATGATGTTTGGAATGATATGTGGAAAGATGTGTGGAATGAGGTGTGGAATGACGTGTGGAATGATGTTTGGAATGATGTGTGGAATGATGTGTGGAAGGATGCGTGGAATGTTATGTGGTATGAAGTGTGGAATGATGTATTGAATTATGTGTGGAATGAGGTGTGGAATGATGTGTCAGTGAGGTGTGGAATGTTTTGTGGAATGATGTGTGTAATGATGTGTGGAATGATATCTGCAATGATGTGTGGAATGATGTGTGGAATGATGTGTGGAACGATGTGTGGAATGAGGTGTGGAATGATGTGTGGATTGCTGTGTGGAATGCTGTGTGGGATGATGTGTGGAATGATGTATGGAATGACGTGCGGAATGATGTGTGGAATGATGTGTGGAATGAGATGTGGAAGGATCCGTGGAATGATATGTGGAATGAGGTGTGGAATGATATTTGGAATGATGTGTGGAATGATGTGTGCAATGTTGTGTTCAATGTTACGTGGAATGATGTGTGGAATGATGTGTGGAATGATGTGTGGAATGATGTATTGAATGGTGTGTGGAATGATATGTGGAATGAGGTGAGGAATGATGTGTGAAATGAGGTGTGGAATGATGGTTGGAAGGATGTGTGGAATGAGGTGTGGACTGATGTGTGGAATGTTGTGTGGAATGTTGAGGAATGTTGTGGAATGATGTATGGAATGAAGTTTGGAATGAAGCGTGGAATGTGGTGTAGAATGATGTGTGGAATGATGTGTGGAATGATATGTGGAATGATGGGTGGAATGAGGTGTGGAATGATGTGTGGAATGATGTGTGGAATGATGTGTGGAATGATGTGTGGAATGAGGTGTGCAATGATGTGTGGAATGCTGTGTGGAATGATGTGTGGAGTGATGAATGGAATGACGTGCGGAATGATGTGTGGAATGACGTGCGGAATGAGTTGTGGAATGCTGTGTGGAATGATGTGTGGAATGCTGTGTGGAATGATGTGTGGAATGATGTGTGGAATGATGTGTGGAAAGCTGTGTGGAATGATGTATGGAATGCTGTGTGGGATGATGTGTGGAATGATGTATGGAATGACGTGCGGAATGATGTGTTGAATGATGTGTGGAATGATGTGTGGAATGATGGGTGTAATGAAGTGTGGAATGAGGTGTGGAATGAGGTGTGGAATGATGTTTGGAATGATATGTGGAAAGATGTGTGGAATGAGGTGTGGAATGACGTGTGGAATGATGTTTGGAATGATGTGTGGAAAGATGTGTGGAAGGATGCGTGGAATGTTATGTGATATGAGGTGTGGAATGATGTATTGAATTATGTGTGGAATGAGGTGTGGAATGATGTGTCAGTGAGGTGTGGAATGTTTTGTGGAATGATGTGTGTAATGATGTGTGGAATGATATCTGCAATGATGTGTGGAATGATGTGTGGAATGATGTGTGGAATGATGTGTGGAATGAGATGTGAATTGATGTGTGGAATGCTGTGTGGAATGATGTGTGGAATGCTGTGTGGGATGATGTGTGGAATGATGTATGGAATGACGTGCGGAATGATGTGTGGAATGATGTGTGGAATGAGATGTGGAAGGATCCGTGGAATGATATGTGGAATGAGGTGTGGAATGATATTTGGAATGATGTGTGGAATGATGTGTGCAATGTTGTGTTCAATGTTACGTGGAATGATGTGTGGAATGATGTGTGGAATGATGTGTGGAATGATGTATTAAATGGTCTGTGGAATGATATGTGGAATGAGGTGAGGAATGATGTGTGAAATGAGGTGTGGAATGATGGTTGGAAGGATGTGTGGAATGAGGTGTGGACTGATGTGTGGAATGATGTGTGGAATGTTGAGGAATGTGGTGGAATGATGTGTGGAATGATGTATGGAATGATGTTTGGAATGATGTGTGGAATGATGTGTGGAATGATGTGTGGAATGATATGTGGAATGATGTATTGAATGACGTATTGAATGATGTGTGGAATGATGTGTGGAATGAGGTGAGGAATGATGTGTGAAATGAAGTTTGGAATGATGTGTGGAATGTTATGTGGAATGAGGTGTGGAATGATGTTTGGAATGATGTGTGGAATGATGTGTGGAATGAGGTGTGCAATGATGTGCGGAATGCTGTGTGGAATGATGTGTGGAATGATGAATGGAATGACGTGCGGAATGATGTGTGGAATGACGTGCGGAATGAGATGTGGAATGATGCGTGGAATGATATTTGGAATGCTGTGTGGAAGGATGTGTGCAATGATGTGTGGAATGATGTGTGGAATGCTGTGTGGAATGCTTGTGGAATGATGTGTGGATTGATGTGTGGAATGATGTGCGGAATGATATGTGGAATGATGTGTGGAATGATATGTGGAATGATGTATTGAATGATGTATTGAATGATGTGTTGAATGATGTGTGGAACGAGGTGAGGAATGATGTGTGAAATGAAGTTTGGAATAATGTGTGTAATGTTACGTGGAATGAGTTGTGGAATGATGTTTGGAATGTTGTTTGGAATGATGTGTGGAATGATATGTGGAATGATGTGCGGAATGAGGTGTGGAATGAGGTGTGGAATGAGGTGTGGAATGATTTGTGGAATGATGTTTGGAATGATGTGTGGAATGATGTGTGGAAGGATGCGTGGAATGTTATGTGGTATGAGATGTGGAATGATGTATTGAATTATGTGTGGAATGAGGTGTGGAATGATGTTTGGAATGATATGTGGAAAGATGTGTGGAATGAGGTGTGGAATGACGTGTGGAATGATGTTTGGAATGATGTGTGGAATGATGTGTGGAAGGATGCGTGGAATGTTATGTGGTATGAAGTGTGGAATGATGTATTGAATTATGTGTGGAATGAGGTGTGGAATGATGTGTCAGTGAGGTGTGGAATGTTTTGTGGAATGATGTGTGTAATGATGTGTGGAATGATATCTGCAATGATGTGTGGAATGATGTGTGGAATGATGTGTGGAACGATGTGTGGAATGAGGTGTGGAATGATGTGTGGATTGCTGTGTGGAATGCTGTGTGGGATGATGTGTGGAATGATGTATGGAATGACGTGCGGAATGATGTGTGGAATGATGTGTGGAATGAGATGTGGAAGGATCCGTGGAATGATATGTGGAATGAGGTGTGGAATGATATTTGGAATGATGTGTGGAATGATGTGTGCAATGTTGTGTTCAATGTTACGTGGAATGATGTGTGGAATGATGTGTGGAATGATGTGTGGAATGATGTATTGAATGGTGTGTGGAATGATATGTGGAATGAGGTGAGGAATGATGTGTGAAATGAGGTGTGGAATGATGGTTGGAAGGATGTGTGGAATGAGGTGTGGACTGATGTGTGGAATGTTGTGTGGAATGTTGAGGAATGTTGTGGAATGATGTATGGAATGAAGTTTGGAATGAAGCGTGGAATGTGGTGTAGAATGATGTGTGGAATGATGTGTGGAATGATATGTGGAATGATGGGTGGAATGAGGTGTGGAATGATGTGTGGAATGATGTGTGGAATGATGTGTGGAATGATGTGTGGAATGAGGTGTGCAATGATGTGTGGAATGCTGTGTGGAATGATGTGTGGAGTGATGAATGGAATGACGTGCGGAATGATGTGTGGAATGACGTGCGGAATGAGTTGTGGAATGCTGTGTGGAATGATGTGTGGAATGCTGTGTGGAATGATGTGTGGAATGATGTGTGGAATGATGTGTGGAAAGCTGTGTGGAATGATGTATGGAATGCTGTGTGGGATGATGTGTGGAATGATGTATGGAATGACGTGCGGAATGATGTGTTGAATGATGTGTGGAATGATGTGTGGAATGATGGGTGTAATGAAGTGTGGAATGAGGTGTGGAATGAGGTGTGGAATGATGTTTGGAATGATATGTGGAAAGATGTGTGGAATGAGGTGTGGAATGACGTGTGGAATGATGTTTGGAATGATGTGTGGAAAGATGTGTGGAAGGATGCGTGGAATGTTATGTGATATGAGGTGTGGAATGATGTATTGAATTATGTGTGGAATGAGGTGTGGAATGATGTGTCAGTGAGGTGTGGAATGTTTTGTGGAATGATGTGTGTAATGATGTGTGGAATGATATCTGCAATGATGTGTGGAATGATGTGTGGAATGATGTGTGGAATGATGTGTGGAATGAGATGTGAATTGATGTGTGGAATGCTGTGTGGAATGATGTGTGGAATGCTGTGTGGGATGATGTGTGGAATGATGTATGGAATGACGTGCGGAATGATGTGTGGAATGATGTGTGGAATGAGATGTGGAAGGATCCGTGGAATGATATGTGGAATGAGGTGTGGAATGATATTTGGAATGATGTGTGGAATGATGTGTGCAATGTTGTGTTCAATGTTACGTGGAATGATGTGTGGAATGATGTGTGGAATGATGTGTGGAATGATGTATTAAATGGTCTGTGGAATGATATGTGGAATGAGGTGAGGAATGATGTGTGAAATGAGGTGTGGAATGATGGTTGGAAGGATGTGTGGAATGAGGTGTGGACTGATGTGTGGAATGATGTGTGGAATGTTGAGGAATGTTGTGGAATGATGTGTGGAATGAATTTTGGAATGAAGCATGGAATGAGGTGTAGAATGATGTGTGGAATGATGTGTGGAATGATATGTGATATGATGTGTGGAATGCGGTGTGGAATGCTTGTGGAATGATGTGTGGATTGATGTGTGGAATGATGTGTGGAATGATGTGCGGAATGATGTGTGGAATGATTTGTGGAATGATATGGGGAATGATGTATTGAATGATGTATTGAATGATGTGTGGAATGATGTGTGAAATGAGGTGAGGAATGATGTGTGAAATGAAGTTTGGAATGATGTGTGGAATGTTATGTGGAATGAGGTGTAGAATGATGTATGGAATGATGTTTGGAATGATGTGTGGTATGATGTGTGGAATGATGTGTGGAATGAGGTGTGGAATGAGGTGTGGAATGATGTGTGGAATGTTATGTGGAATGATGGTTGTAATGAGGTGGGGAATGAGGTGTGGAATGAGATGTGGAATGCTGTGTGGAATGATGTGTGGAATGCTGTGTGGAATGATGTGTGGAATGATGTGTGGAATGATGTGTGGAATGATATGTGGAATGATGGGTGGAATGAGATGTGGAATGATGTGAGGAATGATGCGTGGAATGATGTGTGGAATGATGTATGGAATGATGTTTGGAATGATGTGTGGAATGATGTGTGGAATGATGTGTGGAATGATATGTGGAATGATGTATTGAATGACGTATTGAATGATGTGTGGAATGATGTGTGGAATGAGGTGAGGAATGATGTGTGAAATGAAGTTTGGAATGATGTGTGGAATGTTATGTGGAATGAGGTGTGGAATGATGTTTGGAATGATGTGTGGAATGATGTGTGGAATGAGGTGTGCAATGATGTGCGGAATGCTGTGTGGAATGATGTGTGGAATGATGAATGGAATGACGTGCGGAATGATGTGTGGAATGACGTGCGGAATGAGATGTGGAATGATGCGTGGAATGATATTTGGAATGCTGTGTGGAAGGATGTGTGCAATGATGTGTGGAATGATGTGTGGAATGCTGTGTGGAATGCTTGTGGAATGATGTGTGGATTGATGTGTGGAATGATGTGCGGAATGATATGTGGAATGATGTGTGGAATGATATGTGGAATGATGTATTGAATGATGTATTGAATGATGTGTTGAATGATGTGTGGAACGAGGTGAGGAATGATGTGTGAAATGAAGTTTGGAATAATGTGTGGAATGTTACGTGGAATGAGTTGTGGAATGATGTTTGGAATGTTGTTTGGAATGATGTGTGGAATGATATGTGGAATGATGTGCGGAATGAGGTGTGGAATGAGGTGTGGAATGAGGTGTGGAATGATTTGTGGAATGATGTTTGGAATGATGTGTGGAATGATGTGTGGAAGGATGCGTGGAATGTTATGTGGTATGAGATGTGGAATGATGTATTGAATTATGTGTGGAATGAGGTGTGGAATGATGTTTGGAATGATATGTGGAAAGATGTGTGGAATGAGGTGTGGAATGACGTGTGGAATGATGTTTGGAATGATGTGTGGAATGATGTGTGGAAGGATGCGTGGAATGTTATGTGGTATGAAGTGTGGAATGATGTATTGAATTATGTGTGGAATGAGGTGTGGAATGATGTGTCAGTGAGGTGTGGAATGTTTTGTGGAATGATGTGTGTAATGATGTGTGGAATGATATCTGCAATGATGTGTGGAATGATGTGTGGAATGATGTGTGGAACGATGTGTGGAATGAGGTGTGGAATGATGTGTGGATTGCTGTGTGGAATGCTGTGTGGGATGATGTGTGGAATGATGTATGGAATGACGTGCGGAATGATGTGTGGAATGATGTGTGGAATGAGATGTGGAAGGATCCGTGGAATGATATGTGGAATGAGGTGTGGAATGATATTTGGAATGATGTGTGGAATGATGTGTGCAATGTTGTGTTCAATGTTACGTGGAATGATGTGTGGAATGATGTGTGGAATGATGTGTGGAATGATGTATTGAATGGTGTGTGGAATGATATGTGGAATGAGGTGAGGAATGATGTGTGAAATGAGGTGTGGAATGATGGTTGGAAGGATGTGTGGAATGAGGTGTGGACTGATGTGTGGAATGATGTGTGGAATGTTGAGGAATGTTGTGGAATGATGTATGGAATGAAGTTTGGAATGAAGCGTGGAATGTGGTGTAGAATGATGTGTGGAATGATGTGTGGAATGATATGTGGAATGATGGGTGGAATGAGGTGTGGAATGATGTGTGGAATGATGTGTGGAATGATGTGTGGAATGATGTGTGGAATGAGGTGTGCAATGATGTGTGGAATGCTGTGTGGAATGATGTGTGGAGTGATGAATGGAATGACGTGCGGAATGATGTGTGGAATGACGTGCGGAATGAGTTGTGGAATGCTGTGTGGAATGATGTGTGGAATGCTGTGTGGAATGATGTGTGGAATGATGTGTGGAATGATGTGTGGAAAGCTGTGTGGAATGATGTATGGAATGCTGTGTGGGATGATGTGTGGAATGATGTATGGAATGACGTGCGGAATGATGTGTTGAATGATGTGTGGAATGATGTGTGGAATGATGGGTGTAATGAAGTGTGGAATGAGGTGTGGAATGAGGTGTGGAATGATGTTTGGAATGATATGTGGAAAGATGTGTGGAATGAGGTGTGGAATGACGTGTGGAATGATGTTTGGAATGATGTGTGGAAAGATGTGTGGAAGGATGCGTGGAATGTTATGTGATATGAGGTGTGGAATGATGTATTGAATTATGTGTGGAATGAGGTGTGGAATGATGTGTCAGTGAGGTGTGGAATGTTTTGTGGAATGATGTGTGTAATGATGTGTGGAATGATATCTGCAATGATGTGTGGAATGATGTGTGGAATGATGTGTGGAATGATGTGTGGAATGAGATGTGAATTGATGTGTGGAATGCTGTGTGGAATGATGTGTGGAATGCTGTGTGGGATGATGTGTGGAATGATGTATGGAATGACGTGCGGAATGATGTGTGGAATGATGTGTGGAATGAGATGTGGAAGGATCCGTGGAATGATATGTGGAATGAGGTGTGGAATGATATTTGGAATGATGTGTGGAATGATGTGTGCAATGTTGTATTCAATGTTACGTGGAATGATGTGTGGAATGATGTGTGGAATGATGTGTGGAATGATGTATTAAATGGTCTGTGGAATGATATGTGGAATGAGGTGAGGAATGATGTGTGAAATGAGGTGTGGAATGATGGTTGGAAGGATGTGTGGAATGAGGTGTGGACTGATGTGTGGAATGATGTGTGGAATGTTGAGGAATGTTGTGGAATGATGTGTGGAATGAATTTTGGAATGAAGCATGGAATGAGGTGTAGAATGATGTGTGGAATGATGTGTGGAATGATATGTGATATGATGTGTGGAATGCGGTGTGGAATGCTTGTGGAATGATGTGTGGATTGATGTGTGGAATGATGTGTGGAATGATGTGCGGAATGATGTGTGGAATGATTTGTGGAATGATATGGGGAATGATGTATTGAATGATGTATTGAATGATGTGTGGAATGATGTGTGAAATGAGGTGAGGAATGATGTGTGAAATGAAGTTTGGAATGATGTGTGGAATGTTATGTGGAATGAGGTGTAGAATGATGTATGGAATGATGTTTGGAATGATGTGTGGTATGATGTGTGGAATGATGTGTGGAATGAGGTGTGGAATGAGGTGTGGAATGATGTGTGGAATGTTATGTGGAATGATGGTTGTAATGAGGTGGGGAATGAGGTGTGGAATGAGATGTGGAATGCTGTGTGGAATGATGTGTGGAATGCTGTGTGGAATGATGTGTGGAATGATGTGTGGAATGATGTGTGGAATGCTGTGTGGAATGATGTGTGGAATGAGATGTGGTATGATGTGTGGAATGATGTTTGGAATGCTGTGTGGAATGATGTCTGGAATGCTGTGTGGAATGATGTTTGGAATGATGCGTGGAATGAGGTGTGGAATGATGTGTGGAATGATGTGTGGAATGATATGTGGAATGATGGGTGGAATGAGGTGTGGAATGAAGTGTGGAATGATGTATGGAATGATGTGTGGAATGATGTGTGGAATGATGTGTGGAATGAGGTGTGCAATGATGTGTGGAATGCTGTGTGGAATGATGTGTGGAGTGATGAATGGAATGACGTGCGGAGTGATGTGTGGAATAACGTGCGGAATGAGATATGGAATGATGCGTGGAATTATATTTGAAATGCTGTGTGGAATGATGTGTGCAATGATGTGCGGAACGATGTGTGGAATGCGGTGTGGAATGCTTGTGGAATGATGTGTGGATTGATGTGTGGAATGATGTGTGGAATGATGTGTGGAATGATGTGTCGAATGATGTGTGGAATGATATGTGGAATGATGTATTGAATGATCTATTGAATGATGTGTGGAATGATGTGTGGAATGAGGTGAGGAATGATGTGTGAAATTAAGTTTGGAATGATGTGTGGAATGAGGTGTGGAATGATGTATGGAATGATATTAGGAATGATGTGTGGAATGCTGTGTGGAATGATGTGTGGAATGAGGTGTGGAATGAGGTATGGAATGATGTGTGGAATGATATGTGGAATGATGGATGTAATGAGGTGTGGAATGAAGTGTGGAATGAGAATTGGAATGCTGTGTGGAATGATGTGTGGAATGCTGTGTGGAATGATGTGTGGAATGATGTGTGGAATGATGTGTGGAAAGCTGTGTGGAATGATGTATGGAATGCTGTGTGGGATGATGTGTGGAATGATGTATGGAATGACGTACGGAATGATGTGTGGAATGATGTGTGGAATGATGTGTGGAATGACGGCTGTAATATAGTGTGGAATGAGGTGTGGAATGAGGTGTGGAATGATGTTTGGAATGATATGTGGAAAGATGTGTGGAATGAGGTGTGGAATGACGTGTGGAATGATGTTTGGAATGATGTGTGGAATGATGTGTGGAAGAATGCGTGGAATGATATGTGGTATGAAGTGTGGAATGATGTATTGAATTATGTGTGGAATGAGGTGTGGAATGATGTATCAGTGAGGAGTGGAATGTTTTGTGGAATGATGTGTGTAATGATGTGTGGAATGATATCTGCAATGATGTGTGGAATGATGTGTGGAATGATGTGTGGAATGATGTGTGGAATGAGGTGTGGAATGATGTGTGGAATGCTGTGTGGAATGCTGTGTTGGATGATGTGTGGAATGATGTATGGAATTACGTGCGGAATGATGTGTGGAATGATGTGTGGAATGAGATGTGGAAGGATCCGTGGAATGATATGTGGAATGAGGTGTGGAATGATATTTGGAATGATGTGTGGAATGATGTGTGCAATGTTGTGTTCAATGTTACGTGGAATGATGTGTGGAATGATGTGTGGAATGATGTGTGGAATGATGTATTGAATGGTGTGTGGAATGATATGTGGAATGAGGTGAGGAATGATGTGTGAAATGAGGTGTGGAATGATGGTTGGAAGGATGTGTGGAATGAGGTGTGGACTGATGTGTGGAATGATGTGTGGAATTTTGAGGAATGTTGTGGAATGATGTGTGGAATGAAGTTTGGAATGAAGCGTGGAATGTGGTGTAGAATGATGTGTAGAATGATGTGTGGAATGATATGTGGAATGATGGGTGGAATGAGGTGTGGAATGATGTGTGGAATGATGTGTGGAATGATGTGTGGAATGATGTGTGGAATGAGGTGTGCAATGATGTGTGGAATGCTGTGTGGAATGATGTGTGGAGTGATGAATGGAATGACGTGCGGAATGATGTGTGGAATGACGTGCGGAATGAGATGTGGAATGATGCGTGGAATGATATTTAGAATGCTGTGTGGAATGATGCGTGGAATGATATGTGGAATGATGGGTGGAATGAGTTGTGGAATGAGGTGTGGAATGATGTTTGGAATGATGTGTGGAATGATGTGTGGAATGATGTGTGGAATGAGGTGTGCAATGATGTGCGGAATGATGTGTGGAATGCGGTGTGGAATGCTTGTGGAATGATGTGTGGATTGATGTGTGGAATGATGTGTGGAATGATGTGTGGAATGATGTGTGGAATGATGTGTGGAATGATATGTGGAATGATGTATTGAATGATGTATTGAATGATGTGTGGAATGATGTGTGGAATGAGGTGAGGAATGTTGTGTGAAATGAAGTTTGGAATGATGTGTGGAATGTTATGTGGAATGAGGTGTGGAATGATGTATGGAATGATGTTTGGAATGATGTGTGGAATGATGTGTGGAATGATGTGTGGAATGAGGTGTGGAAGGAGGTATGGAATGATGTGTGGAATGATATGTGGAATGATGGGTGTAATGAGGTGTGGAATGAAGTGTGGAATGAGATGTGGAATGCTGTGTGGAATGATGTGTGGAATGCTGTGTGGAATGATGTGTGGAATGATGTGTGGAATGATGTGTGGAAAGCTGTGTGGAATGATGTATGGAATGCTGTGTGGGATGATGTGTGGAATGATGTATGGAATGACGTGCGGAATGATGTGTGGAATGATGTGTGGAATGATGTGTGGAATGATGGGTGTAATGAAGTGTGGAATGAGGTGTGGAATGAGGTGTGGAATGATGTTTGGAATGATATGTGGAAAGATGTGTGGAATGAGGTGTGGAATGACGTGTGGAATGATGTTTGGAATGATGTGTGGAAAGATGTGTGGAAGGATGCGTGGAATGTTATGTGGTATAAGCTTTGGAATGATGTATTGAATTATGTGTGGAATGAGGTGTGGAATGATGTGTCAGTGAGGTGTGGAATGTTTTGTGGAATGATGTGTGTAATTATGTGTGGAATGATATCTGCAATGATGTTTGGAATGATGTGTGGAATGATGTGTGGAATGATGTGTGGAATGAGGTGTGGAATGATGTGTGGAATGCTGTGTGGAATGATGTGTGGAATGCTGTGTGGGATGATGTGTGGAATGATGTATGGAATGACGTGCGGAATGATGTGTGGAATGATGTGTGGAATGAGATGTGGAAGGATCCGTGGAATGATATGTGGAATGAGGTGTGGAATAATATTTGGAATGATGTGCGGAATGATGTGTGCAATGTTGTGTTCAATGTTACGTGGAATGATGTGTGGAATGATGTGTGGAATGATGTGTGGAATATTGTATTGAATGGTCTGTGGAATGATATGTGGAATGAGGTGAGGAATGATGTGTGAAATGAGGTGTGGAATGATGGTTGGAAGGATGTGTGGAATGAGGTGTGGACTGATGTGTGGAATGATGTGTGGAATGTTGAGAATGTTGTGGAATGATGTGTGGATTGAAGTTTGGAATGAAGCGTGGAATGAGGTGTAGAATTATGTGTGGAATGATGTGTGGAATGATATGTGATATGATGTGTGGAATGCGGTGTGGAATGCTTCTGGAATGATGTGTGGATTGATGTGTGGAATGATGTGTGGAAAGCTGTGTGGAATGATGTATGGAATGCTGTGTGGGATGATGTGTGGAATGATGTATGGAATGACGTGCGGAATGATGTGTGGAATGATGTGTGGAATGATGTGTGGAATGATGGGTGTAATGAAGTGTGGAATGAGGTGTGGAATGAGGTGTGGAATGATGTTTGGAATGATATGTGGAAAGATGTGTGGAATGAGGTGTGGAATGACGTGTGGAATGATGTTTGGAATGATGTGTGGAAAGATGTGTGGAAGGATGCGTGGAATGTTATGTGATATGAGGTGTGGAATGATGTATTGAATTATGTGTGGAATGAGGTGTGGAATGATGTGTCAGTGAGGTGTGGAATGTTTTGTGGAATGATGTGTGTAATGATGTGTGGAATGATATCTGCAATGATGTGTGGAATGATGTGTGGAATGATGTGTGGAATGATGTGTGGAATGAGATGTGAATTGATGTGTGGAATGCTGTGTGGAATGATGTGTGGAATGCTGTGTGGGATGATGTGTGGAATGATGTATGGAATGACGTGCGGAATGATGTGTGGAATGATGTGTGGAATGAGATGTGGAAGGATCCGTGGAATGATATGTGGAATGAGGTGTGGAATGATATTTGGAATGATGTGTGGAATGATGTGTGCAATGTTGTGTTCAATGTTACGTGGAATGATGTGTGGAATGATGTGTGGAATGATGTGTGGAATGATGTATTGAATGGTCTGTGGAATGATATGTGGAATGAGGTGAGGAATGATGTGTGAAATGAGGTGTGGAATGATGGTTGGAAGGATGTGTGGAATGAGGTGTGGACTGATGTGTGGAATGATGTGTGGAATGTTGAGGAATGTTGTGGAATGATGT
The DNA here is from genome assembly GCF_044704955.1 of Pristiophorus japonicus. NCBI lineage: Eukaryota > Metazoa > Chordata > Chondrichthyes > Pristiophoridae > Pristiophorus > Pristiophorus japonicus. The sequence goes on along the minus strand of NW_027250723.1, from coordinate 1,815,975 downwards.
GTGGAATGAATTTTGGAATGAAGCATGGAATGAGGTGTAGAATGATGTGTGGAATGATGTGTGGAATGATATGTGATATGATGTGTGGAATGCGGTGTGGAATGCTTGTGGAATGATGTGTGGATTGATGTGTGGAATGATGTGTGGAATGATGTGCGGAATGATGTGTGGAATGATTTGTGGAATGATATGGGGAATGATGTATTGAATGATGTATTGAATGATGTGTGGAATGATGTGTGGAATGAGGTGAGGAATGATGTGTGAAATGAAGTTTGGAATGATGTGTGGAATGTTATGTGGAATGAGGTGTAGAATGATGTATGGAATGATGTTTGGAATGATGTGTGGTATGATGTGTGGAATGATGTGTGGAATGAGGTGTGGAATGAGGTGTGGAATGATGTGTGGAATGTTATGTGGAATGATGGTTGTAATGAGGTGGGGAATGAGGTGTGGAATGAGATGTGGAATGCTGTGTGGAATGATGTGTGGAATGCTGTGTGGAATGATGTGTGGAATGATGTGTGGAATGATGTGTGGAATGCTGTGTGGAATGATGTGTGGAATGAGATGTGGTATGATGTGTGGAATGATGTTTGGAATGCTGTGTGGAATGATGTCTGGAATGCTGTGTGGAATGATGTTTGGAATGATGCGTGGAATGAGGTGTGGAATGATGTGTGGAATGATGTGTGGAATGATATGTGGAATGATGGGTGGAATGAGTTGTGGAATGAAGTGTGGAATGATGTATGGAATGATGTGTGGAATGATGTGTGGAATGATGTGTGGAATGAGGTGTGCAATGATGTGTGGAATGCTGTGTGGAATGATGTGTGGAGTGATGAATGGAATGACGTGCGGAGTGATGTGTGGAATAACGTGCGGAATGAGATATGGAATGATGCGTGGAATTATATTTGAAATGCTGTGTGGAATGATGTGTGCAATGATGTGCGGAACGATGTGTGGAATGCGGTGTGGAATGCTTGTGGAATGATGTGTGGATTGATGTGTGGAATGATGTGTGGAATGATGTGTGGAATGATGTGTCGAATGATGTGTGGAATGATATGTGGAATGATGTATTGAATGATCTATTGAATGATGTGTGGAATGATGTGTGGAATGAGGTGAGGAATGATGTGTGAAATGAAGTTTGGAATGATGTGTGGAATGAGGTGTGGAATGATGTATGGAATGTTGTTAGGAATGATGTGTGGAATGCTGTGTGGAATGATGTGTGGAATGAGGTGTGGAATGAGGTATGGAATGATGTGTGGAATGATATGTGGAATGATGGATGTAATGAGGTGTGGAATGAAGTGTGGAATGAGAATTGGAATGCTGTGTGGAATGATGTGTGGAATGCTGTGTGGAATGATGTGTGGAATGATGTGTGGAATGATGTGTGGAAAGCTGTGTGGAATGATGTATGGAATGCTGTGTGGGATGATGTGTGGAATGATGTATGGAATGACGTACGGAATGATGTGTGGAATGATGTGTGGAATGATGTGTGGAATGACGGGTGTAATATAGTGTGGAATGAGGTGTGGAATGAGGTGTGGAATGATGTTTGGAATGATATGTGGAAAGATGTGTGGAATGAGGTGTGGAATGACGTGTGGAATGATGTTTGGAATGATGTGTGGAATGATGTGTGGAAGGATGCGTGGAATGATATGTGGTATGAAGTGTGGAATGATGTATTGAATTATGTGTGGAATGAGGTGTGGAATGATGTATCAGTGAGGAGTGGAATGTCTTGTGGAATGATGTGTGTAATGATGTGTGGAATGATATCTGAAATGATGTGTGGAATGATGTGTGGAATGATGTGTGGAATGATGTGTGGAATGAGGTGTGGAATGATGTGTGGAATGCTGTGTGGAATGCTGTGTGGGATGATGTGTGGAATGATGTATGGAATGACGTGCGGAATGATGTGTGGAATGATGTGTGGAATGAGATGTGGAAGGATCCGTGGAATGATATGTGGAATGAGGTGTGGAATGATATTTGGAATGATGTGTGGAATGATGTGTGCAATGTTGTGTTCAATGTTACGTGGAATGATGTATTGAATGGTGTGTGGAATGATATGTGGAATGAGGTGAGGAATGATGTGTGAAATGAGGTGTGGAATGATGGTTGGAAGGATGTGTGGAATGAGGTGTGGACTGATGTGTGGAATGATGTGTGGAATTTTGAGGAATGTTGTGGAATGATGTGTGGAATGAAGTTTGGAATGAAGCGTGGAATGTGGTGTAGAATGATGTGTAGAATGATGTGTGGAATGATATGTGGAATGATGGGTGGAATGAGGTGTGGAATGATGTGTGGAATGATGTGTGGAATGATGTGTGGAATGATGTGTGGAATGAGGTGTGCAATGATGTGTGGAATGCTGTGTGGAATGATGTGTGGAGTGATGAATGGAATGACGTGCGGAATGATGTGTGGAATGACGTGCGGAATGAGATGTGGAATGATGCGTGGAATGATATTTAGAATGCTGTGTGGAATGATGCGTGGAATGATATGTGGAATGATGGGTGGAATGAGTTGTGGAATGAGGTGTGGAATGATGTTTGGAATGATGTGTGGAATGATGTGTGGAATGATGTGTGGAATGAGGTGTGCAATGATGTGCGGAATGATGTGTGGAATGCGGTGTGGAATGCTTGTGGAATGATGTGTGGATTGATGTGTGGAATGATGTGTGGAATGATGTGTGGAATGATGTGTGGAATGATGTGTGGAATGATATGTGGAATGATGTATTGAATGATGTATTGAATGATGTGTGGAATGATGTGTGGAATGAGGTGAGGAATGTTGTGTGAAATGAAGTTTGGAATGATGTGTGGAATGTTATGTGGAATGAGGTGTGGAATGATGTATGGAATGATGTTTGGAATGATGTGTGGAATGATGTGTGGAATGATGTGTGGAATGAGGTGTGGAAGGAGGTATGGAATGATGTGTGGAATGATATGTGGAATGATGGGTGTAATGAGGTGTGGAATGAAGTGTGGAATGAGATGTGGAATGCTGTGTGGAATGATGTGTGGAATGCTGTGTGGAATGATGTGTGGAATGATGTGTGGAATGATGTGTGGAAAGCTGTGTGGAATGATGTATGGAATGCTGTGTGGGATGATGTGTGGAATGATGTATGGAATGACGTGCGGAATGATGTGTGGAATGATGTGTGGAATGATGTGTGGAATGATGGGTGTAATGAAGTGTGGAATGAGGTGTGGAATGAGGTGTGGAATGATGTTTGGAATGATATGTGGAAAGATGTGTGGAATGAGGTGTGGAATGACGTGTGGAATGATGTTTGGAATGATGTGTGGAAAGATGTGTGGAAGGATGCGTGGAATGTTATGTGGTATAAGCTTTGGAATGATGTATTGAATTATGTGTGGAATGAGGTGTGGAATGATGTGTCAGTGAGGTGTGGAATGTTTTGTGGAATGATGTGTGTAATTATGTGTGGAATGATATCTGCAATGATGTTTGGAATGATGTGTGGAATGATGTGTGGAATGATGTGTGGAATGAGGTGTGGAATGATGTGTGGAATGCTGTGTGGAATGATGTGTGGAATGCTGTGTGGGATGATGTGTGGAATGATGTATGGAATGACGTGCGGAATGATGTGTGGAATGATGTGTGGAATGAGATGTGGAAGGATCCGTGGAATGATATGTGGAATGAGGTGTGGAATGATATTTGGAATGATGTGCGGAATGATGTGTGCAATGTTGTGTTCAATGTTACGTGGAATGATGTGTGGAATGATGTGTGGAATGATGTGTGGAATATTGTATTGAATGGTCTGTGGAATGATATGTGGAATGAGGTGAGGAATGATGTGTGAAATGAGGTGTGGAATGATGGTTGGAAGGATGTGTGGAATGAGGTGTGGACTGATGTGTGGAATGATGTGTGGAATGTTGAGAATGTTGTGGAATGATGTGTGGATTGAAGTTTGGAATGAAGCGTGGAATGAGGTGTAGAATTATGTGTGGAATGATGTGTGGAATGATATGTGATATGATGTGTGGAATGCGGTGTGGAATGCTTGTGGAATGATGTGTGGATTGATGTGTGGAATGATGTGTGGAATGATGTGTGGAATGATGTGTGGAATGATTTGTGGAATGATATGGGGAATGATGTATTGAATGATGTATTGAATGATGTGTGGAATGATGTGTGGAATGAGGTGAGGAATGATGTGTGAAATGAAGTTTGGAATGATGTGTGGAATGTTATGTGGAATGAGGTGTAGAGTGATGTATGGAATGATGTTTGGAATGATGTGTGGAATGATGTGTGGAATGATGTGTGGAATGAGGTGTGGAATGAGGTGTGGAATGATGTGTGGAATGTTATGTGGAATGATGGTTGTAATGAGGTGTGGAATGAGGTGTGGAATGAGATTTGGAATGCTGTGTGGAATGATGTGTGGAATGCTGTGTGCAATGATGTGTGGAATGATGTGTGGAATGATGTGTGGAATGCTGTGTGGAATGATGTGTGGAATGAGATGTGGTATGATGTGTGGAATGATGTTTGGAATGCTGTGTGAATGATGTCTGGAATGCTGTGTGGAATGATGTTTGGAATGATGCGTGGAATGAGGTGTGGAATGATGTGTGGAATGATGTGTGGAATGACATGTGGAATGATGGGTCGAATGAGGTGTGGAAAGAGGTGTGGAATGATGTATGGAATGATGTGTGGAATGATGTGTGGAATGATGTGTGGAATGAGGTGTGCAATGATGTGTGGAATGCTGTGTGGAATGATGTGTGGAGTGATGAATGGAATGACGTGCGGAGTGATGTGTGGAATAACGTGCGGAATGAGATATGGAATGATGCGTGGAATTATATTTGAAATGCTGTGTGGAATGATGTGTGCAATGATGTGCGGAACGATGTGTGGAATGCGGTGTGGAATGCTTGTGGAATGATGTGTGGATTGATGTTTGGAATGATGTGTGGAATGATGTGTGGAATGATGTGTCGAATGATGTGTGGAATGATATGTGGAATGATGTATTGAATGATCTATTGAATGATGTGTGGAATGATGTGTGGAATGAGGTGAGGAATGATGTGTGAAATGAAGTTTGGAATGATGTGTGGAATGAGGTGTGGAATGATGTATGGAATGATGTTTGGAATGATGTGTGGAATGATGTGTGGAATGATGTGTGGAATGAGGTGTGGAATGAGGTATGGAATGATGTGTGGAATGATATGTGGAATGATGGGTGTAATGAGGTGTGGAATGAAGTGTGGAATGAGAATTGGAATGCTGTGTGGAATGATGTGTGGAATGCTGTGTGGAATGATGTGTGGAATGATGTGTGGAATGATGTGTGGAAAGCTGTGTGGAATGATGTATGGAATGCTGTGTGGGATGATGTGTGGAATGATGTATGGAATGACGTAAGGAATGATGTGTGGAATGATGTGTGGAATGATGTGTGAAATGATGGGTGTAATGAAGTGTGGAATGAGGTGTGGAATGAGGTGTGGAATGATGTTTGGAATGATATGTGGAAAGATGTGTGGAATGAGGTGTGGAATGACGTGTGGAATGATGTTTGGAATGATGTGTGGAATGATGTGTGGAAGCATGCGTGGAATGTTATTTGGTATGAAGTGTGGAATGATGTATTGAATTATGTGTGGAATGAGGTGTGGAATGATGTGTCACTGAGGTGTGGACTGTTTTGTGGAATGATGTGTGTAATGATGTGTGGAATTATATCTGCAATGATGTGTGGAATGATGTGTGGAATGATGTGTGGAATGATGTGTGGAATGAGGTGTGGAATGATGTGTGGAATGCTGTGTGGAATGCTGTGTGGGATGATGTGTGGAATGATGTATGGAATGACGTGCGGAATGATGTGTGGAATGATGTGTGGAATGAGATGTGGAAGGATCCGTGGAATGATATGTGGAATGAGGTGTGGAATGATATTTGGAATGATGTGTGGAATGATGTGTGCAATGTTGTGTTCAATGTTACGTGGAATGATGTGTGGAATGATGTGTGGAATGATGTGTGGAATGATGTATTGAATGGTGTGTGGAATGATATGTGGAATGAGGTGAGGAATGATGTGTGAAATGAGGTGTGGAATGATGGTTGGAAGGATGTGTGGAATGAGGTGTGGACTGATGTGTGGAATGATGTGTGGAATGTTGAGGAATGTTGTGGAATGATGTGTGGAATGAAGTTTGGAATGAAGCGTGGAATGTGGTGTAGAATGATGTGTGGAATGATGTGTGGAATGATATGTGGAATGATGGGTGGAATGAGGTGTGGAATGATGTGTGGAATGATGTGTGGAATGATGGGTGGAATGAGGTGTGGAATGATGTGTGGAATGATGTGTGGAATGATGTGTGGAATGATGTGTGGAATGAGGTGTGCAATGATGTGTGGAATGCTGTGTGGAATGATGTGTGGAGTGATGAATGGAATGACGTGCGGAATGATGTGTGGAATGACGTGCGGAATGAGATGTGGAATGATGCGTGGAATGATATTTAGAATGCTGTGTGGAATGATGCGTGGAATGATATGTGGAATGATGGGTGGAATGAGTTGTGGAATGAGGTGTGGAATGATGTTTGGAATGATGTGTGGAATGATGTGTGGAATGATGTGTGGAATGAGGTGTGCAATGATGTGTGGAATGCTGTGTGGAATGATGTGTGGAATGATGAATGGAATGACGTGCGGAGTGATGTGTGGAATGACGTGCGGAATGAGATGTGGAATGATGCGTGGAATTATATTTGAAATGCTGTGTGGAATGATGTGTCAAATGATGTGTGGAATGATGTGTGGAATGCGGTGTGGAATGCTTGTGGAATGATGTGTGGATTGATGTGTGGAATGATGTGTGGAATGATTTGTGGAATGATGTGTGGAATGATTTGTGGAATGATGTGTGGAATGATGTGTGGAATGATATGGGGAATGATGTATTGAATGATGTATTGAATGATGTGTGGAATGATGTGTGGAATGAGGTGAGGAATGATGTGTGAAATTAAGTTTGGAATGATGTGTGGAATGTTATGTGGAATGAGGTGTGGAATGATGTATGGAATGATGTTTGGAATGATGTGTGGAATGATGTGTGGAATGATGTGTGGAATGAGGTGTGGAATGAGCTGTGGAATGATGTGTGGAATGTTATGTGGAATGATGGGTGTAATGAGGTGTGGAATGAGGTGTGGAATGAGATGTGGAATGCTGTGTGGAATGATGTGTGGAATGCTGTGTGGAATGATGTGTGGAATGATGTGTGGAATGATGTTTGGAATGCTGTGTGGAATGATATGTGGAATGAGATATGGAATGATGTGTGGAATGATGTTTGGAATGCTGTGTGGAATGATGTCTGGAATGCTGTGTGGAATGATGTTTGGAATGATGCGTGGAATGAGGTGTGGAATGATGTGTGGAATGATGTGTGGAATGATGTGTGGAATGAGGTGAGGAATGATGTGTGAAATGCGGTGTGGAATGATGTTTCGAATGATGTGTGGAATGAGGTGTGGACTGATGTGTGGAATGATGTGTGTAATGTTGAGGAATGTTGTGGAATGATGTGTGGAATGATGTTTGGAATGAAGCGTGGAATGAGGTGTGGAATGATGTGTGGAATGATGTGTGGAATGATATGTGGAATGATGTGTGGAATGGTTTGTGGAATGAGCTGTGCAATGATGTGTGGAATGCTGTGTGGAATGATGTGGGGAATGATGAATGGAATGACGTGCGGAATGATGTGTGGAATGACGTGCGGAATGAGATGTGGAATGATGCATGGAATGATATTTGAAATGCTGTGTGGAATAATGTGTGCAATGATGTGTGGAATGATGTGTGGAATGCTTGTGGAATTATGTGTGGATTGATGTGTGGAATGATGTGTGGAATGATGTGTGGAATGATGTGTGGAATGATGTGTGGAATGATATGTGGAATGAGGTATTGAATGATGTGTGGAATGATGTGTGGAATGAGGTGAGGAATGATGTGTGAAATGAAGTTTGGAATGATGTGTGGAATGTTATGTGGAATGAGGTGTGGAATGATGTTTGGAATGATGTTTGGAATGGTGTGTGGAATTACGTGTGGAATGATGTGAGGAATGAGGTGTGGAATGAGGTGTGGAATGATGTGTGGAATGATGTGTGGAATGATGGGAGTAATGAGGTGTGGAATGAGGTGGGGAATGAGGTGTGGAATGATGTTTGGAATGATATGTGGAATTATGTATGGAATGAGGTGTGGAATAAGGTGTGGAATGATGTTTGGAATGATGTGTGGAATGACGTGTGGAATGATGCGTGGAATGATATGTGGAATGAGGTGTGGAATGAGGTGTGGAATGAAGTTTGGAATGATGTGTGGAATGATGTATTGAATGATTTGTGGAAGGATGTGTGGAATGGTGTGTCGGAATGAGGTGTGGAATGATGTATCAATGATGTGTGGAATGATTTGTGGAATGATGTGTGGAATGATTTGTGTAATGATTTGTGGAATGAGGTGTGGAATGATGTGTGGAATGATGTGTGGAATGAGGTGAGGAATGGTGTGTGGAAAGAGATGTGGAATAATATGTGGAATGCTGTATTGAATGATGTGTGGAATGCTTGTGGAATGATGTGTGGATTGCTGTGTGGAATGATGTGTGGAATGATGTTTGGAATGATATGTGGAATGATGTGTGGAATGATATGTGGAATGATGTATTGAATGATGTGTGGAATGCTTGTGGAATGATGTGTGGATTGCTATGTGGAATGATGTGTGGAATGATGTGTGGAATGATGTATTGAATGATGTGTGGAATGATGTGTGGAATGAGGTGAAGAATGATGTGTGAAATGAAGTTTGGAATAATGTGTGGAATGTTATGTGGAATGAGGTGTGGAATGTTGTTTGGAATGATTTTTGGAATGATGTGTGGAATGATGTGTGGAATGATGTTTGGAATGAGGTGTGGAATGAGGTGTGGAATGATGTGTGGAATGATGTGTGGAATGATGGGAGTAATGAGGTGTGGAATGAGGTGTGGAATGAGGTGTGGAATGATGTGTGGAATGATGTGTGGAATGATGTGTGGAATGATATGTGGAATGAGGTGTGGAATGAGGTGTGGAATGAAGTTTGGAATGATTTGCGGAATGATGTGTTGAATGATTTGTGGAAGGATGTGTGGAATGGTGTGTCGGAATGATGTGTGGAATGATGTGTGGAATGAGGTTTGGAATGATGTGTCAATGATGTGTGGAATGATTTGTGGAATGATATGTGGAATGATTTGTGTAATGATTTGTGGAATGAGGTGTGGAATGATGTGTGGAATGATGTGTGGAATGAGGTGAGGAATGATGTGTGGAAAGAGATGTGGAATGTTGTGTGGAATGATGTGTGGAATGCTGTGTGGAATTATGTGTGGAATGCTGTGTGGAATGATGTGTGGAATGATGTGTGGAATGATATGTTGAATGCTGTGTGGAATGATGTGTGGAATGCTGTGTGGGATAATGTGTCGAATGATGTATGGAATGACGTGCGGAAAGATGTGTGGAATGATGTGTGGAATGAGGTGTTGAATGATATTTGGAATTATGTGTGTTATGATGTGTGCAATGTTGTGTTCAATGTTATGTGGAATGATGTCTGGAATGATGTGTGGAATGATATGTGGAATGATGTATTGAATGATCTGTGGAATGATGTGTGGAATGAGGTGAGGAATGATGTGTGAAATGAGGTGTGGAATGTTGAGGAATGTTGTGGAATGTTGTGTGGAATGATGTTTGGAATGATGTGTAGAATGAGGTGTGGACTGATGTGTGGAATGATGTGTGGAATGTTGAGGAATATTGTGGAATGTTGTGTGGAATGATGTTTGGAATGATGCGTGGAATGAGGTGTGGAATGATGTGTGGAATGATGTGTGGAATGATATGTGGAATGTTGGGTGGAATGAGGTGTGGAATGAGGTGTAGAATGATGTGTGGAATGATGTGTGGAATGATGTGTGGAATGATGTGTGGAATGAGGTGTGCAATGATGTGCGGAATGCTGTGTGGAATGATGTGTGGAATGATGAATGGAATGACGTGCGGAATGATGTGTGGAATGACGTGCGGAATGAGATGCCTAATGATGCGTGGAATGATATTTGGAATGCTGTGTGGAATGATGTGTGCAATGATGTGTGGAATGATGTGTGGAATGCGGTGTGGAATGCTTGTGGAATGATGTGTGGATTGATGTGTGGAATGATGTGTGGAATGATGTGTGGAATGATGTGTGGAATGATATGTGGAATGATGTATTGAATGATGTATTGAATGATGTGTGGAATGATGTGTGGAATGAGGTGACGAATGATGTGTGAAATGAAGTTTGGAATAATGTGTGGAATGTTACGTGGAATGAGGTGTGGAATGATGTTTGGAATGTTGTTTGGAATGATGTGTGGAATGATGTGTGGAATGATGTGCGGAATGAGGTGTGGAATGAGGTGTGGAATGATGTTTGGAATGATGTGTGGAATGATGTGTGGAAGGATGCGTGGAATGTTATGTGGTATTATGTGTGGAATGATGTGTGGAATGAGGGGTGTAATGAAGTGTGGAATGAGGTGTGGAATGAGGTGTGGAATGATGTTTGGAATGATGTGTGGAATGATGTGTGGAAGGATGCGTGGAATGTTATGTGGTATGAGGTGTGGAATGATGTATTGAATTATGTGTGGAATGAGGTGTGGAATAATGTGTCAGTGAGGTGTGGAATGAGGTGTGGACTGATGTGTGGAATGATGTGTGGAATGTTGAGGAATGTTGTGGAATGATGTGTGGAATGAAGTTTGGAATGAAGCGTGGAATGAGGTGTAGAATGCTGTGTGGAATGATGTGTGGAATGATATGTGGAATGATGGGTGGAATGAGGTGTGGAATGATGTGTGGAATGATGTGTGGAATGATGTGTGGATTGATGTGTGGAATGAGGTGTGCAATGATGTGTGGAATGCTGTGTGGAATGATGTGTGGAATGATGAAAGGAATGACGTGCGGAATGATGTGTGGAATGTCGTGCGGAATGAGATGTGGAAAGATGCGTGGAAAAATATTTAGAATGCTGTGTGGAATGATGCGTGCAATAATGTGTGGAATGATGTGTGGAATGCGGTGTGGAATGCTTGTGGAATGATGTGTGGATTGATGTGTGGAATGATGTGTGGACTGATGTGTGGAATGATGTGTGGAATGATGTGTGGAATGAGGTGAGGAATGATGTGTGAAATGAAGTTTGGAATGATGTGTGGAATGTTATGTGGAATGAGGTGTGGAATGATGTTTGGAATGATGTGTGGAATGATGTGTGGAATGATGTCTGGAATGATGTGCGGAATGAGGTGTGGAATGAGGTGTGGAATGAGGTGTGGAATGATGTGTGGAATGATGTGTGGAATGATGGGTGTAATGAGGTGTGGAATGACGTGTGGAATGAGGTGTGGAATGATCTTTGGAATGATATGTGGAATGATGTATGGAATGAGGTGTGGAATGATTTTTGGAATGATGTGTGGAATGATGTGTGGAATGATGCGTGGAATGATATGTGGAATGACGTGTGGAATGAGGTGTGGAATGAAGTGTGGAATGCTGTGTGGAATGATGTGTGGAATGATGTGTGGAATGATGTGTGGAATGCTGTGTGGAATGATGTGTGGAATGCTGTGTGGAATGATGTGTGGAATGATGTATGGAATGACGTGCGGAATGATGTGTGGAATGATGTGTGGAATGAGATGTGGAATGATCCGTGGAATGATATGTGGAATGAGGTGTTGAATGGTATTTGGAATGATGTGTGTAATGATGTGTGCAATGTTGCGTTCAATGTTATGTGGAATGATGTGTGGAATGATGTGTGGAATGATATGTGGAATGATGTATTGAATGATGTGTGGAATAATGTGTGGCATGAGGTGAGGAATGATGTGTGAAATGAGGTGTGGAATGATGTTTGGAATGATGTGTAGAATGAGGTGTGGACTGATGTGTGGAATGATGTGTGGAATGTTGAGGAATGTTGTGGAATGTTGTGTGGAATGATGTTTGGAATGATGCGTGGAATAAGGTGTGGAATGATGTGTGGAATGATGTGTGGAATGATATGTGGAATGATGGGTGGAATGAGGTGCGGAATGATGTGTGGAATGACGTGCGGAATGAGATGTGGAATGATGCGTGGAATGATATTTGGAATGCTGTGTGGAATGATGTGTGCAATGATGTGTGGAATGATGTGTGGAATGCTGTGTGGAATGCTTGTGGAATGATGTGTGGATTGATGTGTGGAATGATGTGTGGAATGATGTATTGAATGATGTATTGAATGATGTGGAATGATGTGTGGACTGAGGTGAGGAATGATGTGTGAAATGAAGTTTGGAATAATGTGTGGAATGTTACGTGGAATGATGTGTGGAATGATGTTTGGAATGTTGTTTGCATGATGTGTGGAATGATGTGTGGAATGATGTGCGGAATGAGGTGTGGAATGAGGTGTGGAATGAGGTGTGGAATGATGTGTGGAATGATGTGTGGAATGATGGGTGTAATGGTGGAATGAGGTGTGGAATGAGGTGTGGAATGATGTTTGGAATGATATGTGGAAAGATGTGTGGAATGAGGTGTGGAATGACGTGTGGAATGATGTTTGGAATGATGTGTGGAATGATGTGTGGAAGGATGCGTGGAATGTTATGTGGTATGAGGTGTGGTATGATGTATTGAATTATGTGTGGAATGAGGTGTGGAATGATGTGTCAGTGAGGTGTGGAATGTTTTGTGGAATGAAGTGTGTAATGATGTGTGGAATGATATCTGCAATGATGTGTGGAATGATGTGTGGAATGATGTGTGGAATGATGTGTGGAATGAGGTGTGGAATGATGTGTGGAATTATGTGTGGAATGATGTGTGGAATGATGTGTGGAATGAGTTGTGCAATGATGTGTGGAATGCTGTGTGGAATGATGTGTGGAGTGATGAATGGAATGACGTGCGGAATGATGTGTGGAATGACGTGCGGAATGAGATGTGGAATGATGCGTGGAATGATATTTAGAATGTTGTGTGGAATGATGTGTGGAATGATATGTGGAATGATGGGTGGAATGAGGTGTGGAATGAGGTGTGGAATGATGTGTGGAATGATGTGTGGAATGATGTGTGGAATGAGTTGTGCAATGATGTGTGGAATGCTGTGTGGGATGATGTGTGGAGTGATGAATGGAATGACGTGCGGAATGATGTGTGGAATGACGTGCGGAATGAGATGTGGAATGATGCGTGGAATGATATTTAGAATGTTGTGTGGAATGATGTGTGGAATGATATGTGGAATGATGGGTGGAATGAGGTGTGGAATGAGGTGTGGAATGATGTATGGAATGATGTGTGGAATTATGTGTAAAATGAGGTGTGCAATGATGTGTGGAATGCTGTGTGGAATGATGTGTGGAATGATGAATGGAATGACGTGCGGAGTGATGTGTGGAATGACGTGCGGAATGAGATGTGGAATGATGCGTGGAATTATATTTGAAATGCTGTGTGGAATGATGTGTGCAATGATGTGTGGAATGATGTGTGGAATGAGGTGTGCAATGATGTGCGGAATGCTGTGTGGAATGATGTGTGGAATGATGAATGGAATGACGTGCGGAATGATGTGTGGAATGACGTGCGGAATGAGATGTGGAATGATGCGTGGAATGATATTTGGAATGCTGTGTGGAATGATGTGTGCAATGATGTGTGGAACGATGTGTGGAATGCGGTGTGGAATGCTTGTGGAATGATGTGTGGATTGATGTGTGGAATGATGTGTGGAATGATGTGTGGAATGATGTGTGGAATGATATGTGGAATGATGTATTGAATGATGTATTGAATGATGTGTGGAATGATGTGTGGAATGAGGTGAGGAATGATGTGTGAAATGAAGTTTGGAATAATGTGTGGAATGTTACGAGGAATGAGGTGTGGAATGATGTTTGGAATGTTGTTTGCAATGATGTGTGGAATGATGTGTGGAATGATGTGCGGAATGAGGTGTGGCATGATGTGTGGAATGAGGTGTGGAATGATGTGTGGAATGATGTGTGTAATGAGGGGTGTAATGAAGTGTGGAATGAGGTGTGGAATGATGTGTGGAATGATGTGTGGAATGATGTGTGGAATGATGTATTGAATGATGTGTGGAATGATGTGTGGAATGTTGAGGAATGTTGTGGAATGATGTGTGGAATGAAGTTTGGAATGAAGCGTGGAATGAGGTGTAGAATGCTGTGTGGAATGATGTGTGGAATGATATGTGGAATGATGGGTGGAATGAGGTGTGGAATGATGTGTGGAATGATGTGTGGAATGATGTGTGGATTGATGTGTGGAATGAGGTGTGCAATGATGTGTGGAATGCTGTGTGGAATGATGTGTGGAATGATGAAAGGAATGACGTGCGGAATGATGTGTGGAATGACGTGCGGAATGAGATGTGGAAAGATGCGTGGAATGATATTTAGAATGCTGTGTGGAATGATGCGTGCAATGATGTGTGGAATGATGTGTGGAATGCGGTGTGGAATGCTTGTGGAATGATGTGTGGATTGATGTGTGGAATGATGTGTGGACTGATGTGTGGAATGATGTGTGGAATGATATGTGGAATGATATATTGAATGATGTATTGAATGATGTGTGGAATGATGTGTGGAATGAGGTGAGGAATGATGTGTGAAATGAAGTTTGGAATGATGTGTGGAATGTTATGTGGAATGAGGTGTGGAATGATGTTTGGAGTGATGTGTGGAATGATGTGCGGAATGAGGTGTGGAATGAGGTGTGGAATGAGGTGTGGAAAGATGTGTGGAATGGTGTGTGGAATGATGGGTGTAATGAGGTGTGGAATGACGTGTGGAATGAGGTGTGGAATGATCTTTGGAATAATATGTGGAATGATGTATGGAATGAGGTGTGGAATGATGTTTGGAATGATGTGTGGAATGATGTGTGGAATGATGCGTGGAATGATATGTGGAATGACGTGTGGAATGAGGTGTGGAATGAAGTGTGGAATGCTGTGTGGAATGATGTGTGGAATGATGTGTGGAATGATGTGTGGAATGCTGTGTGGAATGATGTGTGGAATGCTGTGTGGAATGATGTGTGGAATGATGTATGGAATGACGTGCGGAATGATGTGTGGAATGATGTGTGGAATGAGATGTGGAATGATCCGTGGAATGATATGTGGAATGAGGTGTTGAATGATATTTGGAATGATGTGTGTAATGATGTGTGCAATGTTGTGTTCAATGTTATGTGGAATGATCTGTGGAATGATGTGTGGAATGATATGTGGAATGATGTATTGAATGATGTGTGGAATAATGTGTGGCATGAGGTGAGGAATGATGTGTGAAATGAGGTGTGGAATGATGTTTGGAATGATGTGTAGAATGAGGTGTGGACTGATGTGTGGAATGATGTGTGGAATGTTGAGGAATGTTGTGGAATGTTGTGTGGAATGATGTTTGGAATGATGCGTGGAATAAGGTGTGGAATGATGTGTGGAATGATGTGTCAATGATATGTGGAATGATGGGTGGAATGTGGTGCGGAATGATGTGTGGAATGACGTGCGGAATGAGATGTGGAATGATGCGTGGAATGATATTTGGAATGCTGTGTGGAATGATGTGTGCAATGATGTGTGGAATGATGTGTGGAATGCTGTGTGGAATGCTTGTGGAATGATGTGTGGATTGATGTGTGGAATGATGTGTGGAATGATATGTGGAATGATGTGTGGAATGATATG